>NC_088705.1:7954295-8275295 GCF_028017835.1 Emys orbicularis
TCTAAAACTTCACTGAGAAGCTTTCAGTTATGGTAGAGACCTTCTGGCCTGCATTTCATGTGTTCATTCACCACTAGTGCTTGAACGAATGGCTTGGATTTTTTTTTTTTTAATATTTAAAATTCTCTTTATTGGTTGTCTGTCCCAATTTATATACATTAGGCTGAAATCCCTTGGCCCTGTTAAGTCACTGAAATTTGGCACACTTTCACCAAAAAAACCCCAACATATTTTCACCAAAAAATAATTAACCTTTAAAATTGTTCTGGACTTCTTAAATATTAAAAATTTCCCAGGATTTCATGTGACTTTTTGTGTGGCTTTTAGACCCAAAACAGTACTTGGTCCTTAAGATGGACTACAGATGACAGGTATTTTGAAATAGATCTATAGCTTAGTCAGAGATGGATAGATATAGATATAAAAACATATCAAACTAAACAAAATAATTAACAATGGGTTTGAAGGCGAAAGCACTAGCATGTAGTGCTATCCTGAAGGCCCAAAGCCACCACTGGTATGAATGTTTTCAGGGACTAGGCTTTGGTTTAGCAATAAAACAATTACTGTGTATGTTCTCCTTGACCTTTACGATGATGGTGGTATTTATATATTGGAATCCTGTTGCCGAGATCTACCTCTGATATTAACCCATTACAAAGTGAATTATACCATAACATCTAAAAGACTCTTGATGCATTCTTTATTCAAAGGTGACTCCGTCTGCAGGCAGCAAGCTGAAGCGACCGACTTTTCACTCCAGTCGAACTTCTCTTGCGGGTGATACCAGTAATAATTCCTCTCCCGTTTCTACAGGTGCCAAAACCAATCGGGCTGGTAAGTCCTAAGCTGACCGTTTTACCTGTAATGGATGCTAAAATAAGTGCTACCTCCTTTCATAGCTGTCCCTGTCTATGGATTCCAATCAAGAGAAAGGAGAAGCTACTGACCATCTGTAATAGTTTAGGATAAACTAAAGGGCATCGTTATACAGGCTGGACTGTTTATCCACTTGTAGTAGAGATGTTTCAGTGATTGCCTTGACCCTGAGTAGTTTGGGATGCATTTTAAGAGGGGTTTCCTTTAAATTGCGTTCAGAATAAAAGCTTCATACCACAGACCCTCTGTCTCCCAGAGCCTGGAGTGAGAGCCAGAAACAATCTGTGAAATTCTTCAGTGAGTCTTAAAGTTTTAGGCGAAGTTGCTCACTGTCATCGTAGATCATAGAGCGACCAGTGATCCTGTATTTATTGCACAGTCTTCTAATAACATTGCTGCTATCGTTGGGTCTGCAAACTGGTGGCGGTACTGAAGGGGGGTGGGGTCCACTTGCTAAGGGTTAGAATGGGGAGATGTTACAGCGTGGTCACAAATACCGGGATTTAATTTCAGATCCTAAAAAAACAGCCAGTCGTCCCACAAGTCGCGCTGGGAGTCGGGCCGGGAGTCGGGCCAGCAGCCGGCGGGGAAGCGACGCCTCCGATTTTGACCTTCTGGAAACTCAGTCAGCCTGTTCGGACACTTCAGAAAGCAGCACGGCAGGGGGTCAAGGCAGTTCGCGACGGGGGTTGGCAAAACCTTCCAAAATCCCAACCATGTCCAAGAAAACTACCACTGCCACCCCCAAAACTCCAGGCCCCAAGAGATAATACTGTACCAACACCCTCTAAAACAAAACAAACCTGTGTCCAATTTTTAACCCTGATACGTACATTGGATGTATATTTATTCTAAATGGGAAAAATTATATTGTTAAAAGTGTAAAAGAATAATTGTGTTATGAAGCTGCCTTATTTGGGTTTTTTTTTTTCTTTTTTGTAAGTTACTATTTTCATGTGAATATTTATGTAGATAAAATTTGCCTCCTGGTCACCCCTATTCACAATGGGGCCCAGAAAACTGAAATGTGGGAGAGAGAAAGCAAGCAAAAAACGTCAAGATGTGAAAGTGTAAAAAAAAAAAAAAAAAAAAAAAGTTAAGAAAAAAATTATAAATAGGATTTCTGCGCGGTGCAGGGTGTGAACCTGCTTTATCTTTTAGGATTGTTCCTAAATGCATCTTTATAAACTTGACTTGCTGTCTCAGCGAGATAAATTATATTTAAAAAACAAAAAAACCTGAATCCTACAGTGTTCAAGGAACTCTTTTTTTGTAAATCATGGATACCTCAAACAGAGAAACATGAGGTGAGGGGATTTTGGGTGTCTGCTTCCATTTTTTTAAAGGTTATGTGATTTTACCTGAAGAAATTGGAGTTTGTTTGAGTTAATAAAATTTGCACATGCTACAGTAAAAGGGTTCATTACAAATGCTGTCTTTAAAATACTGTCCCAGCACTTACGCTTTTAAAGAGCAAATAATAGTGATGGGTTTTGGGGGTAGAACTTTAAAGTTATCCAGAAGAGAGCACTGGGTTGGCAACACTACAAATACGTCCTTTAGAGGATGGGACAAAAAGGTGCTTCTGTCACTTCCTGTCCTACAAGTTGGAAGACTCTTCTGGATGGCCACCCAGTCAGTTTGCATAAGAGACTGACTCACATTGTTTGTTACAGAATTGCTGTTTATCTGCACCTCTTTTCCTATTTATTATTTGACTGGTCATTCTCCTTCAAACCAGGCTGAGATTACGTCACCTCTACTCCTAGAAGAAACCTGGGACTTACATGCACAGTTGCTTGTCCTTTAAATGAGTCTCACCAGCGCACTTGCTAGCAAGTCCTATCTCGCTTTTGTATGCGACTTTTCTTTGTGATAAAATCAACTGACCAAGTGACCGTGAGGGTGGGTCTGGGGAGGGGCTATCTGGACTTCCTGTATTTATTAAATATTGTTCCTCTTCAGCTCTGACCATATTGCTGTGTGATTCTCTCAATTGGTTAATTGAGGCAGAAACTGAAGCTCAACCAATGAACTGTTTAAAACAGTTTTTTTTGTATTAAAATTGCTTGCAGTAATAACCACCTTGCTTCTTATTTTATTCCACCGTGCTAGCTTTATAAACATACGTATTAAAGGTGAAACGTTTTCTTACAAAGCAAAAGCAGCATGGCTGTATAAAAATGTATTTTGAATGCATCTATAATGCAGCAAAAGTTGCCGTTGAGAGAACATGTCAGAGATCGGCTTCGAATTTATGGTTCACCGCTCTTTAATTCCTATGCTTTCTATTCTTTTGCCATCTAGGCATTTCACAATCAAACCACGTGCTGTGGTGGAGTTTCCAATAACTATTGCATAAGACATCAGGACTCTTAACAACCACACAACCCACTGAGTGGTATCAAGTGAATAGAAATCAGTGCAGAGACTTATATAGGTTATGAATTTACACTATCCTCCACCACTCAAAGCAAGCAGCTGTGCTCTGGGTGAACTCCAGGTGAAGTGCATTGCACTAATTTAGCCAGGAGCTTCTGAGGGTCTGGATAACTGGTGCAAGGTCCACATTTAAGAAGAATGAGCCACTTGCTTGCCAGGTAGAGAGATATTTGATGGTTTGGGTTATTTACTTACTTTGCAAAACATGGTCTTGGGTTCCTTATTCGTTCCATTTCTTTTTTCTCCTCTCCAAGGGATTTTAGATGTATATCCCAGGGAAGCATGCGAATATAATCTACTCTATGATGAAATGCTGGACTGTCCGGGGAGAGAGAAGTGGTCGGTTCCACGGTGGAGCAATACATAAGAACATGCAGTTGTTAAAGACTCAGGTTAATAGTGTGAGCTATAGAAAGTGAAAGCTCTGGGAAATTGGCTTGCAAAGCAAAAGAACAGCATGGAGCAATCTCAGGTTATACAGCTGACCCAGACAAACCCTGCTCCAGTTTAAAAGCTGCATGTGGCTGTACTATGGGAAGTAAAGCAATGTGTTGTCTTAACATGCCTGTCATTGCCAAGAGTCCAGCTCGTCCGGACTGCTCCATGTGACCAGGGAACATAACGCATTTTGGATCCTGCTCTAGGATGTACTGGGTTTTAAAGTCCCCCTAGCCCAAGCTGTGTAAAGTCAGTACTAGCCCTAGGGGAGCAAACAGTAAAATCTAGATGGAGTTGGTTGGAAAACCAAGTCCCCCCCCCTTCCTGTCACATTCCCTCTTCCTACACCTGCACTGCAGGGAGTGAGACCATGTGGTGCAGGTGCTTGTAAGATGCACTGCCACTGATCAAGACTGGGAATTAACTAATGCCAGGGGTAAATCTGTCTGTAGTAACCAAACCATCTTCATCCCACACTTCACTCCCACCCCACCCCCAATTCCAGATTTACCCTTAGTGGCAGGAGCTTAGGTGCACTCAACTCAAAACCCTTTTCACTTCTTTTAACCCTGTCTCACCCCATTGTATCTTCCTGCTGTAGTCTCCCAACGCCTGTAATTCCTACTTTCCAAGGCATTGGCTTGTTTCTTGAGCTCAGTATGGTATAATTTACTGCTCCTATTTCCCACAAGTCTTCCCTGGCTTCCTCTCCAACCGATTCTAGTACAAAAGTCTCCAAGGCCTTCCCTGGATTTAGCAGGGAAGGAAAAGGGGCAATATTTCTCCAAACTTCTCTCTAATGCTCCTGTTACAGTGGTGCTCAAATACCAGATTCCTTCCTTCTCTCTCCTCATCACAAGTGGGGAATGTTGCCTTTAACATCTGCCCCCAGCCCCCTGATTCCGGCTAATTTGTTTCCTATAGTCAAATCTCATTTCAAGGGCTTGTCTATGCGTGAAAGTGGTTTTAGATTAAGGTAGGGTGTAAATTCAAAGTGCAATAGCTATTCTTGACTAATTCCAGCTGCGGGCACTCAATCTGGAATAAAAGTGACTTGTTCCTGTTTATTTGAACCCGTTTTCAAAGCAGGTTAAGCTAAACAGGAACAAGGCACTCTTGATTCCTGAACTTTCCTGGAAGGGCCTGTCTCTAATATTAGACTACGCATTCTACTCCGTGCGCCAGTCAGTTTACTGCAACTCTCCTTCCCACATCTACAGCTGTTTTATTTGTACTGGAATGTATTGACTGTCTACCTGAATGTAAATCTGTGCTATGTTGTGCCGCAGAAAGATTGCATGAAAGGTTTATCATACAAGGGGGAAAATGTGTTGAAGGAAAAAATTTAAGTGAATTCTTTCAAGGGAATATCTGAGAACTCCACGATCCCGCCCCATCATAGAGCTCACTGCGCGGGCAGTGTACCTGCATCAAAGTTGTTTGCTACAGCGGCTGTGAGATCTATAACCTATGTGCTTCCTAATGAAAGTGACATTCTCGCCTATCGTATATCTCAGGTCCATAATTTATATTACAAACTCTTGGGGCAGGGATGTGGCTCAGTGTTAACTGAGAGGCTCCTAGCACATTTATGGGCTCTGTAAATTATTAATACGTTTGGCTAGCGATGTCAGAAAACTCCGTAATTCCCTAAATTCAACCCTTGGGGACCCGCTACTCATTTTCAGAGGTCAGTGTGTGTAAAAATGTACATTGGACTACATGAGCTTGCAGCTGCTGAGCAGAATTCTTCTAGTCTAGTTCCTCTTAATCCTCTAATCCAGCGGGTCTCAAACTTTACTGGTGACCCCTTTCATACAGCAAGCCTCTGAGTGCCACCCCCCTAATAAATTAAACACCCTTTTCAATATATTTAACACCATTATAAATGCTGGAGACAAGCAGGGTCCTGACTCCCCATGTAATGACCTCGCGCCCCCCAGTTTGAGAACCCCTGCTCTAATCTATGTAACTAATCCATTTGGAAGTGTCTTTACATAGATATCACAGTTAATATGCTCATTGTCCCTTCAAAGCCAAGTTTGCTAAATGTTATTTAAGTGGCAATGTGCTTGATGCTACACAGGTTGCAATGGGAATGGCTTTGCAAGTTTACTATTTTCATACCTGCATTTTGTCCCTGTTGTGTCTGTCTCGGTCACTCCAGATACCTAACACCAGTGCAATAGCATAAGTCATTCTGCATTACTGAGAGTCAGGGATACTACAAGCAAAGCAATATTTTTTAAAAATGGGGTGATTTGAAATTGTTAGTGTTTTAAATGTTGTTCCTTGACTATTGATTGTTGTTGGATTGAGCAGTACTTGTCACTAGCACCTGCCACGTTTTAGTGACATGTTTTTAAAAGCTCTTTATTTAAGCAAAGGTCACTGCAACAGAAACAGGATGTAAAACGAGTCTGCAGTTCAATTCAAAATGTGCTTATATTTTCTAAGACAACCATTGATTGTGATCTTGAATATGGCCAGTTTTCACTACTTGAACACTATTCTACAGGGGAAACCTTGCTCCACATCATTTCAGATTGTCCTGAGTGCGCATTGTAGACAAAACATACTCATGGACAGAACTCCAATGGTTCCCAGGAACTCTTCCTATGACAACCAACTGGTAGAATTGAAAAGTACCGTATTGCCTATCGTTGGTAGTCTCACCTACACCTTCTGTCTTCTGGAACTACATTATATATAGACCTGAGCAAATAACCCTTCCCCCCTCCGTTTGCTGGCTTGTACTAATAAATAAATAACTTTTGGTTTGGGTCAACCTAAAAGGCCATGTTTGCAAAACTTTCAGCAAACCGATTTGTTGTTAAAACATTGTTTCGGGAGCACCGAAACCTCATTTCAACCTAAACTGAAATGTTTCATTTTGGTTCTGAGGTTTTTAATTTTTAAAAATTCAATTTTTAAACAAGCCCTTTTGAATGAAAAATGTAAATGTTCTGTTTTGAAACCGTCAGAACAAAAGGTTTGATTTAAAAAAAGAAGGGGGGGGTGGCTGGCATGAGTGCATGCCCTAAATCTGCATTGGTGTAAGAAAATGGTGGTGGGAAAAGGTTTGCCTCACTCTAATTATATGCTCTGCAGATTGTCCAGACCCACAACGCCTTTCATTTTTAATAGCATGTTGCTATGAAGATCTAATACACATTCACGTTTGTCAGCTCAGCGCTACCTGCTGTATAAGAATCTGCACCTGGGAACGGTTTCTACCTTTCCCCCCCGTGTTAACACGAAGTTCCAGTCACTAGGGCGAAGTGTCAGAGTTAAGAGCAGAGCCAGGAGAGGGCAGTGGATACCAACCAACCCATCCCACCTTCAAACCGGACCTACCAGCCCAGGAAAGTTCCCACTCGCGGGGTGGGGCTTATTGCCATCAAGGCAGCAGAGCGGGTGTGGAGGGGTGGCAGAGCCGAGCCATTCTGGGGTCAAAATGGGCTTTTTTAGTCCTTTCCCGGCCCTGTGCCGCAGGGAAAGCCGGATCACCGAGCACTGGCTCCTGACGCCCAGCTTTTAGCTGGAAGCCCCGATTTCCGTGGCCGAAAGCTTGGTGCCAGGGCCAACCCCTCGCTCTTCTCTCTGCGGGGCCCAGCTCAGCCCCGGCTGCGCCCGCAGAACCGCGGGCCTCTTCTCGAGGGGGGGGATGAAAATCCCCCACAGCTGCGCGGCCAGCGCAAGAGCCAACACCTGGGAGGCAGGAGGAGGGCAAAGCCCCAGCGGAGGCCGGGGGTGGTGGGCTGGGAGGGAGCGCTGCGGGGCGCCATCTAGCTCGGTTTTTCCAGTGCGGCTGGCACGCTCCTACCCAGGTGTTTGGAGAGCTGCGCCGACGCGCAGCGCTGCGCTCTGAGCTACCCCAGCTCGCCGCCACTTGCGCTCAGCCGCAGGGCCGCCCGGCCAGGGGCCCCTTTAGCCTGGGGGGGCCGAGCGAGGGTGAGGGTTTTGCTGTACAGACACGTGCGCCGGGTCCTGGCGATGGTTAAAGCGCACACCCAGCAACAGCTCTCCGCGTAAAGCCCCAGGGCAGAGGGGTGCCCGCCTGCTATAGACGCCTCGCTGGCCGGGGGGGTCCCCCGGGCTGGCTGAATGACTCCGGGGCAGCTCCGCGTCCCGGGGCCGGCGGGGAGAGCCTGAGCCAGGAGCTGCTGCGCTTTGGCTCCGATTTCCAGCTTCCGCCTTCGGAGAAGAGGCGCCCGCAAGGCCCCGCACCTGGCGCTTGTCTGGCCACGACCTATTCCAAGCCCCCGGCTGCCCGTTCCCACGCGCGCCGGCCAATGGGCGGCTGGTGAGGCCGGCGCGGCGCAGCGCAGCGCCGCCCGTGCGCCCCCGGGAGCGGAGCGCACGGGCCCGGCCGGCAGAGGCGATGCGGCTGCTCTGCGGGACTCTGCTCTGGCTCTTGGGGCTCTTGTGTGACCTGGGTAACAGCAGCTTTCTCCGGAGCCATCTCCATGCCTCCAGTTTCCTGCAGCGCAGGCTAAGCGGCCGGGAGAAGCGGGAGATGCAGCGGGAGATCCTGTCCATCCTCGGGCTGCCGGGCAGACCCCGACCCAAGGCCTCCGCCGGGGGCAAGCTGCCCTCCTCCGCTCCCCTCTTCATGCTGGACCTGTACCACGCCATGGCCAGGGAGGAGGAGGACGAAGAGGAAGATCAGGTGGGCTGGGGCCGGGGGGTCTCCCGGCCCGTGCTGACCAGCTTGAGCATCCAGACGCCGCCTTTGGGAAGAGTCATCAGCCGGGCGGACACGGTCATGAGCTTTGTCAACATGGGTAAGTGCGGAGCGCCCAAGCGGCTGGAGAGACCAGGACCCCGGAGAGCGGGTGGGGCCCTGCCCCGGCTTGGGCACCTGCCCCCCGCTTGCTCAGGGGACTTTCTTCACCTCTTCTCGGTCCACCCCCAGGCTCCAGTTACTAGATTCAAGGTGCCCAGGCCAGTGGGGACCATTGGGAGCCTCTGGCCTGGCTCCCTGGATAGCCCAGAACTTCCCCCGGGGAATTCCAGCGCAGGTGTTTAAGACGAAACAGCCAACCTGTGGCTGTATCCAAATGCCCCCTGACCAGCTGTCTGATTGCAGGGCTTTCTTCAGCCAATGCACAGCCAGTTCCACTATCAGGAGTTAAGGGTTAGAGCAGCTTTTTGTCTAAAGCACAACTCTCCTTGGGGCTCTAAAATCCTCAAATGGCCTTGAAATTAGTGCCTGGTCTCCTGGCCGATTGGCCTGGTTCTTTTCTGTCATTTCCCCCCCCCCCCCTTGTTCTCATTTCCCTCCCTTGAAAGTTGTCTGCGTTCAAATTATTTTTCTGACACTTATGCCCCCCCCCCCAAAATCATTAACACCTATTGGTTCTCATCTGTGTTTGACCCACCTCTCGCCCTTTATTTTGGGGCCCGGTTTCTAAAGGCCAGTGCTTTTCTGTGTTGTCCCAGGCTGCTGGTGGATTTCTGTCCCTTTATTTCAAGCTAAGCTAGCAACGCTTCTCTCCTAGTTATTTCTTCACTTGAGATTTGGTTTGTGACAATTTGCATGGACTCACTTGCCGGTTATTCAGCAGTCTGTTAAGCCTCTGGATATTTGTGACATCAAAAATGATGTAATGTGGAGGTGACAGCTTTGTCCTCAAACCATCCTAGATATGAAGGGCCTGTTGACTGCTTCCAGTCTTACATGACCATGCAAAGTGCTAGAAATAATATATGGCCTAGTGTCTAAAGCACTGAACTGGAAAGATGTGGGTTCTCTTCCCAGCTCGTCACTGGCCTGCTGGGTGACCTTCGGCAAGTCACTTCCCCCTTGTTGTGCCTCAGTTTCCCCATCTGTGAAATGGGAACAACGATCGTGATCCTCCTTTTGTAAAGTGTGTTGAGACCTTCTGATGAAAAGAACAATTAGACTCTGGAACTCATTGCCATAGGAAGTTGGTGAGGCCAGGAGCTTAACAAAATGGAATTGGACCTTCATCTGACTAACAGGAAGATCCAGAGTTGTTATCATAATTAATTGAAACAAATTTTGTGAAAGGCATATTAAACCTAATGCATCGGGACCTAAGCCAATCCCTGTTGCAGATCGGGGGAGACCTAATGGGGAGGGGAGCAGATGGCCCCACATCTGCCTTCTGCCGGGTTCTTGAACCTTCCTCTGAATTAGCTGAGCTAAATGGACCTTGAATCTGATCCAATCTGGCAATTCCTGAGGTCCTAAAGCTTTATTCTCAGCACCCCACAGGGAAACACACTAATAACCTGGCCGGTTTATTTACTGTTAGACTGGTGTATAACCTAAACCTAATTTAAACATACTAGAACTCGCTAAGTTACCATTAGCCAGGGTTCCTGAACTGTTGTGTGCACCTGTGTGAGGCAAAACATGGCTGGATGGCCTGGCTAAACTCGCGAGAGGATAGAATTACCTTATTCTGACCGGGTTTCACTTTTACTGTCCATAGGCCTAGCAGGGATGCCGCTGTTTGAGTTTAGGACACAAAAATAATTTGAATCTGTGTGACTATCTTGGGAGGTTCTACAACGCATCCTTGCGACCACCGTACACGTTGTTACTTATGTACCACCGCTATGTCCTTAACCTCGCATACCAGGCTGCTCTCTTCGGACACCAGATCTTTACTAGGAACAGAAACCTCACTACTAAATTTAACTTCATCCTAAACCCCACAGACCAAACCTCGCTGCTAATTGAAACCTCTCTGCTTTATTGTAGAGCTCCATAAAGAGCTGGCTATTGCTAGTTATTATACCATTAGCTTGCTGGCATCCTACACACAGATGTGGCTCTTGTGCCGCATCCTTTTGAAACAAAGCCTTTAGGAGGCTGGACAGTACCTCTAGGTGCTATCCTCTGTTTATAAAGCTGACTTCATGAGTGATTTGTGGTGCAACGTGGATATGAGGGCCTCCTATGATGGAGACTCCATTTCAGTGTCAAAAGATATCACAGTGGTCCCAGAAAATAAATACATTGCTGTTAGCCTGAGTGAGAAGCCTGCTAAAATGGGGTGGGATGTGGGGGAGCAGAAAGGGGGAGAAACTAGACCAGAAAATGCCTGTTTGGCACAAATTCGGCAGTAACTTTGTCCCTGCTGGGGATACCCTGGGTCAGTCTAACCAGGTTCGTCTCTTCTACAATCTCCAGTTTAAAGACCAGGCTGTGAAACTGTAACCCAAAAGTTATTTCCACCTTAACACTCTGGAAAAGGTGGAAATCCACAAATGCCTTCAAAAGCAACTGCCTCGGGAAAAGGCTGGATGTTAAGTGGAATGGATTTACAACAACTGCTGATCTCCAAAGTTACCCAGAAAAGGAGGTGGAAATATTGGGGACGTGTGGTAAGAGCGAAGACCGAGTGTCTGCTGTTGCAGGCTTGCCATTAAGCATCTGGAGGAGGAACATGTAAAAGGGGCCACTGAAAGAACCCCTCTGTCAAACAGCGCTCAGAGAGTCCGTCTACACTGCAATAAAAGGGCTGTGGCACAGCTGCGGCCGGCCCAGGTCAGCTGACTTGGGCTCGGGTTGCGGGGCTCAAAGTTGCAGTATAGACGTCCGGACTCTGAGACCCTGGAGGGGGGCGGGTTGAGGCCAAGCTTGAATGTGACACTGTCATTTTTAGCCCCGCAGCCCATGCCCAAGTCAGCTGACCCAGGCGCTGAGACTCGGTGCTGTGGGTTTTTTTATTGCAGACGTACCCAGAGAGGGAACACTCGTGGGGCTTAACAACATAGAGGACATGCAAGGATTGGCCCAGGATAGACAGGGATGGCAGAGCCTTTTGTGCCCTGAGTAATGTCTGATGCTGCAGGCTGGAGTCAGGTTCAGATCTGTTCCAACACACGACGGCGTCTGTAGGTTGTGGAAGCGGACTAGGATGATAAACTCACCTAATTTTCAGCAGCCGTGTATTAGTAATTCACTCTTATCAGAACTGACTTCAAAATACAGGGCCAGATCTGCCCTGATGTAAGTGGGCACAACTCCGATTGGAGTCAGCGGGCACTGCGTCGCTTCCAATTTCGGCATACGTGGGCTCAGAGATCCACCAAACAGGAAGGATTGATGACCATGGAGCAGAGCGTGCAGGGGACACACCAGCTCCTCTCTTCCAGCAACAGGGTGGAACAAGCTAACGACGTCAGGGCACTGAATCAGGATTCAAAATAAAACGCTAACGGTTGCTCCTTATTGCTGGAATCCGGTCAGGCTGGGGACTGTAACGCTTCTGCCGCTGTCCTAGCTGTATTAATGACATCTAAAGTGATGATATTTCTATCCAGCACCTCTGTTCCTGAAGACTAATGCACAAAGTTCACTGCGACAAACCAAAGGAAGCTAATCAGAAGAGGGGCTTCATCTGGAAGGGCAGGCTTTGATTGTGGATGAGGCATTTCTAGAACAAAAACAGCAATATCTGAAACACGAGACCTTGTAGTAATGGGCGACTTTTCCAGCAGCCATCTGGATAGTTAAAGTAATATGGCAAAACACAAAATTCCCAAGAAGTTTGTGTCAAGGGGGTAGCCGTGTTAGTCTGTATCTACAAAAACAACAATGCATTTGAAGAAGTGAGGTTTTTTACCCACGACAGCTTATGCCCAAATAAATCTGTTTGTGGAATGTCCTGGGGACAACTTTTTGTTTGAGAAGGTGGAGGAAGTAGCCAGTGGGACAGCCAGTTTAGACTGGAGTCTGACTAACAGGGAGGATCTGCTTGCAGATCTGAAGGTTGAAGGCAGTTTGGGGGGGAAAGTGATCATGAAATGGTAGATTTCTTTATTCCAAGGAAAGGAAGGAGTCAGACCAGCAGAATAAGGACAGTGGACTTCAAAAAAGGAAACTTTAACAAACGCGGAGAACTGGTAGGTAAGGTCCCATGGGAAGAAAATCTAAGGGATAAAAGAGTTCAGGAGAGCTGGCAAAGAAGCTATTAAAGACACAACAGCAAACTACCCTGATGCAGAGGAAGTATAGGAAGAATAATAACAGGCCAATATGGCTTAACCAGGAGCACTTCAATGACCTGAAAATCAAAAAGGAATCCTACAAAAAATGGAAACATGGACAAATGGCTAAGGCTGAGTACAAACAAATACCACCAGCATAGAGACAGAAAAGGGCTAAGGCACAAAACGAGTTACACCCAGCAAGGGACATAATAGGCAACGAGAAGAGGTTCCCTACATAAATTAGGAGCAAGAGAGAGATGAAGGCAAGTGAAGGGCCTCTACTTAGCAGGGAAGGAGAATGAATAACTGATGATATCAAGAACGCTGAGGTGTTTGATGCCAGTTTTGCTTCAGCCTTCACTAAAAGGGTTAAGGGTGACCAGATTCTTAGCACAATTAATATTAACCACAAGGGGGAAGGAACACAAGCTGAAATAGGGAAAGAACAGGTTAAATATTCATATTAGCTAGATATATTAAAGGTAGCAGAACCCTGGGGAAATGCATCTGAGGGTACATATGGAATTAGCTGAAACAATCTCAGAACCATTAGTGATTCTTCTATATGAGTTCTCAAAGGTACAGCTGAGGTCCCAGAGGACCGGAGAAGGGCAGACATAGTACCTACTTATCTTTAAAAAGGGGGACAAAGAAGACCCAGGGTATTATAGAGCAGGCAGTCTAACGTCTATACCTGGAGAGATACTGGAACAGATGATTAAACAATCAATTTTTAAGCTCTTAGAGGATAATAGGGTTACAAGTAATATCCTGCATGGATTTGTCAAGAACTAATCATGCCAAACCAACCTAATTTCCTACTGGCCTAGTGGATGGGGTGGAAGTGGTAGACGTGATGTATCTTGATTTTTAGTAAGGCTTTGGGCGCAGTCCCACATGACATTCTCATAAGAAAACTAGGGAAATGTGGTCTAGATGAAATTACTATAAGGTGAGTGCAAAACTGGTTGAAAGACCGTACTCAAAGGGTAGTTACACCCTCCCAGTTTGACAACAACACCGGGTCAGTCCTGGGGCCGTTGGTCAATATTTTCATTAATGACTTGGATAGCAGAGTGGAGAGTGTGCTTATGAAATCTGTGGCTGATATCAAGCAGGGAGGGATTGCTAGCATTTTGGAGGACAGGATTAGAATTCCAAACATCCTTAACAAACTGGAGAATTGGTCCTGAAATCAATAAGATGAAATTCGATAAAGATAAGTGCAAAGTACTTCACTGAGGGGAAAAAAATCAAATGCATAATTACAAAATGGGAACTAACAGGCTAGGTGGTGGTACTGCTGAAAAGGATCTGGGGCTTAGAGTGGATCACAAATTGAATCTGAGCCAAGAACGTGATACCGCTGTGAAAAAGGCTAATATCTTTCTGGTGTGTAATAACAGAGGCGTTGTATGCAAGACACAGGAGGTAATTATCCTGCTCTACTCAGTCCTGGTGAGGCCTCAGGAGCTGGAGGACTGCATCCAGTTAAGGGTACCACACTTGACAAATCGGAGAGTGGCCAAAGGAGAGCAACAAAAATGATAAAAGATTTAGAAATCCTGACCTACGAGGCAAGGTTAAAACCCAACAACTTGGGCATGTTTACTCTTGAGAAAAGAAGAGTGAGCGGGGACCTGATAACAGTCTTCAAGCATGTTAAGAGCTGTTATAAAGAGAATGGTGGTTCTCCATGTCCACTGAAGGTAGGACAAGACTTAATGGGCTTAATCCACAGCTAGGGAGATCTAGGTTAGATATCAGGAAAAACTTTCTAACTACAGTATAAGGGTAGTTAAGATCTGGAATAGACTTCCAAGGGAGGTTGTGGAATCCCACTATTGGAGGTTTTTGAGACCAGGTTGGACACACTCCTGTCAGGGAAGGTCTAGGTTTATTTGGTCCTGCCTCAGCACAGAGGGCTGGACTAGATGGCCCTCAAACGTATTCAGCGTCGTCAAATGTATTTAGCGTCCTAACTTCCATTGAAATCAGTGGGCATTAGGAGCTTAAATACCTTTGAAGACCTGGGCCCACATTACACCCTGAACGCTCTCTAACGAGGTGTGCAAATGGAGAGAGAGCGAGAGCTGGGTGGCTTTGTCCTGCCTGTGACGCAGGTCACTTCCTCTCTTGAGGTAATGCTAAAAGCCCCCCGGCCTGGGCTGAGCTTTCTCGATACATTTATTTATCTGTGATGCTTTAATACAAAGGAGTTCTGAGGAACAGAGGGAGGGAAGGACCCCTTGAGGACGTTCGACTCTGACCCAAGTTACTTAGCGTGGAACAGTGCATTGCAGATGATGGTCGACAGGCCCGATTCAGAGATGACTTGGCCTTCAGAGATCCCAGGCATGGCTCGAATCCCTGGCTCGGAGATACTTCTCAGGAACAAGGGCTCGTTTTTGGCCTTTGTATGCACCAGAGTGCATCCAACGACAGGGGACCCCACAGCTCCGAACCGGTCATTCTCCCCCCCCCCTCCCCCCCCCCCCCCCCGAGTGGTATGGAGATTCCGCAGCTCCTCAGTTTGTCACGCGTACTTTTTGTAAAAGTCACGGACAGGTCACAGGCTTCCGTGAATTTTTCTTTATTGCCTGTGACCTGTCCGTGATGTTTACTAAAAAATATGCGTGACAAAATTTTAGTCTTAGTCATGTTAGGTGTGTGTAGGACCCACGGCTCGTGAAAGTTGTGTTGGGGGTGGGGAATATTGATCATCCTAGCAGGGGAGATATGTCTGCAGGTTTCACATCTGTTGTTCTGGCAGGGTCTGGTGCCGCTTTGAATTGCTGTATCCTAGTGATGAGGAGCTGGGTGAGATTTTGGGGCGGGGGGAGAGGGTTGTTTGAAGGCCAGAAGAGTGGGTTTGTGAAAGATTTATTTCATGATGTGGACCCCATCAAATATAGGTTGTAACTGTTTGATGGTACCCATATGGATTCTAGTGTGGGGTGGCAGGTGACAACTAGGGGTGTACAGTGGGTGGGGTTTTCCCCCCTGTGCTGAAGCAGGTTCTTCTGGGGTATTTGGGTGACCCGTTCTATGACACAATTGACTCTGGTGTGTCCTTGTTTAGTGAAGGTGGATTTAGGTGTGTTTCCCGGACTACTACTTTGGAGCAAATTCTGGGGTACCTAGTGCCTGGCTGTAGATAACCGATTTCATGATGTGTCCGGGGCGGGGGAGGGAGTTGCTGGATATGTGGACGTAAGTGTGGTGATCTGTGGTTTAGATAGTTGTAACCCAACCATTTCACTAACAAACAAAAATAATGAAACGTCTGATTCACTAGGGCACTGCAAATGAAAGTACTTTATATCCATCAGAATTAAAAAAAAAAAATTACAAATGCTAGCCCTGCACTTGCATGTTTGTGTGAGTTGTACTAGTAGAAGAATGAAGAGTATAATGAAAGGCTGTCAGAGAACCTTAGCAGCACTAATGCATGCCACTTCTGTAACACACGCACACTATCTCCCGTCTCCTTACACCTCAAAACAGACCTACCTTTTTTGAGTCCCTCCCCTACAAACCTTCTCCACCCATTGCCTGCAGGGCAAGCTCACCTTTGCTACTGTTTGTGATAGGACCAGGTATGGGAGCCGTATTGCCCCATCGGCATGTTCCAAACTTTTAATTTAAGATTCCAGTCACCTTCATTTCAAAAGGAAACTAAAAGCTGCCTCATGCTCCCAACCCCAGAGCTAGCGAGAGAAGAAGCCAAGAGAAGCTGTAGGAACCTGATGCAGCCTTCAGGGAGTTACTATCCACTCCGGTTATTTTGGGAAATACAGATGAGGAGCCACCCATTTTAATGATTTACTTATGACCCAGGAATTTGAGCTGGGCAGCCCAGTACCTACTAAGGATATTTTCTTTCTTTGTCACACTCAGTGGGTAGGCCCGGTCAGTAAGAACCAGTCTGGGGTAGTCACTCCACAAACGAGGGTGTTACGTGGGGAAGGATTAAGCCATTTTAGGACAAACTGGGATTCATATTACCCAGACAGGGTGGCCTGGATGCATGTTCTATAAAATGACCTGGACGTGACTTTCTGACAATACAAATGCAGCCCCTTTCTGAGACTTCTGAAGCCCTGGCTGTTTTAAAGAGGGGTTTTTCTACTTGCCAGTTCTAGACTGAATCTGCCTGAAAATGCCTCCTCCCCCGAGGAGCCAGAGAACAAAGACAGGTCTTCTCTGAGCCGTGTAGCTATTTCACTCCTAATAAACACAACAGGGAGATAGCAGAACCCTCCATGTTTACCCAGTAAACTCATCTGCAGAAAGGCATCTAAGGGATACAGTCAAGTCAGTTTCAAAAAGTCGTTTTTTGTGCATCTATAACATTGTCCTAGTTCTAAAATGTGTTCCTCTCCCCTGCTGCTACGTGCAAACCTTGCACAAATTAAATGTGAGGGCCAGAGACTCGCCTGACAATACACACCTGCCTGTGTGCAAAGTGCTGTCAGATACATGGAGCAAACAAAACATGCGTTTTGTCAGTTTCTCAGATGCCAGGTGCAAGGATATTGAGTTACGTGTTTGGTTTTTTTAAGTGAGGGGTCTGAATTTTTATTTTTTTTTCCAATTGGCAACATCCCTTTACAAGGCTGCACAATACAACCAAGAAAATGCTCCACTTTTCCAATTTTTGCACTATGTTCTTCTCTCATTTCCATCTTTGTAATTACATGCAGTTGTTTGGCACACTAACGATGCAGGTTTAACAGACCAAGTACCACACGGAAAGCACTTAATAAAATAACCACCAGTTTTTTTTTTCCAGCCATTATAACAGGTGGCCATTTGATATAGGGCCAGCCAGCTCACCAGGACTCCCAGCACTTTAGCTGTTGGCCTCCACTTACGAATCCGGGTGGAGCAGTTTTCCTTCCATCCGTTTTAGCAAGTCAGCTGTAGTGCAGCTGAAACAGCTGGGCGGGCCTGGAGTGTGGCTGGAAATGCTTTTCAGAGGTGGCCACTTAATGTAGGGAAAGTTAATATCAGAGAGATGGGAAATCTTAGGGAGACTTAATTATTACCTCTCATTAACCAAAGGGATTGCAAGTAGTGTTCCATAGTGACGTCGCTGCACTTGGTTTTAAGAGCGTGCTTTTCGGAATGAAAGGTAACCCGGAGTGCTTCCGGATTCTAGAAAACAATGCAGCGCATCTCTCACGTCCTCTTGCTAGGAGATGGGATGCTGGCTGTATTCCCCAGAAAAACTGATGTGGGATCTTTAGCTGACAGCCGCTAGAAGTGAGCAGAAAGAATTTCCATTCAGCCTGGTCACTTACTGAGGGCAGAGTTCTTGACTGCTTCCCAGCACAGCTCCCTCTTTAGCAGCTGACTGCAAAAGCCAAGCGCAAGGTCTGAGCGCACAGTATTGCCGTCTATGGGGTATTTCATCAGCACAGCTAGTTTTTACTTCGAGGCCAATTATTAGCGAAGACAAATTACCTTCAATATTAAAGGCTGCTGTTTTCCCACTCCTGCTGTTCCCTTTGTTCTCTAATGGCTTATGCTCCCTCCCTAGTTCCTCGGATGAATTTCATCTACAGTGGCTCAATAGATCAAGACACGGACTGGGGTAACTCTTTTGTTTTGTGGCAAAGCTTTCTCACAAAACTGGATGAAGGATGTGTGTGTGTATGCATGCTTCCTTTAAATGTGCAGCATTTTTGTCCAGAAAGTATAATTTTTTGCAGAGGGGGTAATGGAAATAATAGCCAGACTCCACTGAAACATACTTTCAAACTTCACAAAGTTTTTATTTGGGAATTGCAGTAACATACATGTCTTGGAAATGAAGGGACCCAAGCAAAACGGCGTTATAATCAAGTGCAACAGAATTTCGGAACCAACTGTGAATGAATAGGTGGACGCATTGGAGTGATCCCATGGCCTTTTGCTTCTAAGTTTGCCACAGAAGGAGCCAGGAATTGTTTAGGAAATGAGAAGCCAAGCACAGCTGCTTATCTGCCACATTTTGCAGTGTTTGGGAGTACTTCTAAATCCCTTTTTCCCCTTTGGAAAGCTTCTGTAGTTTATTTTTTCCTGGTTTCAGCTGAAGGGTAGCATCCTTCTTGCATCTCATTTAAATATATTTTAAGACTCCAAATACTTGATGTGGTTGAATATGCTGGCATCTCCTTCTAATTTAGGGTCTGAAATGGCCATTCGGAGGCAACCGGGACTAGTAATTACAACTGATGTGTAGTTTATAGAAATGGCCCGCACACAAAAAGTTTTACAATTAAAAAAAAGTGCCTAAAAATACCTTGCAAACAGTCGAGACTTGAAGACTTGCTCTTCAGCACTGCAGAGATTTCTGGCTGGGAAGAGGGTTGAAAGGACTGAAAAGAAAGAGACTGGAATTCTGCGAGAATGCTATGAAGGCGGCCTGGAAGAACCGGTAGAGATTGCAGGATCCCAGCTCTACCCTCTGTAAGGTGCTGAGGTTAGAGAAGCAAGGAGAGCCCCATAGCACATCTGGAGCTTTGCTTCACTCTGGGGAGAGGCTCCTTCAGAAAGTGGTTTTTTTAGATACAAGACCAGAGGGGCAATTTCAACCTTTCCTCAGGCCTGCAGCTGCTTGAGAAAAACGGCAGCCCGGCTTTCTCACACTGAACTTCACTTTGTTCCCCCAGGGTCTCTCTCTCTCTCTGTCTGCCCTTCCCCGAATTAAAATAATTGAGTGCGTGACAAATGAAAGACACCTTTGAAAGCTCAATTAAGCAAGTCTGGTGGTCTTTTTTATTTATTTATTTTTTCCTCTTTTACCTATTAACTTTTAAAAATCAGAGTGAGCCTGAAAAATAAAAGTGGGGGTGGGTGGGGGGAGGAGGGGATCCAAAGGAGCAGAAGGATTTTGATCCCAAGGGAAGCTGCCGCTCTACTTGCTGTAAAACAGGCCTGCCAGAGACTAAACGCCTCGGCGCCCAAGCTTAGCCTTTACTCAGAGGTGCTGAGATGGTACGAAAGTGGTGCTGGCCCGGTGCTTGGCTGGGATCGCTTGGTAAAGGGTTCAGTCCAGCACGAGAAAAGAGAGAGAGAGAGTCCCAATACACCTCTGGCCTATTGCGTATATAGGTTCTTATACCACGTTCGCCACCACGCTACCCGAACGCCTCCAAGTGGTGCATTAAGCAGTGTGACTCTCGCCTGTCACATGTTGTTTGGTCTTTCAACCTCTGTCCAAGCCTGCCCAGAACCCCTGGTGTGACTCAGCCAGCTGGCCCCTACCGCCGTGGCGTCCCTCCTCCAGCACCTGAGCCAGCTACGTGAAAACTAGTGCAGGCATGTCTACATGAGCTGAATCATCCCCCCTGCCTGCAGTGTAGACATACCCTGAGTCTAAGTGCTGCCGGGATGTTTGAACAGTGTCACTAGCCGTGAGAAATAGCATGTCTTCTTTTATTTCCTTCTTCTTTCTTACCCAGTTAAGGTGTGGCCCAGAACAACCACCAGAGCTCTTTCTGCTGGGGGTCATTCGTGTTTCTCAAGCAGTTTGCTCACGAGGTACGTAAAAGCAAATGGCCAAACTACTTAGAGTAAAGGACTAACTAGACTCTTAAGATAGGTCCTTATTAATATTTGTGAGTGACTTGAACTCTGAATGATTCGGGCCCCTTCTCTAGGGAGGCGTCTAGGACCGGAAAGAGAACCCTAGATGTGGTTTTTACTAAGGGCACGTATAAAGCAAGCCGCTGTCTGATTTCACAAGTGATACCTCTCCCTATACTTAACAATATTCTATTTTCCATGTGTAGGGACCTGTCATCCCCAAAGACTATTACCCAACTCCTACAGCCCCTCTGTTACCAGATGTAGTGCTACAAACATGAGCATTGACCTCAATGGTACCACTCTGGATAGTAAACACTACACCCAGTAGTAGGTGGCTGCAGGATTGGGCCCTATCTTTGAGCTGTCTCTGCGTTACAGGGAAGTATCAACCAATGTATAGCATAATGCAGCACAGTAAAGGGAGAGGACATTTTTGACCAAGGACATGAGGGTAACCCCCCCCCCCTTGTGTTATGAAGCTGGGCATAGGATTGTTAATGTCCACACTGAACAAACGGGATGTCTGACTTGAAATGTTTATCCAGCCATGCAATAAAGAAACCTCAAAACAACCCAGCTATTTTTGCACTTTACCTCCAAAAAGAAACGCAGCCATGTTAGTCTGGTCAAAGGAAAACCATGGTTTCTGGGACTGTGGATTTTCAGCCTGATGCTTAGCTAAGCTAGCCATTCCCACCCAATCAATAATTGTAAATATTTGGACTTATCATTTAAAGATCTCCCATTCAAGGATCTCGGTGTATTTTTACAAACCTTATTTAAAGGCTTGGAACACTCCCGGGAGGGGGAGGGGAGGTATTATACACAATTTCCAGATGAGTCAACTGGGAAAGAGGTTAAATGACTTGGCAAGGTCTCAAGGAGAGATTCTGTAGCGGACTCTAAACTGAACCCAGGAGTCTTGACTCTCGGACTCTTACTCTACTGCCTCGACCAGTGGTTCTCAAACTTTTTTTTTCACAGACCACTTGAAAATTGCGGCGGGTCTCGGCGGACCACTTGACGATCTTTCCGAATGTTGTTTGTACCGTTCGCTAACTATTGTAAAGCGCTTTGCATAAAAGCACTATATAGATAAACAAGTAATAATAATTAACGTTTTTCGTTCTACAAATAAAAGTACACAACTCATATTTTAATATCAGTAGTCTTAGCTTTCTAATGCGATGGATGTGCCCTCTTTCCCCTGCCGCGGCAGCTCCCAAGCTGGGGCTGGGAAGGGGGGGGGGGTCTGTCCCTCTCTCCCCCACCGTGGCAGCCCCCAAGCTGGGGCTGGGAAGGAGGGGGGGTCTGTCCCTCTCTCCCCTGCTGCGGCAGCCCCTGAGCTGGGGCTGGGAAGGAGTGGGGGGTCTGTCCCTCTCACCCCCACCATGGCAGCCCCCAAGCTGGGGCTGGGAAGGAGGGGGGGGGGGGTCTGTCCCTCTCTCCCCTGCTGCGGCAGCCGCCGAGCTAGGGCTGGGAAGGAGTGGGGGGTCTGTCCCTCTCTCCCCCACCATGGCAGCCCCCGAGCTGGGGCAGGGAAGGGGGGGGGTCTGTCCCTCTCCCCCCCCACCATGGCAGCCCCCAAGCTGGGTGAGGGAAGGAGGGGGAGTGTCTGTCCCTCTCTCCCCCCACCATGGCAGCCCCCGGGCTGGGAAGGAGGAGGGGGTCTCTCCCTCTCTCCCCCATTGCAGCAGCCCCCGAGCTGGGGCTGGGAATGCGAGCCGACTCTCCCTGGCAGCCGCAGCCCTGGAGCTGTGGAAAGTCGGCTCTTTGGCCGCCGCAGCCCTGCACGTCCCAAATTCCCCCCACTGCTCCCTCCCACCTACCCTCTAGTCCCCCCAAGGTCACCACCTCACCTTACGTGTGTCTTCTCCAGGGTCCAGGCCCCTAATTAATGGGGCCACGCCTGCGCGGTTCCACTAATTAGATGGGTGGCCCTTCATTCTCTTGTGTGCGGCCGCCCAGGCGCGCACCTTAGAGGGAACTATCTGCGGACTACCTGAATGGAGCTCAGTTTGAGAACCTCTGGACTAGACCATACCCGGAATGGCTGTTCGTGTAAACTCACTGTCAATGTCTCTCTTCCCATTGCCAGGTTCCTTGCTACGCTAGGATTTAATTAAAACTGATAACTTGTCAATTTTTCAACTCTCTTGGGTGACCTTATCAAAAAGGCTTTACAAAAATCTAGATCCACTGCCTTGTGTCCATTTCCCTGACACCCACAATTTGTAATTTAATGAAGAACATATTATTTGCCTGATCTGTCTCATAAACCCATGTTGCTGTTCACCAAGTTTTCATTTCAGTGCACAGATCAATTACTATAGCATGTGCCCTACTAGGGTCCATAGTTTCCAAGATTAACTTTTGGCCTCCTTTTGATGACTAGGTCTACGTGCTCCAGCCCTCTGACACGTCCCTTGTCCTTAATTATTGACTGGAAATTCGGACTAGTTGTATTTTCTCCCACTACTTCTTTCAGAGTACTTAGAAGAAAAACATCAGGCACAGCTCACAGAGACAGGTTCCGTTTATTAAAGTATCTTCTATATCAACTTCCAAACTTCTCATCACTGTTGCCTTTTTCTTCTACCAGAGATTGAAGAAAAGGGTTAAATATATCTGCCATTAGGAATCCTCTAACTAATATTCCTTCTCTAAGATTGGTCCTACATCCTCATTGTTTTTCTTTCTATACCTGATGATTTCAAAATCTTTGTTTGGTTCAACCCCTATAAAATATGAGCTGATACATGTCTCAAATACCTCAAATCCTTTCAAAAGGATGAACGCTATGACCCTGAGAAGACTTGACTAACCCATGAGGTACATGCTAAGAATAGCAACCCTTTCCACTGTCTGGATAGGAGATTCCTCCATTAATGTCAAAGCTGCCCTTGTCTGCCCTCACATCGCCTGTTGTGGATAAGTTTACCAGGTGAGGGATTACAGAAGAGGACATTTGGTGAGCTTCATAGTCCACAGAGAAAGTGACAAAACTTGGCTTGGACCCCACTCAACATCAACCCGGGTTTGATTGACTGCGAAAGCAATGGAGCCTTCTGAACTGGTTTTGTACCGGACATGGAATTTGTGCTGCAGCGGAATTTCGGTGGCGTTTTAGAGACAGTCCCCTTTGTCAATGTGGACAGCTGCAAACCATGGCGCATATTGTTGAGGACTGCAAAATGACTCAACTTCCTGGAGGTCTTCGTGCCTTGAAGATTGTTGATAAGAATGCTGTGGCTTGGCTTGAGTGGATTGCCTACACCAAATAAATAAATGTCAAAGCCTGAGATTTTTATCATAAGCTATAAGGAGATCTCTTAAGTGAATCAGTGGCTTTCAGAACTGCTATAATTAGATGATTATGCTTATAGGGATTCCCATACTCCTATATGCAGCAAACATGCACCCAACACATGTGGGTGATTAGCAAGTTGTTTAGTTTTCCACGCACGGCATGAAAGCAGCTTGCAAAGTATACTCATTACACACGCAGATTCCCCCCGGGAGGAACCAATCATGGTCTTTTGGAGCATTATTTTAAGTTTTACAGCAAATAAACATAAAAGGTACCTAGAGACCATCTGTGTTAATTGCGCCTGTCTGTGAGTGAGCACATGCTCAGTGAGGGCCTGTTCTTGGGCAGGAGGACGCCTGATGAAAGCAACACAGGGGAGGTTGGCTGTCCTTCTTTTATTGGAACCCCTTCATTAGATTTCAGTCGGGGGGATTAGAGACAGAACAAGGAGAGGAAAAGAGGTGACGAGGTTTAAAAATCTCCTAAGAGGGAAGACTGGAACACATCATTATTATTTGTGTGTGTCACTGTAGCGTTTTGGGGGTCCTTGACTAGGGCTCCCGTGTGCTAGGTGCTGTACAAACGCAGCTGTTCTGTCCTATTTCACTCAGGGTGATGAGTGGCAGTTGGGCAGATGGATTAAATTTTGGTGAATATGTAACGATGAAGCCAGTGATGGAAGGAGCCAAGCAGAATTTTGAACCACGGAGCTTTAAATATTCAGGAAAATGTCGCTTGACATCCATTTAACAAAAACGACCCTATTCCCGATTCACCCTAGCAGACACATCACTGCATCAGTCCTTGTCTGCCCACAGTGCTTTAAAATTAATAATCCCATCGTGCTTACACACACATTTACATGCACACTGACTGATTCGGACTGAGGTTTGTTTTTTTTAATGCAGCCTAAAAGCTTTGGATCGCCAGTTCCCAGGGGATTTGAAAATCTCTGAGCTCCCACCCACACAGCCACAAACGCTCTCACACACGCAGATAGAAATCAGCAAGAGAGTTGAGCCTCTGACACAAGACACATTCTGAAAAGTGTGGTGTGATCTCTATAACCACCCCTCAAACGGGGACACTCTGCTTTTCGTGGTCAGCATAGGTCTCCACACCAGCCCCAAATGCAATCTACTAAAGTAGGAATAACCTCTGCAGCTGGCTGTGCATAGATGTTTCCAGGTCAGGACGTGCCCCATGACTCCCTAGACCACACTTCATAATGTCCTTCTATTGCTTATGCCCTGCAGGAACTAAGAGGGACAAGGTGGGGGAGGGAGGGAATATCTTTTATTGGACCAACTTCTGTTGGTGAGAGAGACAAGCTTTCGAGCTTATACAGAGCTCTTCTTCTGCATGAACTAAGGCAGGGACTATGGGGGGAGGGATAGCTCAGTGGTTTGAGCATTGGCCTGCTAAACTCAGGGTTGTGAGTTCAATCCTTAAGGGGGCCATTTAGGGATCTGGGGCAAAAAATCTGTCTGGGGATTGGTCCTGCTTTGAGCAGGGGGTTGGACTAGATGACCTCCTGAGGTCCCTTCCAACCCTGATATTCTATGATTCTAAATCTGGTCCCATTGAAGACAGTTTACACAGCTTTGTGCCACACTATATACAAACGATAAGACATCAACTGCAACTAAGATTACTTCTCCAATGACGCTGAGCATTCCTAGGGTCAGCCCCCCCTAAGCCTTCTGCTTTAGAACTCACCCGATCCACTGAAATGCACTAAACGAAACCAACTTTGGAATAATTACAGCACTGAAAAACACCCAGAAGAATTTTCACATTTAGCATCTCCTTGTGATGTTCCCGCCCAGACCTCCTTGATTTTTGCCACAAGAATTCCTATTGCCCTTCCCCAAATGCATGTTTATACATCAGATAGATGACAAATTTCAAGTATTCTGGGAAAACCTCTAATTGCAGTTGTTTATAGTTTTCTAAGTCGTTAGTATGGATTTTATTAGCAAGTTGCTGATGCTGTTCCTGTATCTCTTGTCTGTCGTTTCTGTATTGGAGAACTAGGAAAGTAACAGTATTCCATAGCACTGCGTCCATAAATAACCACAGCTGAAAGGAGGAAAGATAGAAATCTTGCTGCTGTCCAATGTAACTTTCTCGATAGAAATTCAATCAGATGATCAGATCTCTCATTGATTGCTATGTACTCTGTGTATGTATACATGTCAGTTTCTGTCTCATTTTGTGTATTCTAGCTCTTGTCTCCACCTAGCACATGGCAGATTTCCTATGTATAGATTTCTTCAGAGTAATGGAATATCAAGTCCTCACCTAGGAGAAATTTTGGTATAACTCAGGGCATGAAAACTACATTGTTTGAGATCCAGGACTTGCAATACTCCATCCTTGTTCTCTGCCAAAAAAGCATCGCTAAGCAGAGGAGTCAGTGACCTATTTAAAGTCCAGTATCTTGTGAATTGTCAAGGACAGATACAAATACTTTATTCCAATGGAAAACTGAGAACTTCAGTTTTTCAAAGGTATGCACCGTTTATCTATAAGACTTGCCTGGTCATTAAATATTGGACACTATAATCATATCATTCTGAGTATCATCTTGCGTCTTCCTTCCCTAACTTTAATCCCAACACAATTTGAGCAGCTGGAAGCCCGAGAACTGCTACAGCTGAACATTGATGCATTATATAATAGTACATCATAATAAAGACCTACCAGACCTTAATACACTTTGGCAGGGCCAGCGAGAGTGCTTTCAGGGCCATGTTTTCAGCATGGATGCTTGGTCAGTGGAAAGAAATGGATCCCTGCAAGCCATCTGGACCAAAATCAAAGGCCTTCATTCGTTTTGTTATGATGCTCCCTCTGCTGTTCTAAATGGAGCATTCAGTCCTAGTAGAACATTCCCTGTTAATTGGGGTGGGGGAGTAGATTAAGTTTAAGAACAGGTTTATGAGACCCCAGTGCACATTGTATGCAGAACTCCTCCTTGACAAGTCGTGACTCTACTTGTCATGGCTATGGATGGGTTTAAAAAAAATTTAAATTAATCCGGTGGCTTTGGAGCAAGTGTGCAGATGTTCGCATGGTGGTGATTTTTGTTTTGTTTTTTTCTATGGCGAGATCAAAATGCAGGTTTCTCCTCACCAAATGTATTCTGTAACATCCTTCCACAGCACAGCTGTCCATCCCTCGGTGCCAGGCCCACACCACGAGAACAGGAAGTGCTCTCCACATCCGCCCCAGGCTGGCCTTGCCTGATGCTTTTTATAAAATGTAGCTTGTGGTGAGCCCAGTAGCTGGAGGGAACATTTTTTAAAGACACATGGATGGATAATTAAAATCTTAGTGTTTCGTTTTGGAGAAGTGCATTTTGCTGTTCACGCCCCTTATATAAACATTCTTTGGACATTCTCTTCGCAGATTTTCCCACTGTTTTATATTAAGAACGTAAGAAGGGCCATACTGGGTCAGACCAATGGTCCATCTAGCCCAGTATCCTGTCTTCCGACAGTGGCCATTGCCAGATGCTTCAGCGGGAATGAACAGAACAGGGCAATTATTTAGTGATCCTTCCCCTGTCATCCATTCCCAGCTTCTGGCAGTTGAAGATTTAGGGACACCCAGAGCATGGGGTTGTGTCCCTGACTTTTGTGGCTAACAGTCATCAATGAAACGACCCTCCAGGAACTTACCTAATTCTTTTTTGGAATCCAGTTATATTTTTGACCTTCACAACATCCCCTGGCAATGAGTTCCACAGGTTGACTGTGCGTTGTATGAAGAAGTATTCCCTTCTGTTTGTTTTAAACCTGCTGCCTATTAATTTCATTGGGCGACCCCTAGTTCTTACACAAAGGGGTAAATAACACTTCCTTATTCACTTTCTCCACACGATTCAGGATTTCATAGACCTCTTTCATATCCGCCCTTAGTCGTTTCTTATCTAAGCTGAACAGTCCCAGTCTTTTTAATCTCTCCTCATATGGAAGCTGTTTCATACCCTTCGCTGTACCTTTTCCAATTGTAATAGATCTTTTTTGAGAGGGGGCAACAGCGGTATTCAAGGTGTGGGCATACCAGGGATTTATATAGTGGCATTGTGATATCATCTGTTTTGTTATCTGTCCCTTTTCTAATGGTTTTTAACACTCTGTTCGCTTTTTTGACTGTTGTACATTGAACAGATGTTTTCAGAGACCTAGCCGTGATGACACTACAATCGCTTCCCTGAGTGGTATCAGCGAATTTAGACTCCATCATTTTGTATGTATAGTTAGGGTTATTTTTTCCAGTGTGTGTTACTTTGCCCTTATTACACATTGAATTTCATCTGCTATTTTGTTGCCCACTTACATGCAATCCCTTTGCAACTCCTCACAGTCAGCTTTGGACTTAACTATTTTCAGTAATTTGGTGTCATCTGCAAGTTTTGCCACCTCACTGTTCACCCACTTTTCCAGATCATTTACGAATATGATGAACAGCACAGGTCCCAGTATAGATCCTTGGGGGACCCCGCTATTTCTTTCCATTGTGAAAACTGACTATTTATTCCTACACTTTGCCTCCTATCTTTTACCCAGTTACTCATCGATGAGAGGACCTTCCCTCTTATCCCATGACTCCTTACTTTGCTTAAGAGCCTTAGGTGAGGGATCTTGTCAAAGGCTTTCTGAAAATCCAAGTACACTAGTTCCACCGGATCACCCTTGTCCACATGCTTGTTGATACACTCAGAGAATTCTAATAGATTGGTGAGGTATGATTTCCCTTTACAAAAGCCATTTTGACTCTTCCCCCAATATATTGTGTTTATCTATGTGTCTGATCATTCTGTTATTTACTATCATTTCAACCAATTTGCCTGGTACTGAGGTTAGGCTTACCAGCTTGTTATTACCAGGATCGCTTCTGGAGCCTTTTTTTAAAATTATTTTTTATTTTTTTATTCTCCCCCCTCCCGCCCCCCCCAAAATCGGTGCTACATTAGCTACCCTCCAGTCATCTAACGGAGAGGCTGATTTAAGTGATAGGTTACATACCACAGTTCTGCAATTTTGTATTTGAGTTCCTTCAGAACTCTTGGGTGAATATCATCTGTGTAAACATATTGCTGTTTAATTTATCAATTTATTCCAAAACCTCCTGAGGAATTGTCCCAGATTGAGGTGTCAATAGAGATTTGTCACCTAAAAAGACTGATTCAGCTGTGGGAATCTCCCCCACGTCATCTGAATTCTTTCCATTGGTCTTCACTGCATTTAGCTTCTCTGCAATGGCCTTGTCTTCCTTGAGTGCTCCTTTAGCACCTCGGTAGTCGAGTGGCCCCAGTGGGTGTTTGGCAGGCTTCCTGCTTCTGATGTACTTTAAAAACATTGCTATTAGTTTTTGTGTCTTTAGCTAGTTGGTCTTGTGATTCTTTCTTGGCCTACCCTGCCCAGTTATACTTTTACACTTGACTTGCCAGAGTTTATGCTCCTTTCTATTTTTCTCACTAGGATTTAACTTCCAATTTTTAAAAGATGCCTTTTTGCCTGTAACTGCCTCCATTACTCTGCTTAGCCATGGTGCCCTTTCTTTGGTCCTCTTACTGTTTTTTTTAATTGGGGTATACATTTAGTTTGAGCCTCTATTATGGTGTTTTTAAATAGTCTCCATGCAGTTTGCAGGCATTTCACCCTCATGACTGTTCCTTTTAATTTCCATTTAACTAACTAACTTCATTTTTGTGCAGTTCCCCTTTTTGAAGTTAAATGCTACTGTGGTGGGTTTCTTTGGCACGTTTCCCCCCTACAAGGTTGTTAAATGTAATTACATTATGGTTGCTATTACCTGGTGGTCCATCTATATTCACCTCTTGGACCAGATCCTGTGCTCCACTTAGGACTAAATTAAGAATTTCCTCTCCCCTTGTGGGTTCCAGGACAGTCATTTATGGTGTCTAGAAATTTTATGTCTCATCTTTTCTTGAGACGAGATAGTTGAAATCCCCCATTATTATTGCATTTTCTTCCTTTGTAGCCTCTCTAACCCCTCTGAGGATTTCACAATCACTGTCACCATCCTGGTCTGGCAGTGGTTAGTATATTCTTACTGCTATAGTCTCATTGGTCAAGCGTGGAATTAATATCCATAGAGATTCTAGGGTAGTTTGATTCATTTAAGATGCTTACTTTATTTGACTCTATGCTTTCTTTCATACACAGTGCCACTTCCCCACC
Source organism: Emys orbicularis (assembly GCF_028017835.1). Lineage (NCBI taxonomy): Eukaryota > Metazoa > Chordata > Testudines > Emydidae > Emys > Emys orbicularis. The sequence continues at coordinate 7,984,131 of NC_088705.1, forward strand.
CGCACGACCTACTCTGTCATTCCTATATATTTTGTATCCTGGTATTACCATGACCCATTGATTATCCTCATTCCACCAAGTTGCCAGGATGCCAGGCACTCTAGTCCACCCATCTTAATATTTAGACTTCTAGCATTTGTATATATAAGCACTTGTACATTTTGGCAATAGTCAGTTGCTTGTGTTATATTTATATTCCCTGCTAACAATGTCAAATGTATAAATGAGATACCATGCATTTAAGTGCCTGGTATGAAGATTATGGATAAAATTTTCAAAACCAGCTAAGTAAGTAAAGACCGCATGTTCTTAGGCATATTGACTTTGCTAGACTTTAGAATCCTAAGTGCCTAAATCATTTTTGAAAATGGGACTTAGGATCTTAGATCACTTAGGGTAAAATTTTCAAAACCATCTAACCCTTAAACATATTTATTCATTACTGAAACTGAATAAATATTAATGGCTCTAGAACTTTTCATTTAAACGTTTTGTTAATTAGAAGTGACTTGGAGAGATGTGTGTTTAAGTTGTTTACAGTTGCGTGGATGTGTAGGTGAGAATGGTTTCTAAATTAATAATATATTGGGATGCCAGCTAGATTTTAAAATGAAATCTGCAAACTAGATTGGTTTAATAGTTTTTGGTTTTAATACTAATTTGCTTAATGTATTATTATTATTATTTGATTTTTATAAAGAATTCATTTTAATACCCCTTTTTGGCTGACTCCAAGAAGAACTGCTCACTATTTTAACACTGGGTTTGTGTAAGAAGCTCCTTGTATTTCAGAAATAGGACTTTTTTGGTTTTTAATCATTTAATTCTATCCTTTCATTACAGACAATGGTATTTCTAACCCACCGTTAAAAGAGAATCTTTATATCAGATAGCGTAAATGCTAAGATTAGAGCTGATCAGATTTGTGTGTGTGTGGAAACTTTTGACTTTTCCTCAAAACACCAGGAAGTCTTTGGTTTTTCAACAAAATGCTGCATTTCCACAGAAAGCAGATGCTTTCTGTGAAAATGTTCATTGTGCCAAAAACATAATTTTCTGTCTAAAAGCAGTTTTAATGGGAAAATGTCAACCAGGCCTAAACAAGTTCTACAGCTGGGGGAGAAAAGGACGAACAGATCAGGTTTTTTCTTTGATTTTTCCAAATTGTTGTGTGGCAATAATAAAAGCAAATGAAAACATATCAGTTTGATGTTGTATGCAGTGGTGGTGTAGCTTTGTTGGTCCCAGGATGTTAGAGACACAAGGCGGGGGAGATAATAGCTTTTCCAGGACCAACTTCTGTTGGTGAGAGAGATGAGCACTCTTCTGCAGGTAACCTGTAGAACAGAAGTTGGTCCAATAAAAGATATTCCGTCACCCAGCATCTCACTAATCACTCAGCTGAGCGTTGATAGAATTTCTCACATGAGTATTAAACTGAAAGTACAGCTGACTGGCTGGGAAACAGGCCACTTTCAACTCCCATGTGGCTTCCCATATGTGCTCCCAAAAGAACTTGGGTTCAAAAACATATAGACGTTCCCACACACATTTCATAAAATAGAAGGAAGAGACTGTTGTTCTCAGTCCTATGCAAGACCTTCTAGTGAAAAATCAAATCAAATCATTTGTTTAAACTGGATTTCTTCTTTCTGCTCTTTGCCAGGTTTATCAGGGCTCACAGGAGGAGATGGGTCAATGTTTGATTATCATTATTCTTATTATTTTATTACAGTAGCACCAAGCGCCTCAGTCTGAGATCAGGCTCTGCCTGACCCAAATCTTATTAATTTAACAATTTAACGATCCAATTAATTAACTAAAGTTAACAAAAACTCACCAATAACCTCATTGATTCCAGGTTGTCCTGTGGCAGGTTTGAAGGGAAGGTACTGCTCGCTTGCTTGTTTTAGAGGTTCCTGGATTTCTACTGGTGTTCACAGTTCAAGAAGGGGGTTGATAAATTGGAGAGGGTCCAAAGAAGACCCACGAGAATAATTCAAGGATTAGAAAACCTGCCTTACAATGATAAACACAAAGAGCTCAATCTATTTAGCTTCACAAAGAGATGGTTCAGGGGTGGCTTGATCACAGTCTATAAGCACCTACAGGGGAAACAAATATTTTGATGATGGGCTCTTCAATATAGCAGAAAAATGTATAACAATATCCAATGCCTGGACGTTGGCACTAGACACATTCAGACTGGAAATAAGGTGGACATGTTTAACAGTGAGAGTAATTAACCATTGGAACAACTGACCAAGGATCGTGGTGGATTCTCCATCATGGGCAATTTTGAAATTGAGATTGGATGCTCTAGTTCAAACTGGAATTATTTGGAGGAAGTTCTGTGGCTTGTGTTAGGCAGGAAGGCAGACTGAATAATGACAATGGTCCTGTCTGGCTGTGGAATGCGTTAATCGATTAATAATCTGCTGTGGTTTTACTAGGGTCCTTTTGATGCCTTTGTAACTTGCTGGAGCAAGTTCAGGATTGGCTGCTCTGCACTTTGCTGCTTGATGTCCAGAGAGGAGGAGAGCAAGAATTCAATTGTTTTAGTTTTGCAGCAGGGCATACAGCAGGTTCCAGAGTTAGTGTCTTCAACCTCTTTCTTCCAGGGTGTTTTATTTATACAGGAAAGTGAACAAATCAAAGAGAGAGAGAGACCATGTGGCCATTTGGCTTTTATGCCTAAATCCCAGGGGTTTAGGTGATCCATATTTCACTGGCTACAAGCCATACATCTGGTGATCATGTACTAGCCTCAGTCTGGATTTCGGAGTTGCATTCCTGTAGTATCCAGTAGATGGTGCAGATGTGTTGCAAATAGTTTGTGGACTCAAATTCTGTCGGAGGGAGAATGGCTGAAAGAGCTTTAAGACTCCCTTTTTAATGGTCCCCAAATCTAATAATTTTTAATTAATAAGAATTTCTTTTAAATAATCTCTTAATCTGAAGAGAACTTTTAAAACAAATTGTGTGTGTTTCCACTTTTGCAATATTTGACCTTTTAAATACAGCTTAGACTCTCAAGAGTGTATAGGGTGACCAGATGTCCTGATTTTATAGGGACAGTCCCGATTTTGGGGGCTTTTTCTTATATAGCCACCTATTACCCCCTCACCCTCATCCCGATTTTTTTACACTTGCCCTCTGGTCACCTTAAGAGTGTAACAGTCCTTTTAGGAAACCATTCCTGCCATGAGAACGCATGGCCTTTTTAAATAGGCACATCTTTCAGCCGTAACCAGGCAAAATACTGTGTTAAGATGGAGTTATGGTTGGGAGACATATCAGTAGCATGAGGGTAAATAACATTACAGGGATGTTGCAGTTATTCCACAAACAGGCATTACAAACCCAGGAAGTTAGAGTTCGGGTTAAAATTAACAGAAATCTGACGATGTTAAGGTACCCTAGCAACCTTAACTCTGCCCCATAGTGAAGCCATCCAATAAGCAGACAGTTAGGACTCATGCATTTTGAGTTTGTGGTCCCGGATTAGATTACATTGATTTTTAACCATGCATTTTTTTAAAAGTCTTTTGCTCATGGCCTCAGTAAAGAGCCAGGAGATGGGGGGAGTTGTGTTTGAAGAGGACAAACAGATGAGTAGAAATATTATGGTTGAGGGGGAGAAAGTGGAGATTTGGGAGGGCAAGGGGAAACGGCATGTGCATGGGTCTGGGGTGGGGGGAAAGGGTGTGTTTGGAGAAGGGGGCTGTGTTAGGGAGACTGGTGCTATTTGAAGTGAGTGGGGAGGAAGGAGCCCAGTCCCAATGTTCCCATGGCTTAAGGGCTACCCCTGCACTCCTGCCTCAGTTTCCCTGATGGTGCCGCCTAGGTGGGCAGTGCCTCCAAGGCAGTAGTGCCATGGGGGAGGCATGCAAGCAGTGATACCTGAGCTAGCATGTGGCCACAGAGCAAGGACAGCTGGGCCACGTCATCTATCAATGAGAATTCTTGACACAAGTCCAGCTTCACTCACCTATCCGACTTGTTGCAGCCAACAGAATTGTAGCATGCATATCAGCTATAGAGGAAGAGTGCTTGGTTACCTCTGATATTACAATGGCCACATGTTCGTGCCCTTGCCTGCCAGCTGGGAGCAGTATGTCTTCTGCTGGATTCTCTGTGCCTTTGGGCTGGGAGCCAGTTAGCATTCAGGATCAGCAGAGGGGGTTTGTGTAGATCCCCAGAGTCTAAACAACAGCTCAGTGAAAGCTTAGGATCCAGGAAGCTGAACATCAGGAGTAACAAACATCCCACACTGGTCTGGGGTTTGTTAGCGTTCAGCTGCTGCTCCGCAGCAGGGAGTCTGGGAAAGTTGGCCAACGGCTAAGGAGGTAGAACAAAAACTGGGAGGTTCTTCAGGAGCACGGCCCTGCCCAACCTGCCTTGACTGGTGGGTCTGGTTCTGCCTCCAGCAGGCTGCAAAGAGGACACATTGTAAGGGGTCTGGGAACCTTACCTGCAAAGAAGAAAAGGGCCTTGAAGAAAGGGGTGGAAACAGCTCCCTGAGAATACCTGTTGTGCAGGGGGCCTCCCTGGATGGGGTAGCCTGGATGGGGCACCCAGCATGATGTAGGCAAAAAGTCAAAACCATTTGAGGATTCTCTATGACGTGCAGCAGTTTTTCAGGCCGATACTGGCAGGCGGGGCACTTCTTTAATAAGAAATGGGGGGAGGAGAGAGAGATAAGTGTCAGGTCTAGAGATGGGAAGCCCATGAAGATCTACATAGACGAAACTGCCTCCTCCTAGCTAAATTTAAAATCCCAAAATAAAACTTTTACCCCTAGATCTTCTTAGTGCTTTTCATCTGTAGATCTCAAAGCACTTTCCCAAAGAAGTTGGCATCATTCTCCCCAATTTACAGCCCGTGACCTGTCCATGACTTTTACTAAAAATACCTGTGACTAAACCTTGGGGTGGCTGCTGCTGCAGGAGGAGGGGCGCACCGGGGGGCTGGGGCCAGGGGCACCAGCTGCTGGGATCCGCTGGAGCAGCGACTGCTCCAGCCACCCCGGGGACCACTGCTCAGGCCGCTGCAGAAGTCACGGACTTCTGTGACCTTCATGACAGACACGGAGCCCTAAGAATAAGTTAAAAACAGGTACACTTCATGAGCAATTTCATACAGAATGCTAAAAAAGCAAGGTATTAGGGAGATTTTTGTCACTGAATGCAAGGTAAATGAATTCTAGAGGATCCTATTAAAACCCAGTTCTCATCAGATTGGGGTGTAACAATGGTCTGCTGGTAAGATTGATAAATGTTCGGGGTATCATTCATATCCTCATTTTCCCCAATCCTTTATTTTCCAGTTGAACATGACAGAGACATCTTCTACCAGAAGCCTTACTGGAAGGAATTTCGATTTGACCTGACCCAGATTCCAACTGGAGAATCTGTAACAGCTGCCGAGTTCCGAATTTATAAGCTGCGAAGTTTCACTCGTGATGTCAACAAAACTCTTCACATCAGCATCTACGAGATCATGAAGGAGTATTCCAACAGGTGCAGTGAAAGCGACCGGTGCCTTTGAGCTGGAAACAGAAAAAATGGTTTTTCTTATATAGAGCTAGACACAAATCTGGGTTCTTATTAGCCGAAACTGTAGTGCTGCTTTTTCGCTTCACAATGTTCAGTTTATGTGCAAGCCGGAGTACAATTGGGACATGAGAATTTCTGATTCTGTTTTTTCATCTGTGGGGAAATCATTCCCATGTATTTCAATAGGTGGCAGTAATTTAATAGGTAGCGGTATACCTGTCCCATATGGACCAATCTTGGACATTGGGGAGAATCCGAAGAAGTGGGCTGTAGCCCACGAAAGCTTATGCTCAAATAAATTTGTTAGTCTCTAAGACTAACAAAGTGCCACAAGTACTCCTGTTCTTTTTGCGGATACAGACTAACACGGCTGCTACTTTGAAACCTGCAGGAGCAGCTAGAAGTCGTAGCCACAGCTCAGAACCTGTGTGTCCTCGGCGCTGCACAGACACACAACCAAAAGACAGACCCTGCCCCGAAGAGCAGACAATCTAAGCAGGTCGTGTTATCTACGTTCAGTTGATTTTGCTTATCTATTTTTTCCGTTTCTGTAGGGAATCTGACTTGTTCCTGTTAGATCTTCAGGAGCTCCAGGCCGGGGCTGAAGGCTGGTTGGTTTTTGATGTCACAGCTGCCAGCAACCACTGGTTAGTAAACCGTAAACACAACCTGGGCCTGCGGCTTTATGTGGAGACCGATGACGGTAAGGTTAACTCAGGCACTGGAAGGATTTAAAATTCCTGCTGCTTTTAAAAATCTAGCTAGATCTCGGTGTGATGCACCTGGGTGTAAGGAGAATATCCAATATAGAGCTCGCATCAATGCCTTTTTAAGGCATTGATGTTAATGCACTTCCTAGTGTAGGGTATTCTAATAGGATAAGTTTAATGTAATCCTTGCCTGAAGGGATTCTCACGTGTGTTTCGCTGGATTAACCTTTCCTAATTTCACCCATGGATAAAATCCATTCCAAGTGCTACATCAAAAGGTGTACTTCAGAGATCGTCCTTCAGGCTAGGAAAATGTAATTGCTCTTGTTGGTCCCCTCTCTCCACAATATTTCCCTTTCAATAAGCATGCTGCTAAGATCAGGCTATTTTGGTTTGTGGTGGTGCACAAAACCTTGAGTAAATGTGTCCTCTCTGTCTGGAAACTGCCCAGGGTGGGTGGGTGGATAAATCAACACTAGTTCTAAACAGCAAGGGCCAGAACCACAGCTGGTGTAAACTGGTGACTTCAGTGGAACTATGCCAGTTTACGCTAGCTGAGGATCTGGCCCCTGGTTGGTTGGTTTGTTTATTTTTTTTAGTCAGCCTGAAACAATTTGCATCACATAATTTTTCTCTCTTCTAACTGCCCATGCTAGCAGCAGTATGGATGCCAGATATCAGGCCCAGATCCTCAGAGATATTCAGCATTCAAATCAATAGGAGCTAGGTGCCTTTGAGGATCTGGGTCTAGGGATTCAACCAGCTGAGAGACTGCAGCGACTGCTCGTACTGTGTGGTCCTTTTCCTGCGACGAGTTGGTTTGGAGCTGTACTGTTCTGAGGATGGCCTGACAGTAAAGATTGATCACCGCAATACTGAACTGTGTAAATTACCTTTCCCCTTTGCAGATGGCCCTTCCGCTCAGCCTGTGTGCTCCTGGGTTATTTTATATGCATAGCTCTTAGTTTAAGGAAAGTCTCTGCCTGCCAACCAAGAACATGGCTTTTAAAACATAGAGGATTCCCTTTGTACCGCCAGTTGCCGTCGGAGACTGTGATCACATTGCCAGTCACTCATGAGCTGGTCCGTTAAGTTGGTTAGCGGTAGAGGTATAGCGGTAACGGTGCTAGCTGAATTGCTCTCAGTACCTGATTTTATTTTCATTGCATTGACAGAAGCCCAGATGAGTCCTCCTGAATGAGGACTCGGATAGGTTCCCCATCCTTTGAGGTTGGTGACCAATGGTTGGGCCAATTTGGATTTAATGTGCAATGGAAAAACCTCGAAAATCCTCTTGCCAACTGATCAGAAGTTTAGGGAGGAAAATGCTTCCCCCCAGGTCTTCCTCAGACTGCTGATGCTTTAGCTGTTCGTCTCATTCAACAAAGCACCTGCTTAAATTCCATCACGTTGCAATGAAGTCAATAACCCTTTGGAAACCTCTCTTGTGCCATCTTGTCCAAAGCTGGATCCCGACACGTGAGACCATCCTCCTTTGCAGAGGGTCTCGTGTCCTGGCGTGAGATTTTTTCCAGAAGTGCCTAAGTGAGTTAGGAGCCTAACTCCCATTTTTCAAACGTGACTTAGGAGCCACTGAGACTTCGCCTCTGACCTATGTTCGTGTTTGGAAGCCAGCACCTGTTCTGCTCCCAGGCTCTACGAATGCAAAGTGGGAGGGAGTCCTAGCCCTGAATGTAGCGCTGCCATTTTGCTTCACTTGCCCTATGGAGAGCATCCAAAACTGTAATGGTGAAATTCTGGACCAGGGAAATTTTGAGGAGCTCGGAGGAGAGTGTTATCTTCCTTAGAAAAGACTGAAAAACTTGAAATAATTCGAGGAACTTGCAGCTGTTTGGATTTCCTTTGGATCTCTCATTTCCTTGTCTTTTCTATCCCGTTTCACCCTCCCCACAATTATTGCTTCTCTCTTTTGATCCTGGATTCGAATTATTACTCTCGTTTGTCTGGTCTTCTGAGCAGAGCGATTTAGCTCACAAAGCGTGTCCTCTGATTGGACAATGACGGGTAATGTCTCTTTAATGTGTTGTATGGAGGCAGGTCGCACTTCCAGTCTATGGTAGAGCCAGAGCTATAGTTGCTCTGGCTCTACCAATGGAGCACCTGGCAGCCCTGGGTACTCTTGTCTCTTGATGCCGAAATCTGGATTATGAACACACAGAGGGGAGGGAGGAAAGGTGGCTGGCTGAGTGGAAATAATAGAATGCAGTGATTGGTGAAGGTGACAGGAGATGTTACACTAGAAAAATCCTGGGACTTTATTGGGGTTTGTTTTTATAGATTTTTTTTTTTTTATTTAAATGTTCATCTGCCTTATTTTTCTCCCCCTTTGACTAAAGAGCTTAGTTTTACAGCCTAACTTGCATATGTGGTGGAACAAACTTGTGTTTTCGGCCCATCGTAGGGCAGAGCATCGATCCGGGCTCAGCAGGACTGCTGGGTCGGCGCGGGCCACGCTCCAAGCAACCTTTCATGGTCACTTTTTTCCGGGCAAGCCAAAATCCGGTCCGAGTTACTCGAGCTGTCAAGCAGCTAAAGAAGAGGCAGCCCAAGAAAACGAACGACTTACCGCATCCAAACAAGCTTCCAGGGATTTTTGGTAAGAGCTTTGGGTTAGAGACCCAGCTAGCTAGAGGTAGCACAAAGGCTGTATTTACAGTCAAGAAAATGATCTTTATCTAAAATACCATTTTCCTCTGCTGCGCTAACCATGGTATATTTTGTTAGCCCCTCCCTCCTTCAGGAATTTCTCTTCTGCTTGAAACACATGGCTCTGATGTGTCCTCAAGTGAGTTCCAGATGAACGAGGTTTTGAGAGAGCTTTTTTTTTTTTTTTAAGAATAGGAACCGTTAAGTGGATTATGAAGCCAAACAATAGAGAAATTGTACTGTCCGCAATGGCTTCCTGAAGGAAAGGACTTTATTAGACTTTCTAGGTAGTGGTATATCTGAATACTGAATCCTTTAAGTATGCTATTAATATTAGCATCAGCTTCAAAACCATCCTTAGAGTGGAGGAGAGCCTGAAAGGCATCCCAATGAACCTGAGATGTTTTTGACGCGTGGCCAAGCATCAGTAGAGATGATGGTTAGGAACATGAAGATATGCTTCTTTCAAAGTCTCTCTGGGATTAGGGAGTCATTTGGGGGCCATTCCTGAATTATTAAAGTTAGATTTTTTCCATGCTGAATCGCTGTTTCTTGATCTAAGAGTGATACATTTAGAACCAATCTGAAGCCTTCACTTCTTTTGGTGACCCAAAGAGTCTGGGATAATGTTTTCTGGCCCCATTCTTCAAGGGAGCCAATGTTCCTAGGGGTTGTAGCTTCTCCAGGCTTTCTGGGCAAGCATGTAGGTTTGAAAAATGCAGAAATGTAGGGTGGAGATGTGAGTGGGGGAGGGGGGGCAAGCTAGGAACTCAGCTAGGTAGTGAGCTCAGATTATTTCAAGAGACCCCCCACGCACGCACCTCCGTCTGTGAGAAGTGGAACGAGTCTAAAAACTGAAGAAACTCTTAAGCCTTCTCGCTAAGCAGAGGGGCTCTGAGGCCAGTGGGGCTTCATTGTCAGGCGTAGCTAGCGTTGCCAAAAGACGTTCCGAGATCCCAGGGGGTTTTGAAGCGTGAAGGTTCCACGCTGGTGGCTGTTGTCACGGAGCTGGTGAATCCAGCAAGCTGGGCAGATGCTCCTGGAATCAGAACCAGTGTCCCAACGAGGAGCTCCTGGCTGCAGCAGGGATCCGAGGAATCCGTCAGTGCTTTCTCTAGTAATCCTCCTGCTGAATTATTAAATCCAGATTGAGAGGAATCTGGGTCCGGGTGAGCCTGGACATAGCATCAGTATCTAAGATTTTGAATCAGAGGTCCCAATGGGTCAGGGGGTTGCAGAAACAGCTCCTGTCACCTGCTATGTCAAAGACAAAGGATATGGCTAAGCTGAGGAGTTTTAAATGTTACTCTGTTGTTCTTTTGGAACAGCCGTCCTTATACTGGTGCTAGCAAATACCGGTGAGATTTTTATGTTTGCTATTTTGAGTGACAGGTATTTTCTCATCTCTCCCCTCCCCCCCTTCTTTTTTTTCTAGATGACATTCATGTCTCTGAAGGCAGACAGGTTTGCAGGAGGCATGAACTCTATGTCAGCTTTCAAGACCTCGGATGGCTGGTAATTCCACCGCCCGCCCCTTGTTTCTTTAGCAGTAAATTCATACCCAGGAAAATTAAATGGGAAAAATGGGAATGTAGCCCACCCTTGGGGCTCACCTCCACTCCTTCACGAACACAAGCCAATTTAGAGTACGTGAACTCTGCCTCACTTTGATCTTACCTGGGAGATTTCACAGGAACTTGCTTTAACAACATCATTGGCGTTACTAAGAAAAACATGAACTGATACAACCTGAAATCCATCAATGACCCTGAATGAGGAACTCTCCAGTCAATATAAAAATCAAAATAAACCCTAACTGTTGACATTTCCCCTCGCCCCACTATGAGTAGCCTGATTGTTCCTGCGTATGTCGGAGAACTGAATGAATGAGTGTAGTCCTGCTGCTTAACTATCGAAAAATCTTTCTCTTTGCAGGATTGGGTGATTGCACCACAAGGATATTCTGCTTTTTACTGCGAAGGAGAATGTGCCTTTCCTCTGGATTCCTGCATGAATGCAACCAATCACGCCATCCTGCAGTCACTAGTCAGTAGTTTATTAATGTGTATGTGCATTAATAGCTTGCAGGAGCCCAGGGACTGCACAGGATCATTAACATTTGGAGTAGCTGTCAGAAACTCGGTGTATAAATCAGGTCACAGTGGAGGGATAAAAGTGCAGTCCAAGGGCTGGTCTGATAGACACAGAAGAATCTTTTCATGACCCCCAAGTGAGATGTTATATTTGTTTGTTTTTTTTAAATAGACAGTCCCCGCAATTCAGATCAGGATCTGGGCCTTCTACAAGTTGGAGGGCATTTGGATTCAGAAGTCTAGTTCAGATCCTTCTAAAAAAAATCTGTGTTATTAACGGGGTTGGAGTGACGCAGTGATTTTAATCTGGTCGGGATTTGCCTACATGGGCAGATCAAGGAATCAACAGGAAATAATGGAATTGTCCACCTTTGTTTCACATGGCATGCTTTGCAGACTCGCAACGGCAATCACATTGCAAAATGCTTTCCGGTACGATTCCATTTTTCACTCGATTTTTCAGACAAATCATCTCTCAGGGTTAAAAGTTTCCAACTGTGGTGAAAATGACTATTGCCTAGTCTGACTAATTCCTCCCCAACCTCACAGTTAACTAGAATACGGTTAATATTTGAAAACCTGGAACGAGTTTTCAGGAAGGTGTGTTGCCTTTGCCAGACTGAAAACAGTTTGATTTGCAGTCTCTGCCTTTAGGACACTTTGAAAATGCTGCTTGATGCATATGCCCAATAAGAGATAACCCTCTTGCCCATGTGCACATATGAGAGTACACATCTTTCCCAAGATTAGGAGGCACCATGGGCATTTAACAAAAAAATCTTGAGACATTTAATGCACCATTATAGTTCTGAAACCAAAGCACTCACTAGGCAGGAAATTCCCAGCAGAAAGGTTTTCTAATGCAACATTTTCCCAAGCACACTACACGTGGCAGGACATGCTTTAACTTCTGGGATTTCCTGACTAGTGAGTGATTGATTTCTCAATCTTAGAGTTGCATTGACTCTCATTTTATCATGTAATTCCATGGGGTGTAGACAGATTGCTCCGCTGCATTCATCTGAGAGAGTGCAGTTTTGTGATACAAAATATTATTGTTTGTTAATATTCATATATGGGAGCATCCAGAAGCCCCACTCAGGATCAGGCCACAGTACAAAGCCACAGGGAAATCTTTGCCTCAGTGAAGTCCATGGTAGTTTTGCTAGTGTTTTCAGTGGGGTCACGGTTTCACCTGTGTTCTCTAATACCAAACCATTTATGACTGATCCTCGTGTTCTGGATGTCCTTACACTTTGCCTTTAAACTTAAATCTTCCCAAATCACCACAATTCCAGAAACATCATATGTATAGCAAACCCCTGAAAGTGTGTGAAATGTATCCGTTTCACTGCTCTTCAGGACTGGACCTTCCAGGGACTGATGTGAATAGCATCCAGTTGGGAAGGGCAAAATGAACCAGAAGTAAAAAAAGATCAAAGCCAAGATTCTCAAAAGCATTTAGGTTCCTAACTCCCATTGATTTCAGTGGGAGTTGGGCACCTAAACATCTTTGAGAATCTGGGCCCCAGTGCCAGCCAGTTTTCTGTCCTGAAGTAGTGCAGCGTGACAGCAAAGTGCCACCTTCTGTAAACGGAGATTCTGAATTGGCCTGAAATAAATGAATTGCATGTATTTGGCAGGTCCGTAGCGAGGGAGGGGTGCATATGTGTGGGTAATGACTTACAAGCTACTAGCCTTACATTAGATGGGGAGTTACTGGAAGAATTCCTTGTCACCCGGAGAATGAGTCAAGGCAGTGTCATTTTCAGAAGGGAGACAAGGTTGTGTACTTAGTACTTTTTGCACAACATTAATTTTCAGTTTGGACACCGAAGACCCACGGGGGGGGGGCTACCTTCCACTTGCTCCTAGAAGTTGATCTAAACAAAATATTTTATTCCTGGGTAACAAAAACACAAAGTTTTAAAGCTGCATTCTCTTACCTGCGTATTTTCTAACTGAGGTTAGTATATTTCGTGACAAGGGCGCTGCACAGAAATCTCAGTTTAACTGATGAGTTGCCCTGCAGGAGTGGAGCCATGAGAATGAGTCCAATATAAACTGCAGTGAGAGCTGCCAAAAGTTTAGAATAAATATTTGGATGAAAGCTGAAAATAATCTACCCATTCAATCAGAGCCTTTTTACAGGTAAGAGCTGCTCTCTTTGAAGCTTTTTCTTTTCACTAAATCGAAAAACCACATGTTTACCTTGAGATAGCTCGTTACTCCCTGCTACAAGTTCCTTATCCTGCCTGGAACCTGCAAGGAGCAGCCACTCGTCACAAATGAAAATTCTCACACTAGCTTGTTTGCCTCCACAGGTCCATCTGATGAAGCCCGAGGCTGTTCCCAAGGCCTGTTGTGCTCCCACCAAGCTCAGCGCAACCTCTGTCCTCTATTATGACAGCAACAACAACGTGATCCTCAAAAAACACCGCAACATGGTGGTGAAATCATGCGGCTGCCACTGAAGCCCCTGAGGAAATGCGATCGCTGGTGTCTTGGCGAGGAAAAAGAACTATTTTAACAGGTCTGAATCCCATCTATGGTGCCGAAGTCCGTAAGAGTCAAACGCCTAGTTGTAGATAAGACTTTTATTCTCCTACTATACTTCATGAGACTAGAGACAGCAAATCGGGGGCTGCTTAAGTCGCGTTGTGTTTCTGGCTGTTGGGTTTTGTTATAGAACTGTGGCTAGCTGGCTCCTGGATTATTCATTATTATCGGATAAAGTTTAGACTGCACAAGTGACTAGGCCAAGGAAGGCAGGACTTGAGTTGCTTCTAAATCTATCAGTAGCTACTTACTTATGTCCAAGTATTATGGTTTTAACAAGCACTTATAGTTCTCTAAATGAAAACACGGTCAGCCAATTAAATAGCTGGCTAACGAACCCTCCCCTCCCATTTAAAGTTCGAAAATTCATCCAATTGGAAAAAAATGTCGAGGTAGGCCACGGTTATAAAATAACCCCCAAGTTTGGAAAGTAAACACTTCATGTTTGTTTTTAGTAAATGTCACGACCCAGCAGCATGGACACTACTTCTCAGCGAAAGCCCCAGGGGTCTGCTAAAATTGTACCTTTGCTTTTGGGGGGGGGAATCCATTATTGTGTGACATCTTCAGGTCATTTTGTTGTCTATGGGCTAATTCATTTGAAGTGACGCATAAACGAGGGTGTCGGGGGCAAAAGAAGAAAGATGTAAGGAAAGGATCCCTTTAACGTTGCCTTATCCTATGGAGACCGCGTTCTAGTTCTTAGGTCTGCTGCTGTGCCTTAGTTTCCCCATTTGTAAAACTGGGGATAATGATGCTCCCTTTTTTTTGTAAAGTGCTTTGAGATCTACAGATGAAAAGTGCTATATAGGAATTAGGGAATATCATTCCCCCTCCTGCATAGGAACATATACCTGCATCCTCACAAGGGGGCATTGTACTGCTTAAACCCATGGTGTGCAAACTGGGGGCGGGGCACAAGAGGTTCTCTGGGGAGGGCCAAGAAACTGGGGTCCCACAGGACCCACTGCCATAATAGCAGGAACAGGATAAAAATAGATTGGGTATTGTGGGGCAGGTGCAGGATTTAAAAAAACAACAACAGTCCTCCCGCTCTGCAAACCACGTGAACACCCCAGCCAGAAGTCACTGTTCTCCGGCCACCCAGCTCGGAAGGCAGTGCCGCCGTCAGCAGCAGCACAGAAGTAAGGGTGGCAATGGAGCATGGAGCGTGACAAATTCTGTGCCTTCACTGCTATTGTTACCTGTGCTAGGCTGATTAAAGCTCCCCTGGGTATGCCTAGCTGTGCTATAATCCCACCTTTACTGGCCAGCCTCTTAGAAGGGACTGACTCCCGCCCCAGGAATTGCATACTGAGCTAAAATGTTCCCCCTAGAAATCTGCTTCCCCTGTACCTGGGAAAGCAGAGGTGTGGAGCAGGAAAAGCATTCTTTGCTCACCAGCTCTCCTTTTTATGTGAATTGAATGTGCCAATCTTATTTCAGAGCCTTGGGGGGGAGGGCAGTAATATCATTTATTGGCCCACGGTCTGTGGGTGACAGAAACAAGCTTTCAAGCTACACCGAGCTCTTCCTCGGGTCTGGAAACGGTACTGAGCGTGTCACAGCTCACTCCCAGGTCGAACTGCTAGTTTAGCAGACGTAGTTCGCTTGCTGCAGCACACACCCCAGAGATGGTGTCTTTTATTCACCTTCCTCAGCAGTTCAGAGAAGAATTCTTCAGTGTATCTGTCAAAGGGCCTAACAAATGCTGAGCACCCACAATCCCCCCTGACGTCTGACTGTGTTGCCAATTGTCCTGCTTTTTATTGCAAGTCTCACGCTAGCTGGGATGTTCCTTAAAGCGCCAGCTCCCAGAATCATGGGAGGATCTCAACTTTTGTTCAAAAGTGCCTAGAGTTAGGGGCCGGGCTTGTCCAGGTGCCCCACTGCAGCATCAATCTTTGCACAGCCAGGGGGATGCCTTTATGAAGTGCGTTCAGCATTAGCCACTCCAGTCAGAGTGTTGATGCTTATGTGGCTATTATGTCAATAATAATTTTTATAATCTAAACGTTTGCTACCTGAACACTCAGTGGTTTCTGCATTTTTTTTCTCCTTGAACTTGCTATTTCTTTCTTAACTCTGCCAGATCTGAAGGGATAGCTTATTACGTTTACCAATGGCAGAGACTGGAGATCCCATTAAACTACAGAGTAGTGGGTTGACGTTTCCATTAAGATGTTCTGGTGATGGTTTTATATTTTACATGAGGTGCAGTGGATAGGTGTGGAACGGATGGGGACTTAGTGCCCTCTGCTGGTGGAACTTGGACACTACAGAGTCCTGGAGGGTCAAATGACACAAAAAATAAGCAGACTGGTTTGGGGTGGGTTTAAAAAAAAAAAAAACACACACACCAAACCAATTCTCAGCTTCCCCCATCTCGTGGCGGAGCCGACCCGAGCACTCTCTTGGGGAAGGGGAGAGCACGATGGGGATTGTCAGCGCTGCTGCTCTGCCTCTAGGGCCTCAAGCCCCTGCTTGCTCTGCTACGAGGGGTCGATGGACTCAGGGCTCCACACCCGGGATGGTTTGAGGTAGCTGGGGGTGATGCAACAGACTAGGTGCTTGTTGCATCCGTATTCCCTACAGCTGCCCCAGCTTTCCCCTCAGAACCAGAACTGGACGTTACTGCTAATTCAAGCAGTAGTAACTGCTGCTGGGATTGCCCATGGATGCTTCCATGCAGCCCCAATGCGATTTGGCCCACAGGCTTCCCTCTGTGAGCTGGCAGCTGCTCTCACCAGGCTATCTGCTGAACTCTGAAAGATGCTGAATTCTCTGGGCCTCTTCTAATGCTCCTGCTTGTATAGCCACAGGGCTGCATGATTTGACCCGAAGAACAGCAGCGCACCTCTCCCTGTGCAGGAAAACACCCTTCCTACAAGGTCCTGCCATAAACATTATAAGTAAATTGTAACCAACAATCCTGTTTCAGGGCTTGAGCACAGTAGTAGAGAGGAGGTTGAGCCCTCAGTTGGGGGACAAATTATTCTCCTGTCTACTCTAAAATTATCTTTCACCTTAACCTGCAGCACTCAGTACTGGCTCCTGTTGCAGACAGGTACTGGATTAGCTAGCCTCAGGGTCCGATCCAGTCAGACAACGCATAGTATCCTAAAACTTTATTCTTATGTTCCACAAAATTCGAGTATGAAGCTTTGTAAATGCCTATTTTTCTCAAACAACCCAATTAACTATGGTTAAGGGATCACCTAGTGATTGGGGCAGTGAACAAAACATGATTACCTACAACTGCTTTAAAACAAAATGGTGAGTCATTATTGTACGTAAACAAAATTGAGGTAAATCATCAATTGAGGAACGGTTAGGTGCTTTTAGTACTGCATCGTCTTTCCTTTGAAAAACCAGTTACCAACGTAGGCTTAGAACTGTCATATTTATAGGGTGCGGGAGGGAAAGTATTGTGTTCATATGAAAAATTATTTGTGATCATGCTCGATTCTAAATGAAAAGATTAAAAAACAAACATTATTTTAACCCCCTGATCGTGTACTGTGATTTAGTGAAGTCAGAAAGGGGAAGCTGTGCAAACTCTCACCCCTTGTGCAGCTTTTCAAGAACTCCCTTTTTTGCACACTGAGGGGAGGAGGGTAAAGTTTTAATGTAAAACTGCTGCAATCATTCCTCTGTTGGCAGTTAGTCTAATAGTCTCCCCCTCCCTTCAGGTTCCGGAATAGTGTAAGGAACAGTAAGTGTAGTAATTTAGGAACATTCTGTCTTCTCTACTGTGATGGGTTGTCTGTTCTGCCTGATCCTGTCAGCATGGGGCCATGACATGAGCCCAGTGTGACAACAGCTCAGCTAGGAGACAGTAAAGGGTTTTGTATTTTGGAAAGCAGCCCCTGTCTGACTGATTAACTTTCCAGGATGCTGTAGGTACTAGCAACATTAGCCAAACATGTTACTGGATGAAATTTAAGGTCCATGGAGTGGCAGGTTGTCACACCAGCTTGATCCAAGCGGCCCTTCTGGCCTTAATCCACACAGCTGAAAGTGACCACCACAGCCATTTTGGAATAACTTCTGTATAACTCCCACATGTGGAACTATAGCAGACTAGCATAGCTTTTCTGGAATAACTAGTCAGTTTCCTTCTGTAGACAAGCCTTGAGAGACTAATAAACCAAGGACTGTTCAGTGACCTTCCCAGCAGCTCAAAGAGACGTCACCTGTAGAGAAATCCCACCGCTGTCTGATGATCTGAAAAGCCAGTCCCAAGACAGAGGAGACTTGCATGGAAAAATAGCATGAGACATCACAGATGCATTCCAGCGGACGTGACCCAGCCGTCGACAGACCAAGCTCACTTTCCAAGCATGAAACTTGGAAAGTCCACAGCCAAGACCAGCTGTGGCTTCCCCTCCACTGCCCCAACCCAATTTCCTAAAATAACTGAGAATTAAACATCTGCAAACTCTTGTAGCTAGCACATACTTGAATTGCAAAAGCAGCTCTAGGAAAAAGCAAGCGGGATCAACCTTCGATAGAGACGGGAAAGGAACAATGGTGAACGAAGGTGCCTGATGCTTACTAGCCTTCTGAATTTGCAAATGAACAAGCAAATTGCATGCATGGCTTATGAAGAGGCGTTTTCCTTCTGGGTGAATAGCTGTATTGTACCTGCCTTCATCAACTCCCCAGCAACCTGGTTTTAGACTTTCAGTAAAACTATTAATTAGATTTTTCAAATGCAATAATAACCTGTATTCTTTTCTGCATGCAGCCACCACCCAACTGCCATCTAAGCTCCCAGTCCTGCTAACACTTAACTGCATACGTAACGTCTCGTGGGATTAGTGCCACTGACTTCAACAGGCCTACTTCTGCATGTAAAGTGACACATGTACTTAACTTGGGCGGCAATCACTTATGATCCCAAACTCTCAGACGTGATGAAACAGAAAAGTAATTGACTTGACTAGATGCAGGATTAGCCTATGTGAACAGTGGCGCTGGTTTCAATGAATCCAGGATCAGACCCCAAATGAAAACAAAATTGAGATAATGGGAGTATAAATATGGAAAACGCAAAAGTGATTTTTTTTCCAGATCAAAACACTTAAGCCTAATTAGGCAACCGTAAGTTTATGCTATGGCAGCTAATGTTAATGCAAAAAATATTTCAACATAGTTACAGTTTTGATCTGCAATAGTCACAGCTAGTACTTCCTGTTTTCCTTTCCCCTCTTTTCTATATTCCATGTCACGTTCATTGCAGCTTGTTCGCTGGGCCTCCGCAGTTGCATATTAATTTGAAGTGTGAGATGGACGGAATAAGGAGGAAGCCCTTAAACGCATTTCATCTGGAACCCCCTGACTGCGGTCCTTGAAGGACGTGAAATAAAGGTTCACTGAATGATCACCAACAATTTCTTTCAGTCCTAAACTTTTCAAAGCGGATAGCCTGTAACTACAAATGTTTGGGGTTACTGCTCATCAGAATGCGAGGTTGTGTTCCTAGTGGATGGATCAGGAGACCTGGTTCTATTTCCAGTTCTGCCACTGGCCAGCTGGGTGACCTCAGACAAGTCACTTCCCTTCTCTGTGCCTCAGTTTCTCCATCTGTAAAACAGGAATAATGATACTAACCCTGTCTTTGTAAAATGCTTTGACATCTACCAATTAGAAGAGCTATGTATTTATTGGTTTTAGCTTAACCTACCAGCCACTCAATACTAAAGACACCCTGACTTTTAGAATAGATTCTTTTGCCTAACAGCTACTTTTTATCCGAAGGATCACAGCAAATGAAGAGAGGAGGGAGGAGTTCTACCCGTATATTTGTAAAAACCCACACCATGTATGGTGTCGAATATCAACATTTCTGTACATTTTAAAATATGTAAATCAAGAAATTAATGCAAATTTTAAATGCGAAATGAATGCATAACAGGTCCAATAGAAGATACTACCAGACCCGCCTTGTCTCTATAAAAAATATGGTGGGAGAGGGAATATGTTTTATTGGACCTCCTTCTGTTGATGGAAGGTGCAAACTTCTGAGCTACACAGAGTCCTGGGCTGGGACCCACACAGCTACAACCACACTGCAAACAAATAAAAAAAAAAACACTTTTGAGAAGCTGAAGCAGAGCCGTCTCCTTAAGGACAGTTTTGTAAGTGACACTGCCACATGTATTAGTAGTACAGTACCAAAGCAACTATCTCGAATTTAAAGGCAAAACAAGCTAGGCCATAATTGGAGACAAAGCCACAGTTACTGCTCTGCCCATATTCATCCCCTGCCAGTGGGAACGGGCGCTCCTTTTTCAGCCACAGAGACCTTCTCATTCAATATCGTTGCCATTCCAAACCGTATTTAACTCAGCTCTCCTTAGAGATTCTAAGTGATCTCCAACTCACACAAACCTGACGGGCTCTTTTTCATTTCATGTTTACATTTAAAAAAATGAAGCATTACAAAGTGGTGGTTACAGAAAATGTTAGTCCTGCTAAGAACATTAGCTTCGCTTTGTGCGCTCTTAGACTTCTTGTGTCTATTATTTCCACACCGAACCAAAGGTGAGACTCAAGTGCCTTTCCTCTGTCATGCAAATGGTAGCCGCTAATAACGACCCGTGACATAAATGAACAGCTACATGCTATTGAGCAAACGCTTGGACATTGCCTAGAGCAGGATCCTGCACATTCAGGACAGTTGGGCTTAGACACAGACACCTTGTTGCAGGAATTACAGAGATGCGTCCCTTTCTGGGTGTAATCTTTCGTATGGGCCCCAGTACTTACACCTCAGTTATGTTCCCTCACTTAGCACAATCAGGGGTGTCCGTTTCTCAGAGGACGAGAATTTTCACAAAAACAGAGCCCAGGGCCATTTACGCGCGAGCCTTTCTCGAGAGTTGCTCTGGCGCCGTCTGGCGGGAACGAACCAACCCAGACGCAGAGCGTAAACACGAACATCAGTGTCAGGGAAAGCTTTTCAAAGGGCCTTTCAACGCCTAAAACCCATTCACCATCACTGTAAATGCCAACTGTCCCGCTGTTTGTAACTGCAATCCGCCTGCCCCACATCAGCACTAACGGGGTGCATGAGCGTAACGCTAGACAAAATGCTGGTAGGGATTTTAGTGCAGAGGACAGTCCTTCGCTAGGGCTGTGCACTAGATTAACTAACTGAGGACACTGCCTAGCTCTTTTCATCCAGAGATCTCAAAGCATTTTACAATGCAGCTCAGTATCCCCATTTTACAGAAGGAGAAACCAAGGCATGGGGAGGTGAAGTCTGAGGTTGGCTAGAAAGGCTGTTAAACACACTCCCCCACTGGCTGTTAAACACACAAACCCAAAGCAGCTGGCTGAACAGCAGAGGGTCCGCAAGTAACTCCATAAAACACAAGGCAGACTTCTGCTTCTTCAAGCCTTTCCCATGACACCAACTTTCTTAGATTGTAAGAAACAGGCGGTGACTGTTTGTACTTTGTTGACCCCTAGACGTTACCACGGTCTGTGAGCTAAACAACACAACACTGTGAGAATTCCAAGATAAGGGGCGCCTTTTCGGTATTTTATAAAAGCTCTGGTTTATTTTAAACAAGTAAAAATTCTCTACGGAAGACACCGGCAGGATTGGAGATGCCTCGCAGAGGAGGGACAGAGGATCCACTCTGGATTGGACAAACTATTTGCACGTTTTTTTAAAGGAAGCTTCCTGTGCCCTCCCCGGGTGGAAAAGCACCCACTGATGAGCCTATGCTGTCTGCTGACCAGACTGTCCAGCCCAAGCCAATATGGTAGTTTCTAAAGAAACTATGTGGCAAGTGGGACTTGTGGAGTAACAAGGTGACTTTTCTCCTTGGCAGGCTCCAGTTCTTTTTTCCCCATCCAGAACAACTTCCAGCCTTCACTGCTCATCTGGTCACCCCATCCAGACTCCTGACAGACAGGGGCTCACACATACTCCCCACAGTCTGAAATGATCACTTTCTCCTTGGGTTTCCCATCTTTGCTGCCTTGAGCCTTAAGAAAAATGAAACAAGAAGTAAAGACAAATCTCCAAGTCAGACCAAAGAAACAACTGGGGAAAACATCCCGTTGTCTGCTCCCCGGACTCCTACCTCGATCTGCCGCACCACCTCCATCCCTTCCGTCACCTCTCCAAAGACCACATGCTTGCCGTCCAGCCAGTCCGTTTTATCACAAGTGATGAAGAATTGGGAGCCGTTGGTGTTTGGGCCAGAGTTCGCCATTGATAACAACCCTGGGGACAAAATATTATTATTGTACTGAGGTCCAGTCATGGAGCAGGACCCGACCATGCTCATGGCTGTACAGGATGGTCCCTGCCCCAAACAGCTGACAAATACGAGTGACCGGTGCGCCATTTATCATAGATCTGCTCTACGCTCACTGTTAAGTGCATCACCACATCTGAACATTGGCTGCCTAATACAAACACTCCTTCAGCAGCCCCGTCATCACAGGACAGCCACAGAGACCGTTTGCTAGTACGTTTTCAGGTACATAATACAGTGCTGCCCTCTGCTTCCTTTCTTCTCCTGTCTCAGGCTTCATCAGTCCCATTCATGATAAACCCATTACACGTTGCCCCACACAGTGTTCGCTACCATCATGTACCCTCCCACCGCGCGTACAACACAATACGTATTACAAGGAGCGCAGTCAGGCCAAATTAGGTTGCAAGTTTCGATTTTTATAGGATCCATCGAAACTGTCCCATGGAATATTACTCCCCCCTCCCCCCCGAATGGAAATAAAAAATCCAAATCAACATTCCCTACAGTGTTTACAACCCATCCTGCAGCATCATATTAGTGCATCAGACACCAAGCGCAACAAGCGTGAAATTGACTAAGCTCAGGGACAGTGGGAAAGCTGAATGGGGAATATCCAGCCTCTTAGGAACACAGGACTGGAAATGACCTCTTGGGTCATCAGCTCCAGTCCTCTGCTCTCCCAAGCAATGCCGTCGTACCTCCTGCTCATAAACTCTTACTTCTGGGTCGCTAGTGCAAATCCAGCCTAGGTCAGCTGGGACCAACTGCTGCTATCATCGGATGGCTACTAGGCAGCTGCTTGGTGGCCTGCGTAAAATACGTTGGTGGCCTCACCACGTACGTAGGTTTGTCACTTCCCAGTGGACAAACCTCACCCACGGCGTTAGCACGGTCTCCCTTTGCTGACAAGCTCAGCTAAGAAGAAAGGGGCCGAATTGGCCACGGACAATGAAATCCCCTCCCACTCCTAGAGACGCTCTTTCCGGGTCAAGTGGTGCAACATGGCAGGGTGGGGGGTGGGAAGAGAGGGGCTGTACCCAATCTGTGGCCGATGCAAGAGCTTCGCTCTCTGGCTACATCTATACCGTAGGCACCGACTTCCCTTCTTTCCCCTGGGTGTTCGACCCCCCCCGCCCCCACTCCACCCCTTCCATGAGGCCATGCCCCTGCCCCACCACCCCATTCCAACCCCTTCCCCAAAGTCCACGCCCCAACTCCGCCCCCTCCCTGCCAATATTCCAACTCCTTCCTCAAATCCCCGCCCCGGCCCCACCTCCTCCCCCGAGCATGCCACATTCCCGCTCCACCCCACCCTCCCGGAGCATGCTAACGCTGCCAAACAGCTGTTTGGCGGCGGCCTGACGGGAAACACTGGGAGGTAGGTAGAGGAGCGGGGACACGGCGTGCTCAGGGGAGGAGGAAGAGGTGGGGCAGGGGGTGAGGGGAGCTTGGCTGCCAGTGGGTGCAAAGCAGCCACTATTTTTTCCCTGGGAGTCGGCGCCTATGTTCTATAAGGCAAACCACTGGCAGTGGTGCATAGAGTATGCGTAGCTACATGCCGCAGTGAAAAGCGGGCTGCGTCCACATCGTGGTATGTAGCTACATGCGGCTGCGTAAGATTCTGGCACAGGACAGTCAATGGGACGCTACCCCGCTAAATACCATCCGTGCAGCCATGGGAAGCACGTCTTGGGCGTGTAGAGAGCCGTGTAGGGTACACAGCACAAGGTTCTGGCGTGTCTCTATTCTACTATGCTGGGCCTCACCACCTATGCTGCTATTTACACCTGTGTGAAGGGAGCGAGTAGCGTACATACTCTACACGTGACTGTAGATCGACGCAGTGTAGACATAGGCTGAGAATCCAGCCCCGTTTACCGACAATGAACTCAGTTACCCCCAAAAAGTTCCAGCAATCTGCCCCACGCAGTCGCAGCAACCTTTGCCCGAGCTGCCCCACTAAGCCAGCCTGCTCCCGCGCCCACAGGACCTGGCCTTACCTGGTCCCGTGTGCTTCAGAATAAAGTTTTCATCATCAAACTTCTTCCCGTAGATGGATTTGCCTCCGGTGCCATTGTGGTTGGTGAAATCTCCAGCCTGACACATGAACTGGGGGATGACGCGGTGGAAACTGCTTCCCTTGAAGCCAAAGCTCTTTTCGTGGGTGCATAAGCAGCGGAAATTCTCTGTGTGTGGGGGGGAGGGGCCCCGCAGGACAGGAGAGGAAAGAAAGCAAAATCAAAGTTCAAAATGCCAGCAATGGGACTATATGCAAAAGCTCATCTTAGACCAGCGGTGGCCAACCTGTGGCTCCGGAGCCACATGCGGCTCTCCAGAAGTTAATATGCGGCTCTTTGTATAGGCACCGACTCCGGGGCTGGAGCTACAGGCGCCAACTTTCCAATGTGCCGGGGGGTGCTCACTGCTCAACCCCTGGCTCTGCCACAGGCCCTGCCCCCACTCCACCCCTTCCCGCTCCCCCCTTCCCCCAGAGCCTCCTGCACCCCACGAAACAGCTGATCGGGGGAGGGATGGGGAGGCGCTGATCGGCTGGGCTGCTGGTGGGTGGGAGGCTCTGGGAACAGGGGGGGGAAGGGAGCTGATGGGGGGCTGCTGACGTATTACTGTGACTCTTTGGCAATGTACACTGGTAAATTCTGGCTCCTTCTCAGGCTCAGGTTGGCCACCCCGTCTTAGAAAGTGCCTTAGAGAAGTGGCACACTCTCTCTCACCCGCTGTCATGGGCACAATGTCCGAGCGCAGGAGAATCTGGAGTCGGCCTGCGGGCTTGTTTCCAATCTTGATGTCCATGTACACCTGAGGATTGGCTCTAGACTTCTTAGCAGGAGGCTCACCCTAGGGAAGAGAAACAAAGTGACGTTCCCATAGGTTCTTCTTACAGAGGCCTCCAGCCCTGAGCTCTCAGCCTTCAGTGGCTCATCGCTTAAGACACCCAGCACAGATGGGACAGCAGGCTGTGACTTTCCACCTGCTGGGCATGGCTGCTCCCCCTCACGCAGGGAACCTCAACACTGCAATCAGGAGGCGTGATTGAAGCACGTGTAGACGTACCTAATCTAGCTTTAATCTAGCTAGAGGTAAGCTAGCGTGAGTAACCATTTTCAACTCATCCTTTTGATCGACCCAAGAGGAACAAGTCAAATCCACCACTTGATTCCTTCCTTCTCCACACAGAAGGCCAGAGTCCTGTTGTTTACCTCCTGCGCCTCTGATTTGGAAGGCTCTGCACCCTCTTCCTCTGCATTCTCCTCAAGCGTCTTCCCCGAAAACTTCTTCAACCAGTCATCATCCGACCAGACTGGGACAGAGAGAAGAAGGGATCAGAACAGGGTCTAAACCAAACCATGTGTTCTGCAGCATTTGGGGGAGGGATAGCTTAGTGGTTTGAGCATTGGCCTGCTAAACCCAGGGTTGTGAGCTCAATCCTTGAGGGAGACACTTAGGGATCTGGGGCAAAATCAGTACTTGGTCCTGCTAGTGAAGGCAGGGGACTGGACTCGATGACCTTTCGGGGTCCCTTCCAGTTCTATGAGATAGGTATATCTCCATATATTTTAAAACACAGTGTGTTCTAGACAGCTTTAAAGGAGCAGGAGTACTCAGTCCCCGGTAGGAGAACCCTAAGGACACGGAGCCCATGGCTCAGAGAATTACAGACCCATTACACAGGTGAATGAGAAAATGATGTTCACTGAGTCAGTAGCTGCAGCCTAGTAAAACCTCCCGTTAGTCACCTCTCTAAAAATTACCAGCAGGATCAACCCACCCAGGCTTCCCTCGTGGCTACTGTGCACAGGTAACATGAGTGACACAGGCCCTCAGCAAAGCAATGGAGAAGGCAGACATACAGCAAGCAAACAGAACCGCAACACAGCCAGGCAGTACTGACAGCAGGACATTAAGGTTCTCCCCCCTCTCATTCACCGACTCACCCGGCCTGGAAGAGCCTTCCTTAATCCGCATTGGCTTGGCCAAGTTGACACGAATCGTCCTGCCAAAAAGCTCAGATTCGTTCTAAGGAGAACGGAAGAGAAAAAGGTGAGAAATTCCTGCGTTCTCCAAAGCCCTGCCAGGCTCCGAGGGAGTCAAGAGAAACACAGAACTTCCTTCCCCCCGCCCCCTGTCTGAGAGTATTGATTATTTGAATGGACCAGGAGCACATTGGGCTAGGTGATGGACAAACACAGAACAAAAAGACAGCCCCGCCCCAAAGAGAAAAAGAGGGAGACAGGGAGGAGCACAAGGCAACAAGGAGATAATATCGGCAAGCATGAGAGGCAGTGGCCTTGGCACACCAGCGGCCTAACTGTTGTCTGTGGTATGCAAACCAGGCATAGGCCAAACCAGCCACTGCCCCCATTTTAGCTGGCAATTCCCTTTACAACTCAAAGAACCTGCAGCCACTACTACAAGCACTTGAGATTCTTCTCTGACTTGTGTCCATTCCCGACAGCTGTTACATGGGGAGAGTTCAGAACCGATTTACCAAAAAAACCCACCCACTCCAGAGGGTATCAGATCCATGTTTCCCTTCCTTGGCCTAGGAACTATGATCAGCTGTGAAGGGGATGGGGGTCATTAGATACAACAGAAATCTCCAGACAATGCTGAGACATCCTGTCATGTCCCATCGTACTGGGAACGGAGCAAAGCCAAATGATGCAGGGGATAGAGAAAGGGCTACGCTTCCCCCAAGAACGTTCAGTAAAGAGGAATGTAATCCATACCATATTGTCAATAGCTGCTGCAGCGTCCTAAGGGAAGAGCAAAAGAAAATAAGTTATTGCTAATTCAGCCATGACTCCTCTATTCATGTAAAAAAGCCACACTAGGTGCCTAGACGGCTGCTGGGATTTCATATCAATGCATAGCCTGGGCTGGGAGCAACTGTCTAACCTCGCTCCTCAATGCAAAGCCTGTAGCTTCTTGCCACATCTCACATGGACCTTCACAAGCGTTTTCAGACATAGGGGCAGATGTAGTCATGGTTTTCTCCCCATCGATCCAATCAGCTAATGCCTCCAAACTGCACAACCTTCGGGTCCCGTGTTGGGCTGATTTTTATTTTTTGAAGCCTGCGATAGGGTCATCGGGCCACAAACAGGTGACAGCACGTGGTATCTACTGAGCTAAAACCACCACTGGCATCACCGACTGAGTTAGCCCTGGTCAAGATTTTGGACCACGAAGAGTCTCCAAGATGGAGGTGTTTCTGCAGGATCATCCAAAGAAAGCAGAAAAACCAGAGATGGCAAAACTGGACCCAGAAGTGGGACAGTGATTCCAGCAGAGGGAGAACCATATGCAGCCATGACTGTTAACTTTGAAGGAGTCAGTAACAAAGGGTGCGATCCTATTCCCACTTAAGTCAACTGCAAAACTACCAGTGACTTCAGTGGGAGCAGGACTGGGTGAAAAAATGGTGGCGGAAGAAGAGATTTCAAACTCAGTATTAAAATTTGCTCCTTTCTCACCTCTGCCAACTCAAATTCAATGAAAGCAAATCCCCGGTGCTTTTCTGTGGAAAGATAACGAACAGTTACAGCTGCCGGGAAAGCCAAAGAACGAGATTTGACAACAAGTCACTCGTGCTGCTAAGGGAAATTAACGTGTCTGCTACTGCCTCTCCATTTGAGAATTCAGACGTTGTTTCAAACACACTTGTGTTTTTAGCGGCTGGTGCAAAGAACTGGCAACATCAGGGGTAACGAAATGGCCCATTTTTAATTACTTCAAGTTGTACAGAAACATTAAACTGTTCTTTATGGCTCTGATGTTAACGAAGCTAAATCTCCATCAAGGTAATTCTCAAGTAATGCATTTAAACTATTTGTTGTACAGAAAGAAGAGCTAAATTTACACCTCCATCCTGAAATAAGCTCCAAGGGACCTGGATCCACG
This sequence comes from Emys orbicularis, assembly GCF_028017835.1. Classification (NCBI taxonomy): domain Eukaryota; kingdom Metazoa; phylum Chordata; order Testudines; family Emydidae; genus Emys; species Emys orbicularis. The sequence goes on from NC_088705.1 coordinate 8,011,922, forward strand.
CAGAGACTCACTAAAGTCAAGTCTGTGCATGTGGAAATCACTGCAGGATTGGAGTTTTAGTTCACAACCAGGATAGAGAAAAGGCACACAGTAGCGTGTAATGACAGGAAAATCTCTTTGCTAAATACTGAAAGTTGTTATTTACGAAATAAATGAACAAACATGATTTGAAGAAAAGACATTGCAAAATATAGTGTTAATCTATTTTGAAAACTGTAATTGAGTTTTAATTGTTCGTGCAAATATGTCAGGGAATCCTAGCACATGCCCTGGAGAATATGTTGTCAGATAATGGACTTTTAGTAATAATAGATCTGACTGCAACTGCTATTGAACTGTTGCTAAGAAGCAGGGAGAGGACACAGGTTTGTAGGTGATTACTGAGGGTCGGGATTTTAAATTGTACTGGTGTGATTCAGAAGACGCTAAGAAACTTCGGAAACTGGTCGAGTTAATTGGAAAACTCAAGCCTCTAAAGTTTTGCACATTCCAAAGACAGCATGTTACCCAACACATCCAGCAAATTCAGAGCACTATGGACCCCAATGGCCTGGTGCACTGGGAAAATGCTGCCCCCAGATTCTGATGTTACAGAAGCACAAACATCTACAGTTTCCATTATGCAGGGTTCTCTCTTCAAGAGAGCCTTGCAAGCCATGGTTTCTTGGGAAGCAGCAAACCCCAAGGACAGAGCAGCTGAAGAAGGCAACTGGACACTTCTCTCGAATTCTTGGACATGATTCCTGACACAGAGATCCACACAGAGCAAGAAACAAGACAGACCAAAGCAGGAACCGACTCACCAGTTTCATAGTCCAGAGGTATCTGAATATCAGTGATATCTCCAAAGGGAATAAAGGCAGCATGAAGAACTCTCTCATCCACCTCTTCCGCAAGTCCACCTGCAAGTCACATAGAGTGTTCTCTACCTGCGCAGCCTGTTTGCCCACGAAGACTTCCCAGTGCAGAAACATAGACGCCATGTGGCATCAGTGCAGAGGAAAGGATGGCTGCTGATTACAGACAGCTTGTAAACTACAGCTAGCGCAGAATGTGGCTATGTCAATGCAAGATTGGGGCCAACAGTTTGGGGAAAGATCTGAAGTTTCTCCAGTGGCTTCTACACTGTTTTCAAAACCCTCCAGTAGCCTCAGAGAAAGAAAATCCCTTCTGTATAAGAGACACCACCCTTCCCATCAGCAAATAAGGACCTTAAAACGGGGCCGGCTCTACCATTTTTACTGCCCCAAGCACAAAAAAAAAAAAAAAACTCCCCGAACTGCCGAAGCAAAAAATAAAATAATAATAAAAAAAAGCTGCTCAGACTCTGCCGCCCCAAGAATGGACGGAATGCCGCCCCTTAGCATGTGCCGCCCTAGGCACGTGCTTCCTCCGCTGGTACCTGGAGCCAGCCCTGCCCTAAAAGGAGAAGCGGGGAACCCATTCCAACCTCCTAACTTTTTAAAAACCCTTTTGAAGAAATGAAGAATGCAGGAACCACTTGAATTCACAACCAATTCCTGCTCCTTTTCTGCTTGCTAATCTACATCTGGCTTGGACCAAATACTCACACAACCCTCCCACCCACAAAAAAAACCCCAAATTGCTAATCCCATGACCAGATTCTTCAGCTCTCCCAATGGCAACAGATTGCCTGTCCTTGCTCATGTGCCTTTCTCAGACCTGCCAGATGTACTGAGCCAAAGACAGTGAGCAAAGGGAAAGTTTTGTGCACCGCATGGCGCAGCCTGATCAGCCAAACTTTAATCAGCCATGCTGCATCACAAACCTGACCTTACCCACACCAACACCATCTTGGTGTGAAATTGTACAGGGGAGAGAGAACTGCAAGCTCTGCACAACTCACCTGCTAGCTCAGGAATAGATCCAAATATAGTAACATGGAGACTTGGCTGGAAACTGAAATGCAGGCAGATTTCCAGGGTAAAAGGGGGAACCTTTGCATAAGCTGACAGGTCACATATGAGGAAGTGGAACAGAACCATCGGATTGCCTGTACATGCTGGCAGGTCAGACCTACTGACCTTTGCAAGCTGTACTTGCCCTGCCCTGCCCAAGCTAGCAGCTACACAAACACACATTGCCCAGCACAAACTAGCAGATCAGACACAAGGACATGGAGTGGAACCCCCAAGTCTCAATCTTCCACACCTGCTGCAGACAGGTTCCAGGGATCAGAGCAGATGCAGCTAAGCACAAGGGACAACGTTAATTTAGCAATTCATTTGGCGGTCAGGGGAGGGCAAGAATACATGAGCCCTACAGCTTGGTTGAGGGGGAGAGCAAGCAGATATTAAAAAGTTGGGCAAGGGGTTGAGTAACATCTGTGCTGCCAAGTTGTCTGGATACGCATCCCAACCTGTGAACAGAACCTACTCGGGCAGGAAACACATGTGGCATACAGCCAGCAGGCAGGCCAGAGTGTTTGAACTCAGGTGCCCGGAGTTATGAAAATCAGGCCTCTTTTATTATGGTGCCTAAGTAAGAGCAGCTGCTCTCAGGAACCCCCCTGAAGACCAGGCCACAGGGGTTTAGGCATCAGAGTTTAAACATTATGACCGGAGTGGGCATTCATCCATTCAGTTCATGCAGGAGAGCTGTACACGTCCCACTAGTTAAAGTCCACATTGGGAGGTGCAGGGAAAGGAAGGTGACTATGTTAAAGTGCCATTTAGTTTTCATTTAAGCTTAGTGGGACCCACTCGTGCCATTTTTGTTGTTGAGTCTCCTGCTCTTTTGTGTTATCCCTAAAGCCCCAGCTCTGGGATTCCAGGGGGTCCGAGAACACGAGCGCTTTAAAAAGCATGATGCACAGTATGTTTCTAGCCCTGCCGTGACAAGCAGGAAAATGTAAAGATCATCAAAAGCTCAACGCCAGTTTATCCCCCCCTCCCGACGTGTAACCCAGTCCCATGACTTCGGACGGGGTTTGTGATTCTCCCCCGCCTCTAATCCGCTCCCTGCACCGGCTCAGGGCTGGGACAAGGCACCGGAGCGAGCCCCCGGGGAATCCGGCACTCGCCAGAGGAGGCGGGGGAGAGGAGCCAGCCAGCCCCGGAGGAGGGCAAGGCAGGGGACAGGGGTGCTCTAGCCACCGCGCCTCTTCGGAGGCCTCCCCGGGGGATCAGCTGATTGCAAGGGGCCCACGTGGGGCGCTTTGCCCCCAGCCCTGGGGAGCTGTGAGAGCCCCCACCCCCCTCCAGCTGCACCACCGCTACTCACCCACATACAGCACCCGCTTGGTGGAAGCCATCTTCCCGCCCCAAGCCCTCCCCTTGCCCCGGAACCTCACCCCGCGCCCCGCCTGCAGCCCGGCTCGGCTCGGCCCGCCCCTGGCGAGACACGTGGCGGAGGCGCCGCAGCAGCTGGGCGCTCACTGCGCTGCTCCGCCGGGGCCCTTCACGGGCCTTCCCCCCGCTCCGGGGGCAGGAATTTGCGCGTGCGTGACGCTGGAAATCTCCCCCGTCCTGTAACAGCGAGTGCCCCTGCTGCCCCAGACTGGTCGGTTCACTCACAAGCCTGCCCGGCCAGCTAGTTGTGTGTGTCGGGGGGGGGGGATTAATAGGTGACCCTAGACCCAGCATTCTGCATGTAGGGGTAAGAGGCACAAGGCTTCCTTAACAGCAGCGCCAGTGGCAAGGAGCCCCAGCTGTTTAGGTTAACACAGGGGTGTGACTTGATCACAGTCTGTAAGGACCGATGTGGGGGACAGACATGGAATACTTGGCTCTTCAGTCTAGCAGTGAAGGTACAACACATAAGATCCAATAGCTGGACGTTGTAGCTAAACAAAGTCAGAGTGGAAATAAGGCATCCCTTATTAACAGAGGAATTAACCCTTGGAACAACATACCAAGGTTTATGGTCGATCCTCCACCACTGACCATTTTAAAATCAAGATTAGACGTTTTTCTGTAAGATCCACTCTAGGAATTATTTGGGGGGGAGTTCTCAGGCCTGCGCTGTGCAGTGGAGCAGATGATCCCAGCAGTGCCTTTGGGCCTTAGAATGTGTGAATTAGTAACCCCGGGAAGAATAGTGTTTTTCCTAGGGAAGAGGGGAAATTAAACCCACAACCTAGTGATTCAGGATGATCAACTGCCCTCCATAGAACAAATATCTTCAATCTTATCCACTACAATGCGATTGGGTGGTCAAGATTATTGAAGCAACCTCTGAGTTATAGTTTTTCCCCCCCCTAACCATAGTATCCGCTAGTCGCTATTGCAACCAGGATGGCCATAGTGCAGCTTCTGAGGAGTTTCTGTGGCTCCAGCTAGCATTACAGCCAGTCGGTTCAGCAGTTTATGTGCACGTGGTTTAGAAGCAGGAGTTAATGAAAACTGACTGAGGATAGATTGTAAATGGGGCTACAAGACTTACCCCACTGGAGCCCTGATCCTGAATGGCAGTGATCATAGAACTTAAAGGTGCTTGCAAGAGCTGTGTTTGCGTCGGAGTCCAATGCCAACTGCCTGTGCCCAACAAGTTTCACAGGGTCCTACCCTGACTCTCTGGGATGCTCAGTAAGGTTCAGCTGCATTTCCAAATAATCAGTAAGTTACTGTGCTAAGTGTCATACCACCAGACTGCAAAGTCACCATTTGCTTTAATGTTATGAACTGTGGCACTGCAGCTGGGAAGCAGAAACGGAATTATTGGAGTGGTCAGCTAAGATAACAGGTCCCACGTGTAACTGATGTTTAAGAGCTACCAGCCTTTCCAGGATCTTGTTACAATCTATTGTTCAATTCCCCATACAAAGGAGTCTGTATCATTAGAATCAAAATGCTCTGCTTTGTGACTTGCCCTCAGGAGATGCAGGGCCCTGCATTTCTGCTCTCCTAGCATCTACTCTTGGGTTTAGGCACAGAGTGTTATAGACCAGAATCCAGATTTCAGAGGGGGATTCTTGTATATTTCAAAACCTTGGCCTGCTCTCAAAAACACAGATGGGCAAAGTGGAAAATCGAGGTGGCATTTAAATCTAGAAACCAAAAAAGCCTTTTATACTTTCCTAGCACCGTTCTTCCAAGGATCTAAAAATACTTTGCAACCCTGTATTAAGCCTTAGCTCCCCTGTGAAGCAGGCATCCTCCTCCTTTTGCAGAGAAACTGAAGTGTGCTTTCCAGCTTGGCGGTTTTCCTTTAGGGGAGATTCTCTTAAATGCTTTGATAATACTAACCCTACCTTTTTGGGCTGTACCTTTAAGTCATTTATAGAATACCTTCCATGCCAAAGAATGGCCCCAAACCACTTTACAGAGCACACATCAAAACCTCCCGCCACTGAAATGCAGGGACCTCGAAGGTGCAGAATAGTTTTACTAGCACAGTACGACACTATACAACTCTTAAAAGGAAGTGAAATAAAATATCCAATTGAATATGCAGGAGGAACGGAGGAACACCGTATGTAGTCATCCAGCGTGAAGAATGGCCAGGTATTTTCCACTCTTGCAGAGTGCCCTGGTATTTTTAAATGGAACGTAATCAGAACCCCTTCTCTATCCTTCATCTGAAAAATGTCTCCCAATACCATTTCAGAGGGCTGTGTCCCACCTAGGAAATCAACACCATTTCCAATACAATGGGCTTTCTTTAAAGGTCTGCCTTTCAAATACCAACCAGAACCAAACACTGCAGTTTGAAGTCAAAATGTCAAGTGGTATTTTATCATGGCTACTTGATAGCAGGGATTGTCAGGTTGAGACAGAGAGAGAGAGAAAAAATAGTGCCATTAAATCACAACTAAGTTTTTAAATCATGTGACAATTCCTTAACAGTTTACTTCTGACAAGTAAAAGAAATTCATGTGGTTTGGCACAATAGGCGGGAGAAAAGACCCATTTAATGAAAGGTTTTATTCCTTTATTGATAAAGGCTTTCCAGACTTCACAAACTGGATTGTTCAGTTAAAAACCAAACCCACAAAAAACTTTCAATCAGAAATCCTCAATGTCCTGCTTAGAAAAGACAAAGATTAGCTCTGTCCTGGCCACAAAGGAAAAGCTTGCAAACTTAATCCTGGTCTTGGAAACCTAAAGTGTCATGGAATTGACTTTTTAAACAAGATTTTTAAAGACTAATTTACAAAATACAGTATAGCTATGTGATATGGTGTTGAGATCTGCAGGACAGCGAAGGGTATCTCCAAATATCTTCAGCTGATGTCTGTGAAGGGGTTATTTGGCTTCTTTGCATCCTATGGGGGGTGGGGGGGGAAAAGGTTAAGAAAATACTAAATTCTCTACAGGCAACATAGCTCAATCCAGCCCAGTGTGCCAATATCCAAAATTACCAACCCATTAAAAAACCCAAGGGGCAAATTTACTATTTAATCTGCATACTATAATGAATTGCCAGATTGGCTGTTGTCATTTTAAAGCGACAGTGCCTCCCGAAATGGAAGATTTCCTATAAATCTTTAGTGCCAGAAGTGGTGATACCCTGTCACAACCGCCTCATATAAAGTGCCTTACTGGTCAGTGTTGTAGCTGAGTTGGTCCCAGGATATGACACACACAAGGTAGGTGAGGTAATATCTTTTACTGGACCACAGTAATTCCAGACTAATCCACATTAGGGAATTTATGAGGGGAAGCTGCTATGGAAAGGCATGTGAAAATCTAGATGTAGTTTAAGCCACCCATCTACAGGGGCATTCAGAGAAACTGAAAGCATTACTTAGCAGCTAATTGACAAGAACACAGTAGGTAATTTTAATTAAAGGTACTTGTCAACTTGGATAAACCTGGGCATTTAGGTGTGATAGGTCTCCATTTTGCCCTGCCCAAAAATGACTGATGTCTTGTGGCTTTGCTCTTATTTTGATGGATTCTATTCTTTGACATGGATTAATAATTTAAAGGTCTTCACAAATCTCATTTCAGTATATTTTTATCCTTCCCTGACACGCTAGCTGCTGGAGATACTTCAGGAACTCAAGAAACCTGTTTGAAGATGAAATGTGAATGGATCTCCAAAAGAAAAGTTCTGAAGCTTCTATCCTCAGGAATTTCTGTATGCAAAACTGCACTGATCTGCAAGGAGTGGACTGAAATTCTGATGGAGCCCTGACCCCTCTTCTAGGCAGGCTGCACTCCCTACAAACAATATTCTAGTTACTCTGATACTGAAAGCTTTGGATTGAAGGGGAGAGCAGGGATGCACTCACCAGTCTTCCTGGTTTAAGAGGTAGCAGCAACCACGCCCACCTTCTGGGCAGCTTCTTTCTTGGCTTGGTGAGCCTGCAACACTGCAACAGCCTCCTCCACCTGGGGTAGAAAAATGATCAAATAAGATCCATGATCACTCTCCAGCCAAGCCTGCCATGAAGGGCGTGGGAATTTACCTTTGACCGGAGGGATTCTGGAGACTCCAGCATGTGCAGTAGCTCTGAATTGTCAATCTCTAGTAGCATTCCTGTGATCTTCCCCGCAAGGCTGGGGTGCATAGCTTGGATCAGGGGGAACAAACGTTCTCCTAGGAAAGCAAAGGTCAAACAGATGGTCTTTGTAGAGTGCTCTGAGGGGCTTTGCAGCAATTATGACAAAGGGGGAAGGTAAATCACCAGCTTTGAGCCAGGGCATTAACGTTCCATTTCTGTAGCACCTCATCTCAAAAACTTTACAAAGTATATGCACACAGTACCACTGTGGGATGCTGCCAAACTCAGGGAGAAGGGCAGCCACCAGGTAGACAGCAGTGAAGGCTGTGGAAAATTTTGGCCCAGAATTGCCAGAGGGACTTTAACGTCTATGTAGAGCAGACAAGACACTGGAAAGATCTCCATGAAAACAAGCTGAATGCAGTTCAACAAGGCGGAGCCAATGCTACTGGAATTGGAAGCTGCGTTTCCAATGAAACGATCATTTCAAACCCTGATAGTTACACCCCCCGCACTTTTAACCATTATCTGTACACACATTACAGAGGGATTTCGCTACAAACGTGTCCAGTTGCTTTCTCAAAAGTGGCTGGAGTGTCCTTATATGTGAAAGACTGATGCTTTCCAACTCCCGTGAATTGTCCTGAATTAGAATAGGATCACAAGGAATGTGTTTAGTGTCCTTATAGCCCTGGAGGCTTCCTCAAGAACTATAATGTCACTTACCCAGCATCTGTTTCTGCTCCTGGGGAGGGGCAGCAGCTAGCATAGAAGCAGTTAAAGGTTCCTGTCCCTGTACGTGTACTGCAGGCTGAGGTGCCTGTAAGAAGCAACAGGAGAATTCAGTAGTGATGTGTAAAAGGGAACGGTTGGTTTTTTTTGTTTAGCGACAGCAAGAGAATCTATAGCTCCTCCCCAAGGACACAAATAAATCCGTGGCAGAGCCTGAGCAGCTGGAAAGGCCTATGGACAAGACTGGTTCAGTGCAGGACCGACAGGGTGCTCTTAGTTCACAATCAAGCCTCAAAAAGGAATCCTGGAACTTGGAGGCATGTTGCTTGTAAACGTCCTACGTATGGATCGTTTTAGAGCTGTGAGGTACAGGACTGCTTGATGGGGTAATGTAATGCTGGGACAACAGCAGCACTCAGATTTGCTGTTCAACAACAGGATGTGCCTGGTGACCTCTGTAGAGGGGTCTAGCTGCATCTTCAAGGATCCCTCGAGAAAGGCTGTGCTATCCAGCCTGGCTAAGAGACGACGCGGTGCAGCTGAGGCCAGAGACACAGTTTGGGGCAAGGACCCAAGAGCATCCCTGGGGGGAAAAAAGGGCAAATAAAGAGCCTGCCAGGCTAAACCAGATGATTGGCTTGAGCTGCACAAGCAGAGCTGAGTAAGTGGAGGAGTACAGCCAGCTTCCCAAATTCTGCCATCTCTGTTAGCAAAGTAACCTGGCCTTTCTAGAAAAAAAAATCCACTTTACAGTCAAGTTTAGCTGTAAAAGCTGCTCCGGTAGCTACTATGGTCTAACTTTACCATTGCTGGCTGCAACACAGCCCCTCGTATTACCTGCAAAGGCTGTACTGCTGGGTGTGGGCTGCGGACAGTTGAGGCATATTTATAAGGGGGAACTGCTCTGGGAGCCGGGGCAGTTACAGGCGGACGAGGGGCTAAATTCTGAGCTGCAGTGGCGACGCCTGCAAAGGAAGAATAGGATACCAGATTATACACACGCACAGAAGTGTGTGGCGCACAAGTCTAAACCCCACTGTGTTTCTAGCTTGATGCGAACCGTGTGGAATTTGTGAACAACCACAACTAAGCACCACCGCTGTCCAGCAGCAGAGTTTATTCAATGCAGAGCCAAATATTGGTGCAGAACCTGTCTTTTTCAGTGCCGGGGAGGTAATGGTACCAAGCTAGAACTCAGTCCCGGATGAAGCTGGACCAAGCCCTGTTTTGCACGCTGCATCCTCGTTATACACATACTTGGAACTAAAAGTTTGTGAGGCGCTGCACTAACACAACATACCCGGCAGCTGAACAGGCTCCTTACCTGCCAAATTATTCTGAGCTGTGTAATATTCAGTTTGTCATGTTAGATATAGTTGGGGAAGAGGTTAATTATCCTGCTGCGTGTGTTATCCTGGAACTTCTAACCCGGGGCCCCAGTCAGAAATTAGTTCCTTTTGTACTACAGTGGAAGAGAGCCGCCATCACCTCGCTAGAGTTATACCCCAGAAACACTGGGCCACCTTAGGACAGGGCTTTTCTCCGTCACCCTAAACCAATGATAGATGCTGCTTGTGAGACATTTCCTACTTACATCCCCTCCAACTGAGTGAGCTGGACATCTAACTCTGGAGAAACTTCCATAATCATACAGAGGGTAGTAAGTGTTGCAGAGTTGTAGAGACAAGTCCCAATTAAAGTGCAAAGCAACCTGTCTGGATTTCCTCTGCTGTGTTATAGCACCAACTGTCCCCAGACCAGCACTGCACCGCGAGGAATGGGAAAGATTTAGGTGCTCTCTTTACCCTAACTTATGCCACCCTAACGTGGGGCCCTACAACAACTGTGCGCTCCATGCTGCCTCTTGCCATCCACATCCGGCATCAGTCTTCAGAAACACAAGAGACTCTGCAGCCCCCGCTTCTCCACTTAGACTTGGAGAAGAAAGTAAGAGCTGGGCTGCTTACCAACTCTCTGGGCAGCACCAGGGAGGCTACGAGAGGCCTGAGCATTGCCAGTAGGAGCCAGATGGCGCAGTGCTGGGCGCGGTCCGGACTGGCGCATGGCATTCGGCATTCCTTGGAATCCTGAGAGAGAAAAGCAATGAGAGGAAATTCTCAAAATACAAACTGATTAGCAGTTCCCGGCCCACCAGCTGGGAGACGTGTGTGCGCTTGTGCACGCGTGTCTTGAAGGAGGGAGTCAAGGAAGGGGATTCAATGGAGAAGTCCTCATTGTTGCTGTCATCCTTGTCCACATTGGAAAGAGAGAAGGAATTGTGGCTCTAGAAACCCCAGCAGGCTATACTTGTATGAACACACAGGAGACTACAGAGTATGCCCTGGTAAGACAGAGGGTAGTTCTCAGAGACTGGCATGGCAGAGCCCAGATCAACAACAGATGTCATCAGCTGTGTGGATATTGCCTAGCAGGGATTTCAGTCACCAGAACGAGTGTGTGTCCCTCGCCACCTGGCAGCCCAGCCATGACCAAGAATGACGTCTAGTCTGTTCTTTGCAGGGGAACAACTGCACTTTTCTTCCAACGTCTAGTGGCACAAAAGGGCATCAGACACAGGATCAACAGGTAGTGTGAAGGATAATCAGAGAGTAAGACAAACAGGTGTCTTAAAGCCACAGCTCCGTTTCCAGCACACTCACCTTGAGGTCTCCCCCCTTGCTGCCAGCGTGGGTTAGGTCTCATCTGCGTCATCTGATTGGGTGAATAGTAAGTGGGTCTGCTCTGAGCCTGAAGAGGATGGAAAAAAACAATGAAGAAGCCATATCTAAGCCAGTGATGTAAAATGTTGTTTACAACAGGATTTGATACCCTTCCTGAGCTCAGTGCTCTGTGCCCCAGAGTCACATGACAATAGCAGGCAGCTGGGAAGCCACAGAACGATCCCACGGACTAGGTACCTCACATTAGGAGCTGCAGCCTGGCGAAAGGCACAGCAGAAAGACTCAATGGAGTCCTTGCAGCTGCAGCGTCAGAGATTCAAGCCAGGTGACGCTGGTAGTAAAGCCACTCTGACTTACTCAGGGGGGCTTACCTGGGGCACAGCAGGCATGAAGTACCCCCCAGCAGCTGGCTGGAACTGGTTAATGATTGTGTTCGCAGGCAGGGCTCTCATTCCGGCAATGCGCTGCATATACTGATTAGTGAGGTGGGCCTTTCGCTCCTCTTTCCTCTGTGCCAGCGCAACATACAATGGCTTGGAGCCCACGATACGCCCATTCATCTCAGTCACGGCTTTGGTAGCTTCTTCTGGAGAGGAAAAGCAGACGAAGCCAAACCCTTTGCTTCGTCCATCCTCCAGCATCACCTAAAACAAGGATTGACAGAGTGGCAGCATTGTGAAGGCAAGTCCATGTCATGAGGGCTTGGCTAGAGTCATAGCAATCTATTCACAATTCAGGGGACTCAAGTACTCAGTGATCTTTCATGTATATCACACGGGAAGGGACTGTTGTCTATAGGGAGTGGATCAGCCAGCAATGAATCAATTGTTGCTACTTCCAACGAAACCTCTACTTCCTTCCTATTCCCTGCCAATAAAGAGAAGCTGTATGTTTTACCCTAGTGAATCTCCACAACCTCCGGTCAGAGGAGGAATGTTGCAGAGTTGTAGAGACAAGCCCTCAATGAGGGAGGAAAACCACCTGTCTGGATTTACTCTGCTTTGCTGTTAGCACCATGTGTCCCCAGGCCCACACTGTACTGCAAGGAATGGGAAAGATTCAGGTGCACCTTTTAAACTGCATGACTCAACACTGCATTCCTAGGCATCTCAATTATGTCAGGAGTCACTTGAAATACAAGCCAGTTTGCCATTTCCCACCTCATTAGGGATGAAGCAAGTATTCAATACAATTCTCACGTAAAAACACATTTCAGTCCCACTGAAATCCACATCTTGACTGGTCAAGATGTTTTCGGTGCTTAAGAGAACCACAGATATACAAATCACCCTCAACCCCACGCCCCGATTAGATAATGACCCCTCCCATTCAGGCCTTGAAATCTAAGAATCTATAAACCCTGACAATACCTTGGCACTTGTAATAGACCCAAAAGGTGAAAACTCCTTCCTCAGTTTTTCATCATCAATAGTGTCATCTAGGTTCTTAATGTACAGATTAACACCCTAGAAGAGAGAATACTAATACATGAGGCTAACAATATGGAAGACAGCCATACCAATGAAGAAATTGCATATTTAGGGAATATTGAGCAACCACATCTAGCTGCCAAACCCATTAAGCTGTGGAAATGATCCAAACCCAGAGCTCGCTCCCCTAATAACTAAGGGCAGGAAATGTGGCAGAGTTGTAGAGACAAGTCCCAGTGCAAATGGAAAGGAGCCTGTCTGGATTTCCTCTGCTTTGCTGTAGCATCATGTGTCCCCAGTCCTGCACTACACTGCAAGGAGCAGGAAAGATTTAGATGCAAACAATATCCTGACCTAGTTTTACCATAAACCACAACCACAGAAGGTGGCCTGATCTCTGCTACCTTTTGTCATCCATGTAAGGTGTCAGTCTTCATAACTGCAGGAGAGACTACATGCTTGAGACTTTATGTTGATAGTCCTTACAAACCCCAGACTTTATGCTCACATGCCACTAAAAATTTCAGTCTGTTGCCATAGCTCTGACCCCTGGAGTTCCCTCTGCCCATACTAGGCGATTGCCTTTAACTCTAGAGGTCAGTATTGCAAGCTGACAATTAAATAAGAATAGGCATGTTCCCTTTAAGTCCACCAGTACACTTCTGCTTGAAGATGGGTCCCTGCATCCAGAACAGGAACACACACTGTCTTACCTGGTACCGGCTGATTCTCTCTTGTTTCAGCTGCTCAAACTTCCGTTTCAGCTCTGCCTGGCGCTCTACTTTCTTCTGTGCCCGGCCTACAAATACCATTTTTCCATTAATATCCTTTCCATTCATTTCTTCCACTGCCTGGACAGGGGTTCAAACAGAAAATTCCTGTCAAATGGTGAAAAAGTGGCAGCTACTCCTATTACTAGCAGCTTGAGTGCCAACAATCCACCCCCCTCTCCTGTAACATTACATTTGTGTTGCATCTAAATAAAGGCCTGGTAAAATACAAACTGAAGTTGTCAGCAGGAACCATCCTCACACAGCTCACTCTAAATTCCGGACTCACAGCAGAGATGTGAACGTACAGACGATTATTCAACCCTTGACTACAGGGACAAATCTTGTAAGACCTACTCTGAGGGAAGAGCATTTCTGAGCATCATGCCAGCTCCAGACACCTCCCCAACTTCCCTGCACCTTGTCTCCTGGTGTAATGGTCCCTGATCAGATAAAATTCCTGCTATTTATCCAACAGGATACCGTACAGATCTAGTAGTTTGGGGGAATGTGGGCTTTAACCTTGAACATCCAACTTGGTGAAGTGCAGAAGCTATTCAACCCAACTCTGGACACTCTCGGCTCTAAGCTTTTCTGAGGATCAGTGTTCCCCATCCCTACACTAGATGATGGCTTCCCACACTTATTTCCGTATAAACACCCGACTAGAACGAAAGCAGTTTCGTACCTTGTTGGCATCTTCATGTTTTTCGAAGCTCACGAACCCAAAGCCTTTGGACTTTCCAGTGGGATCTGTCATCACCTTAACACTCAGTGTCTTGCCTGTTGCCAAGGGACAGAGTTAGCAGGGCATTAGCTACACTACATTTCCAGGAGAGCTTTTCAAAATCAAAACTACAGCCTCACAGACCACCTGGCTTTCTTTCATTCCCTTTGTGTCCCAGCCTCTGCCTTCTGTCTGACAACTGCCCACTCTCTCTGGATTATCCTGCTTCTCTGTCCTCAGAGTGACTCAGAACTAGCACCACAGTTGGCAGCACTCACGTGAATTACTATGGGGGTACAAGGTTTGCAGCTGCAGCGAGAGTGTATTTACCATATTTGCTGAAGAGCTCCTTTAGTCTCTCATCATCCATGTCATCCCCAAAATTTTTAATATAAACATTGGTGAACTCCTTTGCTTTGGCTCCCAGCTCAGCCTCCCGCTCCTTACGGGACTTGAATCTCCCAACAAATCTGAAAAGAAAAAGCGAGAGTCACTGTGAGAAAAAACTCGTTTTCAAGGGTGGATGTGTGATTTGCAGTGGGCTAAAAACGAGTGACTGGTAGGAGCTGGGGGAAGATGTAACAGGCCAGAGACCAAGCAGATGAATCAACTGTCCTATGGTGGAGAGGCGGCAGGCCAAAGATGCCCACCCAGCTCTGCAGTGGAGAGTGTAGGGCAAGGATACCCACCCAGCCCATTAGTGGAGAGGTAGCAGGTCAAGGCTTGGCCAGGGAGATCCACCAGCCCTGTAGTGGAGAGGTAACAGGCCATGGCTTGGGCAGGGAAACTCACCAGCCCTGTAGTGGAGAGGTAGCAGGCCAAGGCTTGGGCCAGGAGAACCAGTAGCCTTGTGTGTCCCCTGTTAATACCGAGATGCATCATGGTTCATGCGATCGTTGCTGCTTCTGGCTGTGACACTCACACTTTGCGGTCGTTTAGCAGCATGCCATTCATCTTCTCGATGGCTCTGTCTGCAGCATCCTGGGTCTCAAAGTGCACAAATGCGTAGCCCTTAGAGCCATTCTCATCACACACCACCTACAAGTGATGGAACAAATCAGATCATCAGCTCTGCACTAAGACAGAAAATGTTGGTTACAGGATAACAGCAGAGACGTCCTCTGTTTTCCTTGATTTACACAGAAGGTATGAAGAAGAGGAAAATGGGGTCCTGGTTCTTGACTAGGGCTCCTTGGCGCAATACAAATAAATAATAACGAAAACTAAATACGGGAGAGAAGCATGGTCCAGTGGATAGGAAGTTAGGCTAGGAGTCAAGAGACTTGGGTTCTGGTCCACAATGTGCCACTTAGCTGTTATGTGACCTTGAGCAAGGGTACGTCATCTCCCTTCCTCAGCTTTCCACTCTGTGAAGGACTGCTGATATGTACCCTCCCTTGTGAAGCACTCACATCTGTGAATGAAGTGCTCTCCACAAGGATAAGCCTGACCTAGTATTGCTGATGTACTACATGCAAAAGCCAGAATCCCAGATTTAAATCATATGCCAGCTACAAGCCAAACATTAACCCACCCTTTCATAGCCTGAAACTTGTGCTCTTGCTAGTATCTTCAACTGCAGAGAACAGAAGCTTTTCCATTTGTTGTGCCTGCACAAGTGGCGTGTCAACAAGGGAAAACAAGTCATGCCAAGGGACAGTCAGCAAGGCATTTTAAGAAGAGGCTTTCAAAGCTGTGCACAGCTTTGTGCCTTGACGATCAAGATCAAGTCTAACTTTAATGATCCTCTTCTGCTCATCTATGTCCTTTTCTGTTCTGCTTTTGGAGATTCCCTTGCCCAAGCATGGTGGACATCCCCACTTTCCATCCCTTGTTGCGTGTGTTTAGTTGGGTCGAGTAAGTGCGATGGAAGGTGGATTCTTACACAAAGGTGGGTGTTCAGGGTTTAGGGAAGGTACCAAGTCTCACCTTGCAGGACAAGATATTCCCAAATGCTGAGAATGTGTCATAAAGTGCCTTGTTGTCTATGGATTTGTCCAGATTCTTGATGAAGACATTCCCAACCCCCGACTTCCTCAGAGAGGGGTCTCGCTGAGACCACATAATGCGGATGGGTTTGCCTTTGATCACATCAAAGTTCATGGTGTCTAGAGCACGCTCAGCTGTGGAGAGAAGAAAGTCAGGAAGAACACGCTTCTGCAGCATGGCAAAGGAGAAAGGTCGCTGCTGCATTAGTACTACAGCTTTCTTTGAAATCACTTTCAGGTTATGTAGTCTCTTCTGAACACTTAAGGGACAAGGCCTTGGTGATATCCTTTGGCTAGTAATTCCATTGGCTAACTGACCTTTATTGTAAGATTAGACATTTAAAAATAAAAAACTCTATTTTAAATTGATGTATTTGCAGCTAAGTCATTAGACATGTTTACAAGACTACATTACAACGGGTTTAGTATAGGTTATTTTTCACAAAAGTAATGGCATGGTTTAGCAATCAGAAGAAAGGACTGGGAATCAAGACACCTAGGCCTTGTCTCACCTAGGAAAAACAAAATTATTTTTTCAATCAAGTTTGAGCTAACTTGGTTGAAAATAAAGGCCTGTTTTCCTAGTCCAGACATGGCCCCTGGTTTGGATTGTTATGGAGCAGAACCCATCATCAGCATGGATGCATGTCCTCTGGAATGGTGGATGAAGGGACATATGAATCTTTAGCGCATCTGGCATGTTAAATATCTTGCAACCCTGGCTGCAACAGTGCTTTATGAACGCCTGTTCTCCCTTTCAGGTGACATTGTGAACAAGAAGCAGGCAGCATTATCTCCTGCAAATGTAAACAAACTTGTTTGTCTGAGCGATTGGCTGAACAAGAAATAGGACTGAGTGGATTCGTAGGCTCTAAAGTTTTACATTGTTTTATTTTTGAATGCAGTTATTTTGTACATAATTCTACATTTGTAAGTTCTACTTTCATGATAAAGAGATAAGCACTACAGTACTTGTATTAGCTGAATTGAAAAATACTATTTTTGTTTTTTACAGTGCAAATATTTGTAATAAAAATAAATATAAAGTGAGCACTGTACGCTTTGTGTTTTGTTGTAATTGAAATCAATATATTTGAACATGTAGAAAACATCCAAAAACATTTAAATAAATGGTATTCTATTATTGTTTAACCGTGCGATTAATCACAATTAATTTTTTTAATCGCTTGACAGCCCTTAATATTCAATACTCTGCACAAAATCCTCCAAACGCCTTGTAAGGCCTAGCTCACACTTGAAACGATTTGCCAGTATAGCTATACCAGTAAAGCCTTCTGGTGGAGGCACAGTGTTTCTGCTAGCATGGCTTATACCAGCTCCCCCAAAGAAATAAACCATATCCACAAAAGCACTTTGCCAGCATAACAGTCTACACTAGACTTCTGCCAACATAAAAATGTTGTAAAATCATACCCCCAACCAACATTGCTATACCAGGGTAGCTGCAGTTATGCTGGCAAAAAAGTCCTTTTGCTAGTATCGCTTATTCTGTTTGGGGAACTGGTTTAAGCTTTACCTGCAAGAGAATTCCTTTGCCAGTTGAAGCTGTATTTTCAAAAGAGGGTTTCCTGGTATAGTTCTACCAGTATATCTATGCTGGCAAACCCTGTTAACGGTAAACGAGGCCTAAAAGAAGAGGGATTATTCTCCTTGGTGGTGCAGGGAGAGGTACATAAACATGTGTAATATGCTGGGAAGGAAGTCTGAGACACCCACGTAGCCTATGGGGCAAAAATGGTGCTTTAGCAACCCACTCTAAAGATCGCATCAGAGAGGAATAAGAAAAATCAGAAAGAAATCTGCATATGCTATATTGTAAACAGAGAAGTGTATCCATCTAAATTCTAAAACCTCAGCAATGTAGATTGACTTTTAACCCACTGTAACCCCCCTAGGAGATTCTATGTCTGATATCCACTGGTGTATTAAAAGGACCATTACATATGCACATCAGGATCTTGTTCATAAAATTAAGATGCTCAGGACACACTTCTATGCCAGAAAATACTCCCACAGTATGCAGGGGAAGAGAAAGAGGACACTAATTCCCAGTATGAGGCGGGGGGGGGAAAAGAGGATGGACCTGCATTAAATCAAAGAATAGTCATGAGATAAGAAACCTACCTTCCCAGGTTTGTTTGGCTTCCTCTCAGCCCACCTTCACCCACATACTAGAGTAAAAAACTCTAAACTGGATTTGAGGTTCCATTTTTTTTTTTTTTTTTTGATGGATGATTTTCCATATTTAGATTCAGGGCCTCAAAGAAGTGAAAATTTGTTGGCTAGACCATAGCAGCAGCAAATTCAAGAGAAATGTGATTTTGATTGTCTGCTGGCTACACATGCCTCTTACTGATCTCTAGCTGCAGATGAAAAAGGATCTAGAGAATCCAACATTTTCTATGCAACAAATTATCTCAGGGATTAGCTTCATGTCAGCATGGAGCTCAACCATCACAAAATTCACGACAAAAGTCACCAAGACCCCCTTGAAATATTAGTCTATTTGAACTCCTATTTGTAGAAATGTTTCTTAAATGGGAAGTTTCCATCTGCTACAGAAATGGCTTTTCTATTTGAGTGTTGTCAAGCGCTCCCATTCGCCTCACACAGCTGAAACTCCCCTCTCACTTGTTCCTGAACTACGCACTTGCAAAGGAAAGGGAACATGTACAATTGTATAAGAGAGAAAAATACCTTTGCCGTAGGGGCTCAGCTAACTTTGTTTAGTCAAAAGGGTTAAATTCAACCAACTGGCGTACTCAATTTATTCCTCAACTGCTACAGTCTGAATCAACGCCATTCTTTCAGCAATGTGCAGTTTACCACAGTGCATTTCCAGTAGGCACTTCAAAAGGCAACTCAGTCCAGCTTGTTGAATTTGGCAGCATTTATTTATAGCAGGGAGAGGTCCTCCCAGAGGCATGTGTTGGCAAGGACACAAACTAATAGTATATACCATTTGTAGCTGAAACAGGACTCCTGTTGAAAGGTGACAAGCAGTTTGAAGCAAAGGCATGCAATCAGAATGAATTCTGAACCTCTATGACAATTATTGAGCCACAGACTAGTTAGGATCCTACTCGCATTATTTCAGCTCTTCTACTGTTACGAGCTAGGAGCAGAACTTGTGCTGCTGCTGTCTCTGTTAATACATTACGCCACAGTATCACTGTCTGCCGCTTGAAGTCGGCTTAAAGACCCCTTGTGAGCATTACAGCGAGTGGTCCGAAATAGATTCTCCCGGTGCTTTAGGGACGTTTACATCTCCATCTGTGGATATGACAAGGCACAATCACACCATTTTAGTGAATGGGCATGAGTGGCTTGAATTAGCCAAAAACCCCACCTCTGATTCATTTCCCTGATCTAGAAAAACACTTCCACATTTACTTCTATTTAGGCCAAAGCTTCAGCCATTTCAATCCCTGTGTCTGTTTCTCTCCTACGGATTCCTGTCATCCTTCCAGCAGAGTCATCTGCAGCTGAGACAGTGCTGCAGCATACACTCACTTTTCTAACTGCTTAACCCACCACTCTTTTCTGTTTCATGCCTGTTCCTAGTGAAAACTACTGAGACACTCCCTGCCGGACAGTAATGCCCCCTTCCCCCACTCTCTGATCAAGTGCTGGAGTTAGCCAGTGCAGTTAAGGCCCATAAAGGCGGGTAACTACAATGCAAAGTTTCAGCCATCAGAAAGCCAGTACTAGAGTTTTACTCTGTAAGCCCCAGGGACCTTTTGTCCCTGTTTATTACCACTATGTCTTTAAAATAAAAAATAAAAAAAGAGCCAGAGTTTAGCCACTCTGATTTATTTACCATTGGTGAGTTTAAGACTGTTTAGGTTCATTCTCTTGGCTTCTCTGTATGTTACTTGACCACAACTCATCTGTTAAACTCTAGAAAGTCAATTATTGATTCTTCATTTAATGTCCTTGAAGAAAGATTTCAAATACAGTTTGGGTCATCCTAATGAGGGAGGCTTGCAAAAGAATTTCTTTGTAGACAAAATGTTGTTTATTGTCAGCGATGCTGAAGAAGGAATAATTGGACATGAATAATTCACGGGCCCATGACAAGTGGTGGTGGGGCTCAGTTAGAGAAGGACATTGAATGAGGTAAGAAGTCCTTTGCATACAAACTTCCCCAGGCTTTCTTAGCCCTGGTCTACAATACAAAGTTAGGCTATGTCTACACTGGCAATGGAACGACAAAACTTGTGTCTTTCAGAGGTGTTAAGCCCCCACCTCCCGAAAGACAAAAGTTTTGCCGCAACAAGCGCCAGTGTGAACGGTGCGTTGTCGGCAGGAATGCCACTCGTTGGGGACGGAAGTTTTTTGTCGGCAGGAGAGACGACAAACAGCGGCTACACTGCCATGTCGCTAAAAGCTGTGTAGTGTAGACATAGCCTTATATTGGTATTACTATGTCGCTCAGAGGTGTGGAAATCCACACCCCTGAGTGACACAATTATACCAACCTAATTCCCAGCGTAGACAGCCTGGCAGGGAGGTGGAGTACCTACATTCTTCTTAGAGAGAGAAGGTAAGTGAGGTAATATCTTTTATTGCACCAACTTGCAATAAAATAGATTACCTCACCCACCTTGTCTCTCTAATATCCTGGGACCTTTTGCAAGCCGATCACATTGTACAGTTCTGGAAAAGCCTCCCTTCAGCAATAAGAACCAAAAGTCAACGGACTGGTCACACTCCATTCCATCTGTTGACTTTTCGTTAAGATTCTTTGGGGGAATGATTTCTCTTCCCATGGGCTTCTGTAACAACTTAGCTATACAGACAAGTCCATATGAAAGTTTGTCTGTTGAATTATTAATGTGTTTTTAAAACAAACAAAAAATGCACCTGGCCATGCCAGACTATGAAAGCTGAACTACAGCTAATCACACATGAAACATTCAATTCCTCTTCTAATTATGAAGCTGAAAGAATTTTCTTCAGTGTTTTAGTCAGAAAAAGAACCACGTTAATGGCCATGGTTATCAACCTAACCATCAGCCAGAATACTGGAGCATTCTCTTGATCAATCTACCTACCATGATACAACATGCTCAGGATTTGACAGTCACCCATTACTATACCATAGAGATGTGCAATCTAAGGCAGTATTACTCTCTCCCCAAGAACAACCCTTCTCCAACAGGCAATGCCCACCCAGAAGATCACTATTCCACTACCTGGTACCTTAACTAGCTAACAAAAAAGTATGTAAAAAAGCAGAAGGTCTGCACTTGAGATGCAAGTGTCCTGGGTATAGGAAGCATGGGCTAATGATTACCACACAGGACTGCGAGCGAGTTCTGACTCCGATTCCTTGTTCTGATAAAGACTTGCCACATGACCTTGAGCAAGTCAACTTCTGAGTCACAGCTTCTCTACCTGTAAAATGAGAATACTTTCCTCACAGAGAGGTAGAGGCATCATTGATCTGTATCTGTAAAGCACTTTGATCCTTGAATGGAAGGTTCTGTGGACTATTATCGATTCTTTGCTCAATTATTTGTTACTATTTCATATGCACTGAAAAAACATCTGTAAGTACTTTGAATACAACTTCTAAACAAGCAGTCTGGTCTCCCTATAGCTCTGGTGAATACTTTTACCTTGTGCTGAAATTCTACTTTGTAACATCTGACAATAATATTCAAACCATAACAGAGATCGCTTACAGCAACAATACGGCAAATAGCACTGTGGCAAACTGCAGTACTACATGAGCATCCTTCCTTCTCTGCGCTGATACCAATATGTCCTTTCATGCTGCGTGAGGTGGGTGCCATATTTAAAGGGGAAAACAAGCTTTTTTCCTGCTCTTCCATGACAAGTCTTGCTTACGAAGAGATCGTGATGTGCCACCAATGGTCTTGTCTTTCCAAAGGGTTTGACAATATTCTGTTGATTGCAGCAGCCGTCTCTTGCTCATGCAGCCAAACAGCATGTGTAGCGGGGATCACCACTTAGGAGAAATTCAAAGCTCTTCAGAAGAGATCCTTTTCATGAAAGCAATGGGAATTTGGTGGTTTCTCCTTCCCGTACATTCCTCAGTGACAAGGCTTCCCATGTTTGAGTCATTTGGCTTCCTTAACCTAGAAGTAACTAGACACCTGCTACTGTGCCAGAGTATTGCTTCAGCAGAGACTTTCTAGCATGCCTGCTGCCTCCCTGGGAGCCAAGTATGAAGCAACTCCACCCTCAAATACCTGCCTATTTATTGCAGTGAAAAGTGATCTTGAAGTATATTGGAAAGCCACCTGTCTTCTCCTTTTTATGCATGACAGGGCATTTTTTAATAGATCAAGGAGAACACATAACTAATCACTCATATACACTCTAAAAAGACAACCCTTTGCCCCTTATAGTTTCATGTCTACTTTCATAGTACTCAAGGGCCCCTTTAAAATTGTCCTCTGCTCTACGCCCTTCTCAGCTTTAGGAAAGCTACAGTGAGAAAAAGTTTACATAGCTACATTTCCCTGCATCTCTTCCTTTCTTCTGATGGATACTCAGACTACATCTCTGTGTTCATCTCATCTGAGGTCTGACTCCCGCTTGGCGTTGTTTCCACTGCCCGTTTTTTCCCCAACCCCGAGAGGAGAGATAATACCTACCTCTCCCAGCTTAGGAGGCTCAGTTAATGTTTACAAGGTGCTGTGAACACAAAAGTGTTTTATAAGAGGTAATAACACAGGAAGTTACAGGACTAAGAAGAGAACCATGTGTACAACCTCAGCCTCTCTCTAATCCATCCCTTCTTGCTGTTAAGTCTTAAACCACATCGTACATTGCTTGGCCTGTGTATGAAGCAACTCCAAAGGCTCCATGTATGAAAAAAATCATTGGGCTACGAGGCAGCTTTTTAGTAACACGTCAATAGGCAGGAGCAGAAGTGCCATTCAAAGCAATCAGCACCACTGGGGAAAAAGGGGAAGATGCTACTCTGGGGTCTCATGTATCAGGAGACAGGATGAAAACCCGGGGCAGCGTAAAATCAGGGCCACACTATTCCAGACAAGAATTCAGCCCAGTAGGCTCTGCTTCTCAATAGGTTTAGAGGAATAGTTACTACATAACTGATATATTCTATTTATTACAGATTAGAAAGCTCATGATTCAAGGAGCATGTATTCCTTTGGTGTACCGACAAGACTGTATTCTTAAATCTGAATCTAACGGATACAATAGAGTTCACTTGTAGCTGAAGTTTGTGCTGTTGCAAACTAATTCTGGATTAAAGTTAAAATCTTTACATGATGAGTCTTACATCATGTAAAGATGCTGCTAAATCTCAGACCTTAGGTGTCTGTAATGCAAGACTGTGGGAACTAGGGCAGAAAATGCTGACCCAGCTTCTTCTCTGGATATGGACATATTAAACATTGACCTCCTCTGCCCCATCCTTCTCAAAGCTCTGCTGCTGTGGGCCAAGGATACCTACCTTGAACAGAGCCTAAGCCATGCAAGGCACCATCAGCGCTTCATGTGAGCTGTGTATTCCTTTTTAAAAGGGTAGAAAAAGCATCAGTAAATGCTGCATTTCAACTTCACAACCAATAGCAAACTAGATCAGCCAACAGACAGTTTACCCACGGTATGTCTATACTGCGTTTTAAAACTGTGACAGAGTCTTAGAGCCAGGGAAGGGGGTGGGCTTCAGGGCCTGAGCCCAAACACACACTGCTGTTTATAGTGCTGTTGCAGGAACCCCAGTCTGTGGATCCAGGCTCTGAGTCTCGCTGCCATTGGTTTTACAGCTGAGGCCTTGGCTACACTTGCGAGTTACAGCACAATAAAGCCGCCCACAGCACTGTACCTCACTCCCCGTCCACACTGGCAAGGCACGTACAGCGCTGTATCTCCCTGGCTACAGCGCTGCAGGTACTCCACCTCCCCGAGAGGAATAAGAGATGCAGCGTAGTGGCTACAACTCTTGCTGCGCTGTGACGATCCCCTTATCAAGTGGCCACTCTTTTCATTGTTGTGATCGACTCCAGGAATGCGGAAGTGCCGCGTACCAGAGAGAAAAAGCAAACATTTTGCTGTTTGCTTTGAGTGAGTGAATGAGAAGCAGGGGCGGTAGGGGGGTCGGAACTTGCAAGGCAGGGTGCTGACACACTCTCAGCACCCCAAAAACCACTCTCTCTCCCCCCACACTCCGTGCTTTTGAAAAGCACGATGCAGCCACATTAATGCTGGGATAGCTGCCCATAATGCACCGCTCCCAATGCAGCTGCAAACGCCACACCAGTGCACTGGCAGCTGTCAGTGTGGACAGACTGCAGCTCTTTCCCTACTCAGCTGTACGAAGGCGGGTTTAACTCACAGCGCTGTACAGCTGCAAGTGTAGCCAGACCCTCAGAGTAGATATACCCCCAGACACTACAATCCTCAGCCCACTGCACCTCCCAAGTCTCACTTAGGCTTTGGCTACACTGGCGCTGTACAGCGCTGCAACTTGCTGCGCTCAGGGGTGTGAAAAAACACCCCCCTGAGCGCAGCGAGTACAGCGCTGTAAAGCGCAGTGTAATCAGTGCCTGCAGCGCTGCACGCTATTCCCCTGTGAAGTCCCAAGTGTAGCCAAACCCTTAGAGGGTGGGAGAGGGAAGATTCCTTTACAGTCATTCGGACTGAAGGTTTGACCAGATGCTGACTAGCCTTTAGCTTCCTTCAAGGTGACTGACTGGATAAAGACCCAGACACGCAGCTTAACGCAGAACAATTCAGGGAGGGAAAACGAGGAAGATTTCATTCTCAAATGAGCCAGGAAAAAGCAAGTCCATGGAAGCTGATTTTTAGCAAACAGAAATACTACTTATCTGCTTCACAGAGGTGTTGTGAAGATCAGTTAATGTTTGCAAAGGACTCCGAAGATGTGAAGTGATTAATATCATTCCAACTTCATAACCGAGTAGCAGAGCTGCCATGAAGCTGCTTACCCCTGCCATGGCCATTCACAGCTAGGTGATTGTATGGACTTGTACAAACAGCGAAACAGTTCCGAGAAAAGGAAGAGGGATAGGCATTTATGTCCAACTTACCATCAGCTGGCTGCTGGAAGTTGACATAGGCATATCCCAGGGAGCGACGGGTGATCATATCCCTGCAGACTCGGATGGAGAGTACAGGCCCAGCAGGGCTGAACTTCTCATATAACATGGCCTCGGTGACATCAGGGTGTAGGTCGCCCACATACAATGACGCCATCGGGTAGCTACTAGCAGCCGTATTCATCTTCCACCCAGCACGCACTCCCACCAGAAACTAATTTGTTTTTTAAAGGTTTTTTTTTTTTTAAAACAAAAAAGTTTTAGAAACTAAAACGGAATTTACAATTATTATTTTTTTTAAATCACTAATTTTGGCTAACGGAAAATGAAGTGGGAACAAGGGGTGGGGGGGTCCCCCTCAGGGCAGAAGGGTGGGGGGGTCCCCCTCAGGGCAGAAGAGACTAAAGAGTCGCAGAAGGAAGTAGAGGCCAATGGGAAGTCAGGATAAGAGCAGAGTGCTCTGTGGGGATTGGAAAGTCAAGAGCAGCAGATTGGGGGTTCCTGCAAGAGAAGCTTGTGGGGATTTGGGGGGGTGGAGACAGAATTCTGCAGAAGAGGTGTGCTTGATTATCTCAGGCCCTGGGAGAGGAAGAAGGGAAGATGCCAGATAGATAAAAGGCCTGGAAATAGGCAAAAAAAATTAAGCCTTCCACAAGCAAGGAGTCCAAACCCCACCACCCACCCAACAACCAAATCCAAGGCCTCCTCCACACTGTGGAGTTTTTCCACTTTGCCTTAGTTTCCAAAAGCAAAATGTGTCAATTAAAAAAAAAAAAAAGTATTTCTCTTTTTTTAATATATTATTATTTCTTCTTCCAAATCCTTCAGACCCAAAATCTGAGGCCGCTGTGTTATTTCAGTTTCTGAGATAAAAAACTTGGACAAAAATAAAATAAACTTTGCAATATATAGTTATAGGGTTTTTTCCCTTTTCTTTAAAAGGAAAAAGATATGTCGCTATTTTTATATAAAATATACCCCGGTTCCTCGGACTAGAATAATAAATACTGGTTTGGAGGAGCCAGGCAGGGAGGCCTGGGCAGCTCCTTTCCCGAGGGGGGGGGGGGGGGGACACTTGGGGCGATGGATAGCACAGGCAGACAGACACGATAGGGGGGAGGGGAAGGGCAGAGACCCACGTGGAGCGAAGAGGGCGCAGACAGACAGCCGAGGGTGGGGACCCCGGGGGACAGACAAGGTGAAAGGGTCCGGTTGCCGTGAAAAAACCCCGAAGGGCCAGGGGCCAAAGGGACAGACAGCCGGACCCGGCCTGGGAGACGGACACACCCAATAGACGAGTGGGAGAGAAACGTGGGACCTGGACAGGCAGACCCACGGACCGGGGCGAAGGGGCCGGACACACGGACCGGGGGCGGAGGGAACTGGACAGACCCACGGACCGGGCGGGGAGGGAACCGGACAGACCCACGGACCGGGGGCGAACGGACACACGGACCGGGGGCGGAGGGAACCGGCCAGACCCACGGACCGGGGGCGGAGGGGCCGGATGGACACACGGACCAGGGCGGGGGGAGCCGGACGGACACACGGACCGGGGGCGAACGGACACACGGACCGACACACGGACCGGGGGGGCAGGGAACCGGACAGACCCACGGACCGGGGACGAACGGACACACGGACCGGGGGCGAAGGGGCCGGACGGACAAATGGACCGGGGCGGGGGGAGCCGGACAGACCCACGGACCGGGGGCGAAGGGGCCGGACGGACACACGGACCGGGGGGCGCCGCTCTCGCCCCGGCGCTGGCTCGTTTCTTGGGAGTTTTTTTTTTTCGGGCTTTTGCGATTTTTTTTTGCTTTTTTTTGTTTTTCTGTGGGGCGGCGGGAGCGCGGCTGGGCCCGACACCGACTCACGCGCTGCGGCCAGGCGAGCAGAGAGGCAGCCCGGGGCCGGGGGAGCCCCCTTTATACCCCGCTCCCCGGGGTGAAAGGGCCGCCGTGCCGCGGAGAGGACACGGGCCGGCGGGGAGCGACCCGCCGCCGCACCGCAGGGATGGGCCGCCCGCTGCAGCGACCCCTGTCGGGGCAAGAGCGGCTCCCAGCCGCCGGGATCCCGCCCGGCCCCTCACCGCCACACGGCGTCACACGGCAACCTCCCCACATCTGGGCAGCCCCCCCAAATCATGAACCCCCTCCAGTAATCTGGGGGTAACCTCACACCCCACATCTGGGCAGCACCCTCCCAAATCATGAACCCCTCTCCAGTAATCTGGGGGTAACCTCACACCCCACATCCGGGCAGCACCCCTCCAAATCATTAACCCCTCTCCAGTAATCTGGGGGTAACCTCACACCCCACATCTGGGCAGCACCCTCCCAAATCATTAACCCCCCCTCCAGTAATCTGGGGGTAACCTCACACCCCACATCTGGGCAGCACCCTCCCAAATCATGAACCCCTCTCCAGTAATCTGGGGGTAACCTCACACCCCACATCTGGGCAGCACCCTCCCAAATCATTAAACCCCCCCTCCAGTAATCTGGGGGTAACCTCACACCCCACATCTGGGCAGCACCCTCCCAAATCATGAACCCCTCTCCAGTAATCTGGGGGTAACCTCACACCCCACATCCGGGCAGCACCCCTCCAAATCATTAACCCCTCTCCAGTAATCTGGGGGTAACCTCACACCCCACATCTGGGCAGCACCCTCCCAAATCATGAACCCCTCTCCAGTAATCTGGGGGTAACCTCACACCCCACATCCAGGCAGCACCCCTCCAAATCATTAACCCCTCTCCAGTAATCTGGGGGTAACCTCACACCCCACATCTGGGCAGCACCCCCCAAATCATTAACCCCCCCTCCAGTAATCTGGGGGTAACCTCACATCCCACATCTGGGCAGCACCCTCCCAAATCATTAACCCCCCCCCTCCAGTAATCTGGGGGTAACCTCACACCCCACATCTGGGCAGCACCACCCCCAAATCATGAACCCCCCTCCGGTAATCTGGGGGTAACATCACACCCAATCCTCCACATATCTGGGCAGCCCCCCAAATCATGAGCCCCCCTCCAGTAATCTGGGATTACCTCACACCCAATCCCCCACACATCTGGGCAGCCCCACAAATCAGGACCCTCTCTCCAATAATCCAGGACAACCTCCTTTACCCAAACCTCACACACATATAGGATAGACCCCCGAAAACAGGACCTCCTTGCCAATAATCCAGGTTGACCCTCCCAAACATCACACACACATCAGGGTAACCCCCCAAACCCTGACCTCCTCCAATAATCTGAGGTAACCTCATGCCCAAACCCTCATGCACACATCAACCCCGCCCCACCCCCAAAACTTGGATTCTTCCTCCCCAACAATCCTGGGTAACCTATCCAGGCAGCCATCCCAAAACCTGACCCTCTTCAACAAACCAGGCAAACCCTAACTCAAATCCTCTCTCTCTCTCTCTCTCTCTCACTCACTCCAATCCAGGGGCAACACCTACACTCAAATCCTGAGCAGAGCATCCCTGAGAATCCAGGGACATGACCCCCACTCAAATTATAAGAACTGCTCACCAACAATGCAGAGGGTAAAATCCCCCCCCAAATTCTGACATCCCCCCCCTTTCCCCAGCAGTCCAGGGGCAAAATCCCAAATCTTGACACCTCCCCCTAGACAACAGAGGTCAATTCCCACCCCCTGCCCCCGAAAAATCCTGCTAATCTACCTGCTCCTAAAATCTGACCCCTGCAGTCAGGGGACAATTTCCCACCAAAATTCTGACAACCCCAGAATACCTGCTCCCCCACCCCACCCCGTGTACACATTCTGTCATTCCCACTTCTTCAAAAGTCCAAGGGCAAACCCACTTTCATTCCTTTCCTGATTATTGTTCCCACACCAAATTGGGGCAAATCCCCGCCCTGACCAATTCTGACACCCTTCACCCCACAAAACACACAGGCAAAGTCCTGACATTCACTTTTCCCCTACAAAACCCCATCCAAATCCTGGCAACTCCCTTTAACCTGGCCATTCCTGCCCTCCTTCCAACTGTCTAAAGCCATCCCCACCCCAAATCCTGTCATTCCCCCCCCCCCATGCCAATTCTGGGGCAAAATCCTACCAATAACCTCCCCCATGCCTCCACTGGGCTAAGGACAGCCCACCACACAAATACTGACCGTCTTTCCAACCCTCCTGTCAGCTGCATGGCAACAAAATATACCCCCACATACCAATCCCCCCTTCACTCAAGTTATACCAAAAGCGTGTTGCCTCTGCATGGGGAGAGCAGAGCTGAATATTTGTAATGCCACTGAGATAAATTCGTAGCCAGGAGCCGATGCTGTCCCGTTAGCCAATGTAGAGATGGAAATGTGGGGACCAGAAGATTCCATGGCAGTTGGGGTTGGGCCATTGGAAGGGGCAGTTGGGAATGGGTCATAAGGACATGAGTGTGGGTCAGTATGGGGTGATTATTTTTAATGGCACTTGAGAGAGAGTCTTGTCCTCTCCCCTGAAAATAGTGCACAGGAGGACTGGGGTGAGGGTCTCTCTTCAGTCCATGAAGGGACTGGAATCAAGATGTTTGGTGGTGCTGTGACAATTAGTGAACAGAGGGTTACTAGGCAGCTGGTGAAACACAGGAGAGGAACAATGTCCTGGGATTGAAACTGAAGTGGAAAAAAGAGAGAATAAAGGAGGAAACCAACTGAATCAGGAAGAAAGGGGGAGCAGAGAAAGAAAAGCAGACAGTGAAATGCACCTGAAGACAGGGTGTGTGCCTGACTATTCTCTCTCACTGCCCTGGAAGTGCATGCCTCTTAGCTATGGTTTTGGAGATACCCCCAGCACTGAGATCAGGAGTGACTGTAGCTGGAGTTATTCCCATACCAATCTGCTTCCTAGTATTTAGAACATTATTTTTCCTTGAATGCCAGTTCACATCATGTGTTGCCCTGGAGCAGGACCAATGCTCATCAACATCTCCCTATGGAAGCCAGTTGTCATTCTCCATTCACAAGGTGAGTAAAAGGGTGAAGGTTGAACAATGAATGGAGAAGAAAACTGCTGGAACATGCTCCAACACCAGACTCACTAGAATCAATGCTGTGGAGATCCATAATTACCCAGACTCTTTAGTATAAGAGTAAGACACATCAGGGCATTAATTATGTGCAAGAGCACCTAACATCCTTCAGGGTCTTGTTGCGGTTATAATATGGCTTTTCAGTTATACATTTAATTTTCTTTAATCCTAGATAAAACCAATGGTTATTTCTATGTATTGGTAAACTATCCTTCCACTATGGTAAATAATTTACAGTGGAAGAATAAAAGGAAACAACGGATATAACAAAATACCTTGTTTTACAATATTTTTTGGTTGTAACCCCTTTCCAGCCCCCTGGCATTTTCTGCTTCCGAGCTCATGTCCTCCCAACGCAGCAGCCATGTTCCCAATGCCTCACAAGATCATTGGACTCTGGTGACACCTGGGAATGGGTAGCAAAGCCTGACGCAGTGTTGTTGTTGTTTCTGTTTCCTTTCCACTTGCTGTTATGTTCACTCAGGTTTGTACACTGCCCACCTGCCTGCTCTGGATCAGAACAGTCAACCTGCAATTTCTATTTGAAAAATTTGGCCCAGAGTTTAGTGCTTCTAATTAAACTTTCTTGAAAAAATACAGTTTTAAATGGCCCAGACATCCTCCAAAACTGGTGCTGCAGTAGTGCTGGTACCTTGGAAACCATTCTGAATGCAGCATTTGCTTTAGCTGTTTGAGCATCCAGATCTGTGCTTGAGTAGATTAAGATTATTCTAGATGCATATTCATTATAACTTTGTGTCCCCTTCCATGAAGTTGGAGTCACGACTCCCACATACTGTCTCCTTATACTTGAAGGTTAGGTCACAAAGTGAATTGACACCGGGGGGCGAGGGGACTGGGGAGGGCACCCAAGGTCCATCTTCTGCTTTCTGTGCCCAAAACAGTTAGTCAGTCAAATGGAACCTACTGCTCTGGCTGATTCCAGATGCATCCGGGCTGCCTCTGACTGTGGGGCCTGGATCCCAAAGCGCTTTCTCTATCTGCACTCTTCAGGCCTTCAGAGGTGGCTGGAGCAAAGGTTTCTGATGATGTTCTTTTAATATTCTTTATTCTCTGAGTATGCTCCTAATGATGGCAGGTCAGTGCAAGACCATTTGCCCTGTGGTCTTTCATGGTCACTTAGTTGTCATGATTCTGAAAAGCAATTCATGATGTACTGGCACTGCACACTATGGTAAGAGGTAGGCTATTTTTCTAATATGAGTTTTCAGTTGGATGCTGGAAGGTCACATTTCATCAGTGGTAGCCGTAGACTCCTGCGTCTTATTGTATCCTCTGAGCTGGGTTAGGATTTCTCATTAACTTTTTGGCTTTACCATTAGGGGGCAGACCTGGATCATATTGAAAGCAGAAGTGCTTCTTCCTGCATTTGATTGGAAGAAGGGACAGGAGATGGGGAGGATCACTTCATCCATTTAAAATAATGGGAGAACATAGGTAGGCAAAATTATTCACACACGGAAACTTTGGTAGATGGAATGTAGTTACTCCTTACAATCAGAGCTAGGGTTGCCAACCCTCCAGGATTGTCGTGGAGTCTCCAGGAATTAAAGATTAATCTTTAATGAAAGATGATGTCATGTGATGAAACCTCCAGGAATACCTCCAACCAAAATTGGCAACTCTAATCAGAGCATCTGCAGTATAACAAATGTCTCCTCTTGCCCAGTCCTGAGGAAGAGCTCTGTTGTAGCTCAAAAGCTTGTCTCTCTCACCAACAGAAGTTGGTCCAATAAAAGATATTCCCGCACCCACCTTGTCTCTTGTCTGTGGTATGTAACCTATCATTTAAATCAGCTTCTGTACCAGATGACTGGAGGATAGCTAACGTGACACCAATTTCTTAAAAAGGCTCCAGAGGCTATCCCGGCAATTACAGGCCAGTAAGCCTAACTTTAGTTCCTGGCAAATTGGTTGAAACTATAGCAAAGAACAGACACATAGATGAACATGATTTGTTGAGGAAGAGTCAACATGGTTTTTGTAAAGGGAAACCATGCCTCACCAATCTACTAGAATTCCTTGAGGGGGGTCAACAGACATGTGGACAAGAGGGATCCAGTGGACATAGTGTGCTTAGATTTTCAGAAAGCCTTTGACAAGGTCCCTCACCAAAGGCTCTTAAGCAAAGTAAACTGTCATTGGATAAGAGGGAAGGTCCTCTCATGGATCAGTAACTGGGACCTCCTGAGGTCCCTTCCAACCCTGATATTCTATGATTCTAAAAGATAGAAGGCAAGGTGTAGGAATAAATAGTTTTCACAATGGAGAGAGGTAAATACCGGGGTCCCCCAAGGATCTGTACTGGGACCTGTGCTGTGCATCATATTCATAAATGATCTGGAAAAGTGAGGTGGCAAAACTTAACTATTTTCAGTAATTTGGTATCATCTTCAAGTCCAAAGCTGACAGAAGAGTTGCAAAGGGATCTCATGTGACATCTCCAGCAAAACAGACTGTGACACAACAGCACATTTCACAACCATGACATGGGTTTGGAAGACTTTATTTGACACCTTTTGCTGGATGTCTGACAGCTCACAAAGTTAACAGCTCTGCGCAGTGCAAAGTGAGGCGAGGCTACGCACTGTGAGCTCTAATGCACAGACTAGCTCCAGGAACAACCAGTCCTTGGGGAACTTCCCCTAACAGGAATATTTTCATCCCTGATTGACTCTGCCACCTCAGGAAATGAGTGAGGACAAGTAGCAGGGGCCGGGAGCATTTATGTTATTGAGAGCAATCGGGAGGGACTCACTTCCAAAACAAGTCTGTCTGACCCATATACATTTAACATACGTATGTCAGATACACACCTGTATCAATGCCGCTGCCTAGACACCAGCTCAATACACAACCTGCCACGTGCTTGACGTCTGGGATGGGGAGGGTCTGTTACATTAAAAAGACACTACTCACTGTTCCCCCTTTGTTCCTTTCTGTGCTTTACCCTTCATGGCACGGCACCGCTGGCTCAGGCAAGGGTCACATTGATGCGCTTAGAGGGTATTCAACTGGACCAATGCCAGCTTGATATATCCAAGAAAATAAAAGCACAGTTTCAAGGAAGAGGGGGTCTTGCTTTGATTTGAGTGGAGGTATACTGCCTTCCTATATGTTATATAAAATAATAATGCCAAGAGAAGTGCACTGGGGCAGTAGACAGCCTGTGGCTAGGATGGCCAGATGTCTTGGTTGGGAGGAACGGTTCTAGTCTCCCAACCCCTTCTGTGGAAACAGGTCCTGGTTCTCACAGACTCCATGGCCATCTGGTCACCAGCTCACACCAACTGCCCTTCCTATGCTTCTGTTTTGTATAACAGCACTTCCTACACCCATTCGGGCAACTTCTGAGCACTCTCTGACTACTGCCGCTTCTCAGCTGATTGCAGCACGAACAGAATAATACTACTACTTAGCTCTTATATAGATCTTTTCATCTGGTCCTATTTTACAGATGGGGAAACTGAGGTAAAGTGAAGTGACTTGCCAAAGGTCATATAGCAGAGCTGGGAATAGAACTCATGAGTTTAAGTTTACTCCCCTAGTCACTGGGTCACCCTGTTTCAAAACCATTAGAGCTAAGAAGAGGTGAGACAGGAGCAGAGCTTGAGAATGCCAAATAGCTGTTCCTCACTGCCCTAGAGAGGTAGGGATTGAGAGGAGACTCAGAGGTACAGAGTGAGCAGAGGACAAAGAATAATCGTCATCCTTGGCATTTACACATAGAGAGAAGACAAAGGCAGAGAAAGCTTTCGAGAGAGAGAGGACATTATAGGGGCTGATCAAAAGCCCATGAAGTCAGTGGAAAGACTGCCATTGACTTCAATGGGTTTGGGCTCAAGTCCATGCAGAGAACATGGCGATAAAGAAAAAGAGCAGAGCTGGGCCTGGGGAAACAGGCTAGACATTTTAATTAATTAATTTTTAATTTGGCAAAAACAAAGGAGGAGCTTGGGGTAAAGAATGCTTTCTTCCACTCCTCCCTTTATGGTAATGAATTTTCATATGGGGAGGGAGGATTGATGGCTGAAGAGGGGAAGAAAGAAGGAAGGGCATCCTTCTCCCTCATATTTCAGCTGCCAAGCCCTCCCCTCCATGACAGGTATCACTTTGGAAACCTGCTCCCTTACTCTGTAATGCTTCACTGGATGAGCAAGGTCTGTCTCTCTCACAGACATCTGAATTATCCACATAGGGAATCCCAAACAGCAGCTGGCAAAGGAATTTTGCAGAGTAATGTCTGATACTCCCTCCTGAAAACATTCTGATAACAGCATTGATCTAAGCACAGGATCAGGCAAATGTTTCCATGAATTAAGTCCACTAGTGACACTTGGGAAGGCCCTAGTTTTAGGTAAAGACCGAGCCACGGGAAATGAAAATGTGGACTGCACATAGTATTGGGGTCTTAAGTACAGGAAGTCTTGTGCTGGGATAATTCTCTGTGCAGGAATGCGTACTGGGTATCACAGTGTGTCAGTTCAGAGGGCGATCGGGAACCGTTACGTTTTCCTCCAACTCGTCCCTCAGGGTTATGTGTTTTGAATGAGCCTGTTATGCATAATGTCAAGCTCTCCATTTTTAGAGATCAAGAGAATGGGGTTGGCCAACGGAGAGGAACCTCCCAACTGTCCTGACTATTCACAGCAAGCCTGATGGGGGTTGGGTTCAGTTATTAAAGGACAGTTTGTGTGTGTGTGGTGGGTTGTCTCATTACTCGCCAGCACGTCTCACCTCACTTAGACCATGTCAAACAACATGCTGAAGCTGGGAGGAAGTCAGTGTTCGAAAGTCAAGGTGTGGGAGGGAATATGTTTTATTGGACCAACTTCTGTTGGTGAGAGAGACAAGCTTTAGAGCTGACACAGAATTCTTCTTCAGGGCTGGCCTGAAGAAGAGCTCTGTATAAGCTGGAAAGCTTTCTTGGTCACCAACAGAAGTTGGTCCAATAAAACATATTCTCTCCCCCATCTTGTCTTGCTAACATCCTGGGACCTACATGGCTACAACAACACTGCATACAAGTGATAGAAAGTGTCACTGCTTGGGAGCTCTGTGTCTCCAGCAAAGTCAAATCAGTGCCAAGGCTGGTTTACATTCTCAAAACTGCAACATTCAGCTCTACCAGGGCCTGGGCTGGGGAAGGGAAAGGTCTGAATTTGGATAAACCTCATCCACAACCTTTAGTGGAGCTGTACACAGACAAATACATTCAGTTCAAAACAAAATCTGCAAACCTGAAATGGAAAAGAGGGAGACAGTGTGATGGGGAGGGAGGGAAGAGGACGTGAGGAATGAGAAGGGATGGCAAGGTGAGGAGAGGATCCTTTATCGATCCTTTATTTCTGCAAAGCAGGAAAGAAGCTGTTCACCGGAGCGTGCTTTTTGAGCAGTGGCTGCTGCTGATTTTTGTCTCCCTTAGGATTTTGTCAGGGAGGGATCAGAAAGCCCCAATTTCAGTAGCCCAGGAGCGGCAGAGTCTGGAAGTCCCACCTCTGGTGCCTGGCCCCTGAGGAGAAGCATTCAAAGCAGGAGGAGCTGTGTAAGAAGCAGATGGTACGGGAACTCCAGCAGAGGCAGAGGAGAGCAGGAAAGTTGCAATCTGGCTGCTTCTAGAGGTGGCATCTCTCAGGGCACCCCTCGGTGATGGCACACTGGACATGGCGCCTGGGGTTGGTGATGTCACTGTGGGTCTAGACCTCCGGGACGAAGAGGCCATCCGATTGGAAAGGAAGTTTCGGCGGGCTGGCATGATGGCACTAGGAATTCGGCGAACGGGAGCTCTTCTCATGGTGGTGCTTGGATAAGCCAGGGGGGAAGCAGTCAAGACAGCTAGACCCGGGACAGCCTCCCTCCTGGGTATTAGTACTTGGTTGGCGGGGGCTGTGGAATTGTGGATGAATGACCAGGGCCACATCTGAAAGGGCAGAAGGGAAGTGGCCATGGGCGAAGGCTCCATTTCGGCAACATAATTATTCAGGTGGGAGAGGAGTCGTAGCCGGATAGGATCAGCACCATTTTGTCCCTCAAGGATACCAAGGTATCTGACAACTTCAGTGAGGCATTCACGGAAGCCGATACTCCTGTAATCCACAGCCAGGGATCGGGCATCTAAGAACCCTGTGAGAAAAAGACATATATAGCATCATGTCCACCAAGAGCACAGGCATCTGATAGCACTACCCATTTTAATGTAATTGGGTATTTAACCTGAGGAATTTGCCGCCCCGTGATATTACTGAAGCAAATAGCCAAGTAAGCTTGAAAAAAGAATGTGATGTTTACATGAATAAGACTAGCATCTGCAGTTACTCTAGCTAGGATAAAATGATCAGGGCCATCAATGTTCTTGGTTCAGGGCATAAACTGATCACCAGCTGGGATCAGGAAGGAATTTCCTTTGGATTCTGTCACTGGCTGCTACTGGAGGCAATATTTTGGACTAGCTGGGTCTCTTCTGGGATGGCCATTCCTAGAACAGCAGGTTGTGTGGTTTCTGCTTCTCAATGGACAGCTTAATAACCCCTCCCTGCGTTTAGAGACAACTGTTTGACTCTGTTACTCATATTTTATTTAAACAGATGTCCAATTGAAGGATATGAGACAGTCTCAGACCCAAGACTATTGGCTCTAGAGGGCCCAAAGCCTTGGATTGTGGAGACGATCAGTGAAGTACAATAAAACTACCAATTGTTCCTTCAGTCTCTTTCCTTCTTGGACTTCCCGAGAGGATGGGCAGTAAACCAGAGAACGCAACCAGCGTGGACAAAGTACTGTACCACTTCACATTTTGGGGACCCTGTTGACAACATGTTTCAGCCTGGTAGCGTAGTCATGCTGAGTATTTAAACAATGTTCCTAGACCATGATGTAACTGTGCTAAAGTCCACAGTCTGGTCCCATCTACCCAGCGAGACAGAACTGTGTTTTAACCGAGTCAGAGGATTACTGAGTTGAAACTGAGATCCCCACCAGAGTCGCTGGGCAAGCGGAGAATGGGAACTTTGCTCTTGCGGAGGATGTGTATCCCCTTGTGTTTTACAAACTCTGAGAATGGGGAAGGGAAAAGTCATGTTTCTATGCAGAGTCACTAACCAGACTCCAGGCAGTGCCAGGAAACATCCCGATGGGATGCGGAGGAGGCAGACTTTGGTTTGGAAGCCAGGTCCATTTGCGAGCATGACTAAGTGTGTAGCCTTGCCCGGGGCTGTCGCTGTTCTGGGAGTTGGCTGCCTTTTCTGTGGTTACACAGAACACACCATATGGCACACCTCAGTCTGCCAAGGTCTAAATGTGAGATTCTGACCCATCTGCAGGATCACAAATAGTAGCACAGGAAGTGGAAAGCCTCCCCTGGGAGAGCCGCTTCCTTTCAAAAGCAAACACCAATATTTTCTATATCCTTAGCATTAACGATTTGTGGAGTAAACAACGGACAATAACAGCGGGACGCTGCTCTCGGATTCAAGGGTGAATTTTCCTCCCCTCAGAAGAAATCCGGTCCCCCGGGGGGGTCAGTGGGAGTTTTGCCGTTGCTTTCAGTACAGCCAGGATCTCACCCTCAAAACACACGTTTACAGAAGCAGTTCTCACCTGTTCCTCCAGTGGCATGAAGCATTTTTAAATGGTCCACTGTCATTTGCAGGATTTCTGCCTTCTCCAGCTTGGAGGAGCCCTGTGTATTGAAAGCAGGGAGAGGCAGAGAAAGAGAGACTATCAATCCACCATTTTAAAATCTAGGATTCCATCTCATTGAGGGAGCCAGCTTCAAGGGGGCCTGAACTTTCCAGAAATGGGCAGAAATAACAGATTCAGGGTTTGGATTCAGACTCATCTCGAATCAAGTGGTAAGGAAAATGGATCTCCCCTCAAAAGAGACTGTGAAGCAAAATGAAAATCTCTATTTCCATTCATCCCTGCTGCTGCAAAATGTCTTTTATCCTCCATAAGATTTCCTGGAAGATTTATTACCACCCACTTATCCTCTGGGGTGATAATAATTTAGAGTGTTTATAGGGTTTTCAATCTTGAAGAATCCTAAAAGGATCTACAGACTGTATTTAACAATTACCCATCAAGTGAAATGCAGCCACCTCTGGGGTGGAATGCAGCAGTCATTGTGCGCCATTGACATTGCGTTACCCTTTAAACTTGGCCAATGAAGAATAATATCTCCAAATGTAGTTGCAGAAGGAATTTAGGAAAACAGAATAGCATTACCCAAGTTACAATTTGAGCACGACTCTTGGGTTTAACACCCCAACTGGGAAAAGTACCCTGAGAGGTTTGGGGCCTTTAGACAAACAGATGGTAACAGGGGACAAAAAGAAGCAACAATCACATATGCCGGACACGTGACTTGGATTTCAGGAGATCTTTTCACAGTGAATGGGCAGGACCTTGTTTTTAGATTTCATCCTAAGACAGCAACTGCTTAAGCATTAGGGCAGCACTGACGATGCAGAGAGAAGAATGCTACCTACTCCATCACCAGCATCTCTTTCTACAGCACCAGCTGGTGCTCTTCATCCAAGCACTGACTACTATCCAAACCCTGCTCAGCTAATGAGAGCTAATTAAATTAACGCCTAATGTGGAATGGCTGTAAAAGCAAGATACCTCCCAACCATTGAACCACAACCCTGCTTTGGGCTGCCTGAAGATAATTTACTCTGCTGATACGACCCCTCTATGTATGTTTGTTCATAAGCACCAGCAGGTCTTTCCTTTAACATAAGAACATAAGAACAGCCCTACTGGGTCAGACCAAGGGTCCCTCTAGCCCAGTATCCTGTCTTCCGACAGTGGCCAGTGCCAGGTGCCCCAGAGGGAATGACCAGAACAGGGAATCATCAAGTGATCCATCCCCATTGCTCATTCCCAGCTTCTGGCAACCAGAGGCTAGGGACACCACGGCCTTTCTTAAAACGATAAGCCTCTGGGGGGAAAACGGTCACGTCTAACATTCTGCACGTACCTGCTTCTCAAAGGCAGTAGGGACTAAACGCCTCAGTTCAGACAGGCTGCTGTTAATACGGTCACGGCGCCGCTTCTCAATGATCTACAAAAGAATTCCATTCAGAGGAGCATAGCTGGGCCCCATATCCCGTCATCATTTTTAGACTTATCCCTCCCATTTCTAGAATGCCTTCCATCTAGGGATCTCAAATTCTTTAACAAGCATTGGTTAATGGAGCCTCATAGCCCTCCAGGCGGTACAGATTGTCCCCCATTTTTAATATCCCCTTTAATATCTACAGTTTTAGATAGGCGCTTTTAATCAAATGTAATAAATCAGTGTTACCAATGGAGAAACTGAGGCACGGGGGGGGGGGGGTTAAATGACTTGCCCAACAATACTTGGGGTGGGAGCCCAACCGCTACAGGGAGGATAAAAGGGCCTGACAAGCCCCAGTTGCGGCTGAGGACGATTTCCCCAGTGAAGGCAGGGTGGAGGACAGCTGTAGGGCTACCTTCAGAGGACCTGTCACAGGCCCATCACAGTGGACACGCTAGATATAGGGCAGCATCATGCAGCCCTATGGAGATTCCAGCCAGTGCGGTGGTCCAGGGGGCAGCTCAGGGAGGGTGCTGTGACATAGACAGGCCACCAAAGCTAAGTTATGCCTGGAGCCTCTCCAGCCCCCAGAAGAGCCCATCCCTGGGGGTGTAGAGTTGGAAATAGAAGCCAGCAGCCCGGGATCCTCTTTCCTATACTGTTCTAACACTGCTTCTCCCTTGGGATATGGAGCTCACCCTTGTTAACAATAGAGATCCATGAGACAGAAGGGTTAAAACGGCCCATTTCTTTGCTGACATGTAGCTTACTCAGTAATGAGCGTTAAAAACCTAACAGCATTCACATGTCCTCAAGCTGTGCGTGCCACTGACGGGCACAATGTGGCTGTTAGATTTGGTAGCATAAATGCTACTCACCCCTCTCCGCTTCTTCCTGGCTTGTATCTGAGATGTGGTGGTGGGAGAAACAGCCCTGGATACTTGGCTGTATAGAAAGAAGAAGGGGGGGGGGAGGTGTTTCAGATGCTGTCTATTTGTTCACCACACACACAGAGACTTTACACCCACTCACCACATGTGATTTCCCACGTGGAAGGGAGTTTTGAGATTTTTGTACCATTTTAAGCACACTCTACTTAGAGCTAAGTAAAGCGGGAGGTGGCAGGGGGAGCTGGGCAGGACTTAGGATCTCTCCTCCCCGAAAAAGGCCATCAGATTGTGAGAGATTTCGGGCAGGCTGTTCTGCTAGGAGGCATAATCGTCTTTTGGTATCAAAATAGACAGCGTCTTCCTGACTTGTTGAAAAAGCAAAGATCTGATCTTTAGAGTCCCCGTTTTTCTCCGTTCATGAGGATTTCAGATCTCTTTTATAAACCCGCAGCACTTTATACCGTCATTGTGATAATGGACCCACAACTCCCACTGACAGAAGTAGGAGTTCGGGAACTCATGCCTCAGGATCAGGCCTGGTGACGATGTGGTTGATCAGGGCTTTCCTGGATCATATAATTCAGTGACTCTCAAACTTTTTTACTGGTGACCCCTTTCACATAGCAAACCTCTGAATGCGACCCCCTTTATAAATTAAAAACACTTTTAAATATATTTAACACCATTATAAATGCTGGAAGCAAAGCGGGGTTTGGGGTGGAGGTTGACAGCTCGTGACCCTCCATGTAATAACCTCGCGACCCCCTGAGGGGTCCCGACCCCCAGTTTGAGAACCCCGGATGTAATTATTTCCCTGAGAAGAACACTTCTTGCAGCTGCATGTTTGCTTCTCCTGTGACAGACATAAAGTTATCCCGGATTCCCCAGGGCAGTATCTGGTTACACAGCAAACAGCTGAAAGATAAACTTTTAAATGGACAAAACCAGTTGTTCCCCATAATTAGGGGGACTGGAGCACCATGGAGATGGAGCTCAGCTGTGAAGGCGGAAGTAGGTGGGAAATGCCTCTTGTTATATTACTCCGCACAGTGATCATTGCCTGCCAATAGACAGTCCCTGAAGGCGCTGCTGTTCTGTCTTCCCCAACCGGATGTCACAAGGTGCAGTGCAGCAGGGCTGCCCAGAGAGGGGGGGGCTAGTGGGGCAATTTGCCCCAGGCCCCGGGCCCCACAGGGGCCCCCACGAGAATATAGTATTCTATAGTATTGCAACTCTTTTTATGGAAGGGGCCCCCGCAATTGCTTTGCCCCAGGCCCCCTGAATCCTCTGGGCAGCCCTGCAGTGCAGAAGCCCAGGAAAATGAGATCTAGAAAGGGAAAAACTGGGGGAGAATGCTCTTCAGACCTCTCATCTGCCAGGACCCAAAGGTGAGACAAAAGACCCAAAGTAACGGTGCAGGAAGCACAATACGAGGGGAGGTCAAATCTTTCGTATAAACAACACTTTCATCATCTCAGAGTCACCGTTCTGCTGTCTAATGCAGGAGAATGAATGCAGGATAAGATCAGCTTTGCATGGGACATAGGTACGTTTGGATTTCAAAGAAAGGATATCCTTTATAGGGACAGCCAATTAGAAGATGGGGGACTTCACGGATGTGGAACCCATGTGTATGTTTGACAGGGAAGCTACAAAAGTCCTCTGCTTGAATGATCTCCCGTGGTCCTTGGGAGACTTTTCTCTCAACGGCAGTTCCTGAAACTGACCAACTGCTGGACTGTTTCTGCCTCTTGAGAAATCTGAAGCAAAGATGATAAAATCTAAACACTGTTTATAACATTCTCCAGTCCAGACGTCCCGAGGGACCTGAAGAGCAAATAAGAATTATAAGTCTGCAAAGGGGTTTGGGTTCACTCCATCAAACCGCAATATTTTTCAGTTTGACAGAGCATTTTAATAGCAGAACCTGTTAAATATGTCTCTGTTGGCAGAGTGTGTTCTGTACAGCAGGCCAAACCCTAGAATAAGCATGGTCCATTCAAAGTACCTTTTGTTAGGCACAAGGTGAGGGGTTT
The DNA here is from genome assembly GCF_028017835.1 of Emys orbicularis. Lineage (NCBI taxonomy): Eukaryota > Metazoa > Chordata > Testudines > Emydidae > Emys > Emys orbicularis. The sequence continues at coordinate 8,053,823 of NC_088705.1, forward strand.
CCAGAAGTTGCTTCACTATAATTCTTCTTCTTCCATATGGCAAGAGAGGTGATTAGCAACATTCAAATAACCAAGTCCAGATTAGTGAGCCAGGGGCAAGATGGCAACCTCCACATGGTGCATCTGTTACATGTTATTGATTAACACAATGAATGTCGTCAAAATGTCATCATGGATTTGTTGCTCTCTCAGTATGAGTAGCAATGTTTCACATAAATCACACACAATGACAAACTCTTACCTTGAGTACTGTCTCATATACCCCATATATTTGTAGTCTTTCCACACCTGCTGTGTGTGTGTCTAGTGTGTTTGTGTGTGTGCATGGTGAGAGGGTGTACATGGGAGAGCGTGTGCATGTGCTCACAGCAAGGAATATTTACTATTATTTGTACTGTTGTGTGTGGGATTGTGTGTGTATATATGGTACAGGGATGTGATTTGATGTGCAGTATGGGTGTGTATGTATGTGTCCAATAGAACTCACTAACATTCAGGTTGAATACAATGAACCTCCATTTGTAGGAAAATAGAAAGTCCCATTTTGTTTGAATGCATTGCTCTTTGCTGGACGGATGGATTTGGCTTACTTCAAAAGGGTTTCTTCCATTTGACTGATACATATGAGGAATTGAAGGACATTTGGTCTAAGTTTCTGGAGGACTATGATTGATACATTTCTTGTTGTCTGGCTTTGTCATTTCTAGCATTATTCGGCTGGCTTTTTAATAAACAAAAATAATCATTTTCGCATCTGTACCAAGGTTCAGCTGAGGATCTCCGCCGTTTACAAACATGAGTTAATTACGCTTCACAACACCAGCAGCTTATCTCCAAAGTCACACAGCAAATCAGCGGTGAATTAAATCCAAAACTCCTGACTTACTGTCCCAAATTACTCCAAGCTCTAGCTAACACTCCCTACTTGGAGGTGTTTCTCTTTGCCTGTTACTTTTCTTACATTAGTACATTACTTAGGTTGTAAACTCTTCAGGGCAGGAACTGTCTTTTCATTACGTGCTAGGTGCTGTACAAACACAATGGGGCCCCTACGCACCACCCACAGTATAATAAATAATATAGCAATCATCATGTTATGTTTTACATCTTGCTTTGGAAATACATATTTTCAGTTGCAACAGAGATCAAACCCATCTCTATGGTTGTTCACTGACATAAATGATTGAGACGGTTCCACTACATACTGTTATGTCCATCAGTGTCTTGTAAGACAGAGAGCCCGAGCATATCCTGCTGAGGCACCTAGCAAGAGAGGCTCACCGAATGAGGCCACGGGTGATTTCTGTATTCGGGATATCAAGCAGTGAAGGGCTTATTTCTACGGGTGCACTGGGGGGACACTGGGCTGCAGACATGAGTGTGCAGAAGCAACCGACGTACAGGTTAGAGAAGAAAACAAGAGTTCTTCATACATTCCTACTCTGTCTGTGTTTGCACCGACAGTGCCTGGGCTCCTGGCAAACAGAGGACACAGCATGGGAGCAAGACTCCCTTAACATACAGAACGGCAGTGAGCAGGGACCTTGCAAAGAATGAAAGTAGCGCCCTGGAGGGGGAAATCGCATCGGGCCAGCTCCTTTCCTTTAACCGTCTTACCAAGCTGCAGGGCTCTCGAGCCTGACAGGAGCCCAGAAGCTGAAACTCAGCTAACTGGACGGGTAAGGTCCATTGCTAACATTATTTCGTTTGTACAGTGTAAAAAACTCTTACACGGGAAAACCACAAACCCTCCCCCATTCGATAAAGAGCAAATGAACCTTGGCATAAGCGGGCAATGGGTGCATTGTGAATCCACGGACAGCGTGGCTAGTACAGGACAAACTCATCCAAAAAACCAACAACAAGGAGTCCGGTGGCACCTTAAAGACGAACAGATTTGTGGGGTTTTTACCCACCAAAGCTTATGCCCAAATAAATCTGTTCGTTTTTAAGGTGCCCCCGGACTCCTCGTTGTTTTTGTGGATACAGACTCACACGGCTGCCCCCTGATACTTGTCGCTCATCCAAAATTCTTTGGGAAGTTTCAGATAAACAGGGCTGCAGATAATAGAGACTCGCACTTGCATTAGGGGAACATACATAGCTATCTCCTGGGGAGCTAAGAGCTCCAGTTAAAGAAGGTTAGATTATTCCTTTCCTTTAGCCATGATGGGAGAGCGGGAAACATTAGCCTTAGTTTGGCATTTCCTCCAGGGCTGGCAGTTCACTATTCCTTCGCTGGGGGCTGGGGTGAGTTTCTGTTTGCTTTTCAGCTGGGAGGTTTATGGTGAGGATTAACCCCGGTCATTAGCACTTCCCAGCCCCAGAGCCCGGCACCAATCATCCTCACCCCCTCCTTGGCCATTCTGGGATTAGCCCAAATTTGCAGACGGGGTTCCCCCTGTGGCCCCAAGTGGGTGGCACGGCTGAGATGGGAGCTCCCGATGCCTGGCTCTGGAGCTGCTGGAAGGACCCTGCTGGGCTCTAAACCCACCTCCCCGGTGCATAGGTGCTGGAACTAGAGGTGTGGCTGCCCTCCCCCCAGTAGCTTCCATCATATCCAGGGTTCACAGTTTGGTTCAAGGGCTCTCGCTCCTCCCCCACCCCCACTGTGCAAATTTCTCCAGCCCCCCTGCCCCAGTGCGCCCTGACCCCCATGCCAGCCCCCCCCCACCCCGCACTGCCCCTCCCAGGTGCTGCCGCCTTACCTGTATTCCTCCTCTTTGCCCACGTCTATGGTCCCGTCCGACTCGGAGCCCGACCAGCTCTCCTCGCTCAGCCTCTTCATCCTCCGAGACAGCGGCGGGCAAACAGCCTCCTCTGCACCCTCCCCGCACGTGGGGCTGTATGGGGGGGGGAACAGGCTGTCCCGCACGTGGGGGCGATCGGGGGTCTATGGGGGGGTTGTCCCGCACCCTCCCCGCACGTGGGGATGTATGGGGGGAGAACAGGCTGTTCCGCACGTGAGGGCGATCGGGGGTGTATAGGGGGTTAGAGGCTCCCCCGCATGTGTATGGCGGGGGAGGCTGTCCCGCACCCTCCCCGCACGTGGGGGTCTATGGGGGTCGTGGGAGGGGGGTTGGGAGCTGTCCCACCCTGGCCGGGCGCGGTGCGATCAGTCCTGTCTCCGCGGCCCTGCTCCCCTTCTGGCTCTAGGAAGGGAAGAGACGCCCCCTCCCCCCCCCCCCCCCCCCCGCTGGGAAGAGGAAATCGCCCCCGACGCCTGCGGGCAGCTCCTCCGCCCGCTCCCCTCCAGCCCCGTCTCCCTCTGCTCGGAGTGACGGATCGCTCGGCTGCTCCGGCTTTCCCAGGTTCCCACTCCCCTCCCGGCCCCCGCCTTCCCGTCAAAGGAGCAGCCCGTGTGAACCGACCCGGGTGCCCCCCCTCCACCCCCCTGCCCGCCTCGGTGATTGGTCCGCGCCGCGGTTTAAAGGGACCAGTGACCTCACTGGCAACAGAAAACCGTGGGAAAGCGATGGGCCTGATAAAGCCCTGGCTTGTTGCAGGGAAAAATCAACATCCCGCCCCACACGCACAGCCGTCGGCGGGGCTCCAGCGGGTCCAGAGCCCTGGGATTCAGATGCAAACCAGCTTCGCCTAAGCTCCGGGCTGTTTTCAAAGGGCTCCGTGGATCAGTCAATGGGCAGAGGCTGGGCTGGTGCTTTCAGTCCTAATCAGGTCATTAGAACAGCCACACTGGGTCAGAGCAAAGGTCCATCCAGCCCAGTGTCCTGTCTTCCGACAGCGGCCAATGTCAGGCGCCCCAGAGACAATGAACAGACCAGGGAATCACCCAGCCATCCATCAGGTCAGGACTGGAGCCCCAGCAGCCCCTGGGGATGGGACACTCCTAACCCCATCTAGCTGCAATTCAGAGCAGGTATTCTTCCCAGCCGGCTCTCCTTGTGCCTTGGTTTGTGACTCTTCCTTTGTGACACCGGGGACCAGATCCTCAGAAGTATGTAGGTTCCTAATTTCTATTGCCATCACTGGGAGTTAAGAGCCTAGCCTAGCCTAGCCTACCCTTTTGTATCCTCTTGTGAAACATCACAGGCCCCTGTGACAAATGGCTTTTTCATCTCTCCTTGGCCACCTCACCTGCACTCTGCCCCCTAACTCTGTGTATTCTAACCTCTCAAATCCTTGAGCAACTTCCAAGCAGCTGCTCTTAAAGCAAAGAAACCTGCCAACGGATTTCTACCTTCTTTCCTGCAAATGGGGCCTTTCCCCACTGACCCATCCTACATCTCAGATCAGTGTCACATTCCATAGAGCTGGGTGGGGGATTATTTTCCTGCCTCGTGGATGTTTTTGATATTTTGAAAATTGTTCCCATCCTGAGTTGGGACCTAAAGTCAAAATCTCAATTTTTTTTTGTCCACTGGGGGGAAAAAATGGTTTGGGTCAATCAAAATGTTTTGAACTGGTGTATTTTCAGTTTTGACACCTTTTTTTTAAAAAAAAAACTGTATTTTAGCTTAAATTTGAAAACAATAAGCTGTTTCAAACTGAAAAGCCAGACTGCTTCATTCTAAACATGTCAAAATGAAACACGTCAACAATTTTAAAACCTTTTTTTCCAAACTCTTTTTTTTTAGTACATTGAAACTGACCTGCAAAAAGCTTCATTTTGGATGATTTGGCATTTTCTGATGAAAAAAACATTTTATGAAAAAATTCCCAACCAGCTCCATTCAGGACTGAACAGATTTAAGGTTTGGTATCCCATGAACCATTAAGATGAGCAACCAGGGCTTCATTCCAAAAGAGAGGAGCTGAGATTCCCCACTCTCCAACAGGATATTGTATTTGTTTCTAGCCATGATAAATTGTGAGGTATTGGCCCTTAAAAGCATGACATGATTTACAGAAAAGCTCTTTTAATGGTGTTTCTAGTTATAAATTTTCTCTCTCTCTCAGGCTTGGGCACTTAGACTCATGATACTAAAGCACTTGGATTTATATGCAGAAGGATATGAAAAATACTGCACCAAACTTTTTTTAAAACTCTCCAAACCAGGCTGTATATAAAAGGCATGTCATAAACAGAATAAAGGAGGGTGTGCTGTCATATAAAGGCTCCCTTGCCACTTTTTTGGGTCCGTCTGCATGATTTACTCACTCACAAGTAATGATGTAATGGCAAAAGAAAATGTTAGTCACCAGCGGTTGGAACAATTTGCAGCCCACTCACTCCTAGGAGGATCAGCCCTAGGATGGATATTGTGTTACTGCTTTGAACGCTAGTTCAATTACTGTTGTCTACATGGCGACCCCATGTCTAATTAGGTTAGTCCCAGGATATACATGGGAATCTGCCTCACGCCCTGCTTTCTATTTCAATGCGCTATAGAGTTGGGTTATTTCAGCACCCTTGTTCATTCAGTCCTGCATCCATCCGCTCCCTGTTCCACAAAGTGTGTCCCAACCTCCCCGGGGGGCCTCTCTTCTGGGTAAGAAGGGAATTTACCCTCCACACTCATGCATTCCTGGGCCTTCTCCAAGCATCATTATCTGGGTTCAATCGTAGAGTAATTGGCAAGATGTTCTTCTAGGGTTACTCTTCATTATGGACGGAGCAGAGGCCATGGAACTCCCTTCTCTTGTAATCAGATCCATAGTCTAGCCCGTGCTCCTGGAGAGTGATTTATAATCACGTTGGGGACTGGTAGAGTGATCCGAGCCACCCCGGGATTAGCCGCTCTGTAGAACAGCAGAAACAGATACTGTGCAGAGCCCACTCACGGCTCGGTTCACTAGAGACTACAGGGAAAGATTAAGGGGAATTAGCTGCAGGATGGGGGGAGGGGTGCAGGTGTAAATAACTATTGTTCCTTTGGCTGGCTAGGGAGTGTGTGTGAATGTGCACACCGGACACATGGAGAAATCAGTGAGGGGTCTGAGGTGAAACACTCATTTTGCTGCCCACTCCCAGTACTTTCTTTTGTGCTCTTTTGAGCCGGGCTGGGTAAGATTCCCACCAAGGCTCAGAAGGGAACAGAAATCTGGCTTCTCATACTGTTCCTCACTTGGGGGGCTAAGGATCTACTAGCTCAAAACGTCTTTTCCTGCTTTGAAATGGCGAGCTCGAGTCACTAAATCATGACAAATGTCTCTGGCCACTCCTGACCTGCTCTTATCCATCACTCCAGGGGCCTGCCTGCCACCGCTTTGCCTGCAGTAGGGTGTATTCGAGGAACGCGAGCGCTTGGAGTTCCCAGTGTCTCTAGAAGAGAAGTGGATTTGCGAGGCGCTCGTTCCCACGTTCAACAGCAGGCCCTTAGACAAAAGGAGATCAGCGCAGCTCATTAGGAAGCTCTTAGAACTCCGTACGCCAGCAGAATAGAAGATTAGTCAGAGCTTCCCACAACCTGCCAGACAAGAAACCCAGTCACCAAGGCAATGAGTTTTCCCGGCTCATTCCCACACACTAGTCAAACTTTTGAACTTTCAGGTATGGGAGTAGCTTCCCCTGATGTTTTGAGGAACTTCTCCTTCCTACATGCTCTTCTGTCTCCAGTGACTTTCCTCAGTTCATACCCTATCCCAGGTGTTTCTAGAGTGCCCATCACCATATGATCACTAGTCCCACCTTGTGCCTCTCCCTCCCCCAGCTGTGTGGCAATTTCCCATGGGTATTGGCTCACCGAGACCATCCTTGAGGGTCACCATCTCGAAAGAAAGCCTGGTTTTAATAGTCCATCAAGACCGCAATAGAAGTGACCTCACAGGGAAAGGGAGACCAGGGTTAGAATTGCTCATGAAAAACCCACATCTTTAGGGGATTTAATGTCTCAGGGAACAGGCCATGGAATACGGAGCCTTTCACCACTATCTCTAGTGCAAATCCGGATTAAGTGGGCAGTGCCAGTCAGTGCCATCCAAGGATTGTTTGTTGCCCAAGGTGAAACAAGTTGTTGATGGTAAATTCAGTTTCTAGGGGATGAGGAGCAACAGCATAGGTTCTACCCATCAATCACAACCGGCTCTAAATGCCAAGGAATGAATAAGCCACCAAGACTCTGTCCCCTCCTTGCTGTCGGGGACCCTGTGGATAAATGATTCCAACCCCCAGGACTTTTCAAGCTGGCACTACAATTAAACAAACAAACCAGCCACCGCTTTGGGATTCCTGCCTCCCCTCCCCTCCCCTCCCATTCAGCTCTGGGAAATGTCCCCCGAGAGCTGCCAGCTGTGAAAAGCGGCAGCAGCTGGAATGTGGGAGTGAGGGCAGAACTGATGGAAATAAAGCAGTGGTAGGCAGAGCATATCTGTTACCTTCTGGTGACCCGACACCTCCGGTTTAACCCTGTACGTGCCTGGAATACCCTGTCCACACATCTTCTGTCAACATCAACTCCTAACCTCAGGTTCCACCAGGGACTGCCAGAGCAACCGCTGTAATGTCAAGAGTGGGGGCCTCGCAGGGGTATTTGGGACAGGCTTCCTGGCTGCAAACATGGCATCCCGGTGGGGAAACTTTCGTATTCCATGCTATTCGTGTGCTGGGGCTAAACAGAGGCCTTCATGGGAGCTGAGAGAAACATCCAGGCTATTAGATGATTTTTGAATGGACGTTTTCTTGAACGGACAAAATGTAATCTCTGTGTTTGGTCAGGTCTGGGACACTGCCCGAGGGAGATTGCTTACAGTGACACAGCTCAAAATGTTACACTCCCCCGGCCCACACACCGACACAATATGGAGAAGGCACAGTAAACTGTCAGAGACAGACCAGGGAGAAAATGAAATCCCCAGAGACACCCGTGCACAAGATCACCTTTCCCAAGGTGCAAGCTTCCCAGCGCACAGCAGAAATGATTGTTGCCATTCTCCGTGGGGCACGGCTGCGTTGTCACGTTGTGTGCATGTGTCCTGGCAGGTAGCGCCCGGGGCTGGGGCTGGCGTCTGAGCACAACCCTGCTGCTCGCATCACCAGTCAGGCGGATCAGCTCTAAGCCCACTACAGGAAGGGTGAAGCTGCACCTGTCTGGCTCTCACCTCCTGGCATGCTGGGGCGGCGCGGAAGGCTCTGTTATCACGGTACAGGGGAGAGGAATTCTGCCTGATAAGATAGCGCTCGCCCCTCAGAGCTGGCACCCAGGGCCTGCCTAGAACCCACTTCAAAGTGTCTGTCACCAGCACTCGCCCAAACTGCCTGACACGGAGCTGCTGGCAGCTGTCACTGCACCTCGCAGATGAGGTGTAATACAAGACAGAACAGTGGGATGAGCCCAAAGCTCCACCGCAAACTGTCTACAGAGGCAGTGTGGCCTAGTGGATAGCTGACTGGGACTCAGGAGGACCTGGTTTCTAGTCCCAGCTCAGCCACTGGCCTGCTGGGTGACCTTAGGTGAGTCACTTCCCCTCTCTGTGCCTCAGTTTCCCTAGCTGTTAGATTGGGGTAATGATACTGACCTCCTCGGTAAAGTGCTCTGAGATCTGACGAAAACTGCTAGGTATTATTAATTATGATTATTCTAGGAAAGATCCCCATTGTTAGCATTACCGTAGCATCCGAGGCCCCCAGAAGAGATCAGGGCCCTTAGTGAGCAGAGAGCATTGAGCAAACCAAAAACAAAGGACAAACAAAGTTCCCTGCTCCAAGGAACTTACTGGGTGGAAATGGGGCTGCCCCTCCCTCATCCGTGAAACATGCCCAGCAGTAGTGATGGGCCCCAGGGGCACCCTGGAGGGCAGTGGGATAAGGATTTTCCAGGTGAAGCCGAGTCCCCGGCTAGCAGGATGGGCTCTGTTGCCTGGCTCCTGGGAGGCCGTACTGGAGATCACTGGTTCGAATGCCAGCAGGGTGTCTATTAGCACCCTGCCAGTACTACTGCAACAGTGGGAGTGTGAAGAAAAAAGTCGAGTGTAGACAAGGCCTAGGCCCCCCTCTGGGGCCAGTCCTGAGGGGCTCCCGAGAACACAATGCCAGAACGTGAGAGTTTACCCTGAACCTGCCTTCCCTAACTCGGCCCCAAAATACCAACCCTCCAAGAGGGGTGGTTCCCTCCTCCCCACCCAAGTGATAATTCTCCACCCCCCTCTCCTGAGCTGTGGGAGAGCTCAGCCTAGTAGACAGTTTCACCGCTTGCGTCCATAGATCTTGCGAGTAGGCGAACACAAACAGACGCAATCCCACCCCAGATGGAACGCATCAAGCCCAGAGCCTTTCTTCTCCGACCACTTCAAACTGTCGTTTCTTCTGAAGCCACAAGAAGGCCCACTTTGTAAAGCAAATGAGTAAACATCAACTTAGCTTGAACGGCAAACAAAGGGGCTGGGACTGTTTTTAATTACTGGGTTTTAAAAGGGGCTGTATTCGGTTAATTACTTTCCGTTGTAAAACGTTCTTCTGCCTCCAGCCCTGATCCTAGTTGCGTTGCTGATGGCCAGATGGTGTTGGAAAGGTAATGAGGGCACGTGCATTTACGGGGTGTGCACGTGAGCACCCACGTGTTTTATCGACCACATCCTGCCCGAGATACCACGACAGCCCAAGCTTTTCAGAAGTGACTAGCGATTTGGGGCGTGCAGGGGTGTTGGAAAAATGTGTATAGTGGGGGGTTCCGAAAGCCACTGAACAAAACTGTAAACCCTGGATATGATGGAAACCACTTCAAGCCGGGGGTAGGGGGAGCTGCTACACCCCCAGCATCCCTGAGGGCATCTCAGTTTCCTTGCGACCCCAAGATGAGTGCTCAGCAAACGAACCTCAGCTGAGCACCCAGAATGTCTAAACACATTTGAACGTCTTGGCCACAACATTAGACTATATGCTATTTGGGACAGGGACTGTCTTCTTGTTCCATGTTTCTACAGCATCTAGCCCTGTGGAGGCCTGGTCCGGGAGTGGGGCTCTTACACGCTATGATAATACATAATCATATGCATTCCTGGTCCAGAGGACACCAAAGTGACACTCTTGTCACAGTCAGACCTTGGATCAATACTACCTACAAGGAGAGGCTGTGGGAACTGGGGTTATTTAGTCTGCAGAAGAGAAGAGGGAGGGGGGATTTGATAGCAGCCTTCAACTACCTGAAGGGGGGTTCCAAAGAGGATGGAGTTAGGCTGTTTTCAGTGGTGGCAGGTGACAGAACAAGGAGCAATGGTCTCAAGTTGTAGTGGGGGAGGTCTAGGTTGGATATTAGGAAACACTATTTCACTAGGAGGGTGGTGAAGCACTGGAATGGGTTACCTAGGGAGGTGGTAGAATCTCCATCCTTAGAGGTTTTTAAGGCCTGGTTTGACAAAGCCCTGGCTGGGATGATTTAGTTGGGAATTGGTCCTGCTTTGAGCAGGGGGGTGGACTAGATACCTCCTGAGGTCCCTTCCAACCCTGATAGTCTATGATACCCAATACCGTAGTAACTCTATTACCGCAGCACTTGGAAAGGAATTAAGTGTGTGGGGGTGACTTTGTGCATTCATACCTTTGCATACAGCACTGATTCTAATTGCGTCCCTGAGGGGTCAAAGCCAGCTGGGAAGACCAAGCCTGTGCGAGTCTCTGGGACGAGAGGAGGGTTAAAGATAACGAGCCGGTGAAGAGCCATGAAATGCGTCGTTAACAGAAACACCAACAGCCGGGAGCTGCTGAATGAACGCGTTGAGTACCGTAGGGTTGTCCCAGCGCCTGGGTATGGGGAAAGAGACTAGGAGAAAGAGTCCAGAGCCAGCTCCCATCGAAATCACGGGGAATCTTTCCCTTGACTTGCATAGGAATTGGAGTGGGCTTGAAGGGATTAAAGGAGAGAAAGGGCTAGAGAGCTTAGGGACCCCAAGCAATGAAGCCACCAGAGGGTCCTCAAAAGCTTGGAGTCTCGCTGCTGCAATGAGAGGGTGGGGAAGGCAAGCCGGGAGTCGTGGAGGGGGCGTCACCAAGCAGGGTCCATTGTGTGGGCTCCAGCGCCGGGAGAGGTGGAGATGGGTTTCATTAGCAGAGATCACTGCGTGTCGGGGGGAGGGGAGGTGGCACCCCGTAACTGATGTGAGGTGGGTTCTTTCCGGAGCCCTCACACACCTGCCAGCAGGCTTTCCCCTGAAGCAGGGAGAGCTTCCATTTCCTCAGGGCGTGCACCCGCAACTTAGGCCTGGTCAGCGACTCCAGCTCTCCGTAAGGAACAAGGGGACGGGGCCTCCCCCCCCCTTTTTAATTAATACTTTCCAGACGGTCTCCTCCCGCCCTCCACATTCGCCTCCCTGCAGCGGCCCAAATCCATCAGCTTCTCTCCGGCTCAGCTGCGTTTGTTGTGGGCCCAGCGTGGAGGGATTTCAAAAGCCGAACATTTGGAAACTCTCTAACGCAGAGGAAGGGAGCCTGGGGGCAGGGAAGCTCTGGGCTCCCTGTGTCATAAAGAAGGGGCATCATGAGAGCCCCCCATGCGTCTTTGCTCCTCCGGCGCACACAGGAGCCCGCAATTCCAGCCGGGGATCGGAACATAGATGGAGGATGGAGGCTTTGGTTCTGCAGGAGCCACGTCATTCCTCTCTGGGCTTTTCGAAACGCCCTGCCCGCTGCAGGCCCGGGGAAGCTGTGCTGAAGTTTAATCACTAAGGCCAACCTGGAGCCAGGGGCCCAGACAAACCTGCCTCCCGAAAGAACCCAAACTGGGCAGAAGCAGCAAGTCTGACAACAGAAGGCCAGAGTGGTGAAGAAAGGAGGAGAAGCAGGTGAAGGACGTGCTGCCCCCAATGGGGCCTCACAGGGATATGCTGGACATGGGCAAGGGGGTGGGGGTCCATGGCCGCAATTCCTTACCAAAGAGGTCAGAGCTCAGTGTGAGTTCAGGGCACAGACTCAAGTCAGTTCTCATTGGATCTGAAACAGTTCAGCTGGCCCATGTAGAAGCTACCATGCCGTGGGTCCCTCCTGCACGTTGTGACTTTCTCATGACTTCCTCATGACTTCTAACCCCTGTGGACAGAGCTCAATGGACAATACTGCCCCTGTGGAGATGGCTACTCCCCTACCACCCATGGCTACTCTCCACCAGGCTGTCCTGTCAAAGCATGGTAGCCCCTGACTGCTTTAAGCAGGATGAGTCACCATTTTAAAAAGAACATATATGACCTAAGGTCAAAGTGTCAATTATACATGGTTCTGTTAGGAATAAGAACAGGAGGAGTGGCTTACCTAGTGAGCTTCCTCCTTGCAGTGCCCTGCCAGTGTCAGCTGGGACCCCAGCGCTGTGAGCTTCCCCCTTGCAGTGCCGTGCCAGCTGGGACCCCAGCGCTGTGAGCTTTCTCCTTGCAGTGCCCTGCCAGTGCCAGCTGGGACCCCAGCGCTGGGAGCTTCCTCCTTGCAGTGCCCTGCCAGTGCCAGCTGGGACCCCAGCACTGGGAGCTTCCTCCTTGCAGTGGCCTGCCAGTGCCAGCTGGGACCCCAGGGCTGTGAGCTTCCTCCTTGCAGTGCCCTGCCAGTGCCAGCTGGGACCCCAGCACTGTGAGCTTCCTCCTTGCAGTGCCCTGCCAGTGCCAGCTGGGACCCCAGCGGTGTGAGCGTCAGTGCCCGCGACTCGAAGCCAAGCTGCTCCACGGGAGGGTTTATCCAGAGCTAAGCATGGTGGGTGGGTCTCTTTTCTGCCAGCAGCCAGAGGCTGGTGATGAATGGCTACTTTCTCTAATTGAATAGCAGGAAGTTAAATCTTGTTTCTTTGCATTCTAGTCTGTCGGCTGGAATAATCGCCCACCTGTAGCACCACCCCAGGGTATAAATAAGGAATGAATACAGCACTGGCAGGGGACTGGCCTGCATGCCCAGAGGTTCGCCAGACATTGTACAACCTCAGGAGAGAGAGAGTTGGGTACCGTGGACATATACGCATGAACGTGTGGGCTGGTGACAGCATGGATGGATGCACATCGACAAGTGTGGGTGGGGGAGGGGGCTTGTTTGTGCCATGATGCTTGTTTGGAGTATGCAGGTAAATGCCCAGGTGAGCAAATGTGCAAATGCAACTGTGCGCTTGGATGTGAGCGTGTGGCCTGTACACACAACTGTGTATTCGTGTGCAAGGGATCAGTAGCGGCAAGTGTGCTCCAGCATGCAAATGTGTGAGTCTACGCCGGCGTCTGCTGGTGTGTGGGCTGTATACACAACTGCGTGCCTGTGGGTGTAAGCGTGTCATGGAAGGCTGCACGGGCCCGTGGCATGGATACACGAAAGTGGGCAAACTTGTGAGTAGCTGCAAGGCTGCACTGGTGTGCGACACGTATACACAACTGTTAACTCTTAATTCTCCAACTTTTGATTTTGCCGCATTCTCTCTTCAGTACTTGTAAAAACAAAGCGCTGTGGTGGAAGCCCATGTTCTCGCCCCGCTCTCGGCCCCGTGCACCATTAGCTCACCAGACAGCAGCCCCCCACCCCCGGGCGAATCTCTCGAGGTGCCAGGCAGCAGCTGGCCCAGCTGGGCTGAGTTTGCTGGTCGGTGCAGCTGGTGGCCCAGCTGAGGAAGCTCGCTGGGAAAGGAGCAGGCCCCTGTGTGTGTGTGTCACAGGGAGGGGGTGGGAGACACCAAGACACACACACACAGAACGCCGTTGTCTCTGCAAGAGGAAAGAATGAATTGGCCGGGCTAGAGGCGGCAGCGAGTCAAAAACCTCCTTCCGAAAGGCCAAAGACAAGACTCCCCCCCACCCCCGCCGCATCCCTTCGAGCGACCCTGTCGCCTTTGTGCCGCTAGCCAGGCTGACACAAGGGCGTCTGTCCAGGCACAATGTCCCCCACACAAGGATGAAACAGAGCCCTCGCTTCAGCCAGCCGCCGGGCCCTTTCATTCCTCCTCGCACCCTGGGGATGACGTGCCACTCCCCAGCCCCAGAAGAGGCCCCCAGAGGTTGGGGGCCTCTTCTCCGGGGCCTCCTTCCAGTCAGTCACTGTGGGAACGGAGCCGCGGCCACGCATGCCGTTCCCCCGTGTCTCTGTATCGGGGCCTGGCGCTGGCCTCCTCCCCGAGCTGGAAGTGGCGGGTATTCGCGGCCCAGCAGTTTGAATGAAGCCAGATCCCCAGGCGCATTCTTGTGGGTTTCCCCCCCTCCCCGCCTTTGGCACAAAGAAAGGATTCAAAAGGAAGCCAGGCCTGGCAGCCGTGCGGGGAGGAGGGGGTGGGGAGATGAAAGAGGGACTCGCTCCAGCTTTCCCACACTCCGCCAGCCGCTGCAAAGCTGGGAATCATTCCCAGCCGCACCTGGAGGAGGCAGCCCGGGCTGACAGGGCCGGGGAGGAAACCGGGGCTATTTATAAACGGATGGGAAAAGCTCCCGGTGCAGCAGCAGGCCCCCGGCCCAGCCGTCGACGGAGTCGCCCCATCGCCAATGCCCGACATGCCGGAGCCAGTTGGTGGGACAGCCGCCCTGTCCCCATTACAACAGGCCCTGTCGCCGCGCCAGCTACCGCCTCCCGTCCGCGGCCCCCAGCGCCAGCCATGGCCAGGACAGCTGCCTCACGCCACGGCCCGTTGCCGAGACAACCCCCCAGCCCATCGGCACCACTCTCCGGACGGCCGCCCGGGTGCACACGCTGGAGCTCGTCCCTGTGCCAGCCCGAATGCACCATGCCACAGAGCCCAGCAGGGAGATGGCTGCCCCGTCCCTTATGCGCCACGCCAAGATGCCTGCCTCGTCCTCGATTGCGCCCCTGAGTGACAGCAGAAAGCTCAGAGCTCTGCAATGATTCATGCCCCCCGCACATGTCTGATGGCACAACTCTCCCCAGCCACATGCCGAGGACACACAAATATCCCGGTGGCCCCAACAGCAGAGATCAGCTTGGTGTATAGAGCTCAGAGGGAGGGAAACTCTCTTTAGCGTGAAGTAAAGTGAAAGTCCCATGTTAATTTCACTCATTGCAGTCTGCAAATAGTAATTCTGAGTATAATGAACCTCTGCTGAGAGTGACCTCATGTAATGGAACAAAACTTCGCAGTAACAATAATAATACCTAGCTCCTCTATTTTAATTTTCAAGTGCCCATCACTATAAACGGCTTTCACTGTATTTGTGTATGTGTATGTATCATATATGCCATAGATGCATAAATGACACAGACACACTCATTTAATAAATGAAGCCACATTATACCTGTGAAACACTCCGTTTAAATTGCCCCTCGTTTATACTTTGTTCAAAATTATTCGCCAGATAATTTCTCTGGCTGTTTCTTGGTCTACAGAATGATCCTGCTCCACAGACTGGTTGTGAGCAGTGTTTTAAAACGGACTTTGATTGGGAACAAGTCACATGGTCTGTTTCCAACCCCTGATTGGATAAGTAGAATTTAGAATCAGATTTTTGATGCTGATACGTGCACTTATAAGGTCAGAATTCATTTCCCCGAACATTCAGTAACCATCACTTAGTATTTGCTGTTTCCATGAACATTCCTGCCAGTAAATTTGTTGAGTAGAATACTTATGGAAAGTGACCGCAAAAGGGGAACAAACAGAGCTGAGACAAATTCCAGGTTTATTGGTGTGACTTTTCACAGTACACACCCAAAATGGTCCAGGGCCCTATGCTACCAACAACTGGATTTAAAAAGAATTGTAGCTAACACAGGTCAGCTCCCAGGGCTGCTCCAGAACTGTAAAAATGGAACTCACAGGGGCTGAATGATGGGTTCGTTTTTGTAGAAAAGGATCAGCAAGGAGAGATTGTCAGGAGAGAGAGAAAATCAATAGAAGAATGCGCTGGGCTGAGGGAGGGAAAGCACCATTGTGGGGCAGGATTGTTCCAAGCACTTTACTGATTTTCTTTTTGAACTTAAACTGCGCCCATCAAGTGATGTCCTTCATTCAGGAATCTGAAAACAGTTGTGCCATTCTCTGGCATTCTGGAGACTCACTAGGTCCCCCTGGTGGCCACTATTGTAATTTCCCAACTTCCAAAATCAACCCTTAGAAATGTCAGTGATTTTAAAGAACGCTGCAATCCCCAGACCGAAGCCAGGCCCCAAGTGTTAAACCTTGTACTCGAGTCATGAATAAAACTCCCAGGAACAAAAAATCTCCGACCGGGTCACTCACTGGGTTGCAGTTGAATTAAACAGACAAATAAACTTCTAAAAAGGCAAATCTCTGGTCACCTGGAGGAGGTCAGTTGGGTTTGCTCTGGGAAAGATTATCTGAGCTCTGCCGAGTTTGGGACGCGAGTATCAATCTGGTTTCTGGCCAAAGGCGAATGATGATCATGCCTCCTGCCTAGAAGGATTTTTCCTATGCGTTACTCTTCATCTCAGACAGTGGCATGTACCATCCGCCAGCCTTGGAAAAGGCAGACCACTCAGTCTGACTTTAGGGTAGGGCTGGTTTATCATAGAATATCAGAGTTGGAAGGGACCTCAGGAGGTATCTAGTCCAACCCCTTGCTCAAAGCAGGACCAATCCCCAGACAGATTTTTACCCCAGTTCCCTAAATGGCCCCCTCAAGGATTGAGCTCACAACGCTGGGTTTAGCAGGCCAATGCTCAAACCACTGAGCTCTCCCTCCCCCGTAGTATAAAGTGCCCACCTACGCTAAGGCATTACAGACCCATGCCTAGGGCCCCACAGTGCCTTAATCCAGCACAGCTTTAGGGACATTCCCTGCTGCACTGAGCTCCATATAAGAGCAGCATGCCCGGGCCGTGATCATGGCATAGCTTCAGCCAGCACGCTGGCACTCCGCCCGGCTTCCAAGCAATGCCCTGAAGCAAAGGGGAGAGGACAGAAAAACCCCATGTTTGATTTCAGTCCGGCCGCTAAAGGGTTATTATCTAACGGTGTGGACGCCAGGCTGCACACATCTACACCCATGGCTAAGTCGTGGTCAGCTTGATGCCATCTAAACCGACTGTTCACACACGATCACCCCGCCCCTAGGACGGGACTGAGCGGGGTAGAAGCGTCCCAGGTTTGTCCACCCCACTGGCTCTCTCCCAAGGGCACGACCGAGGAAGCCGGTTAGAGGATGGTGGTAAATCCTCCCTCGGAGCTGGACGCACCCCTGAGCCGAGTCTTGGCAGAGCGGGAGAAACTGGTTTCCTGCGTCAGCTGCACCAAGCAGTCCCGCACATGCTCTGTCGTGACCTGGCCCCCTCCCGCACTCCACCCCCAGCCCAGCCCACCCGAGCTCAGGCTGAGGGACCATTTGAGGGCACCCCGACAGAGGCATCAGCAAGCACGGCTATAAATAGCCGCCTCAAAGGAACGAGATGGCCAGGCTGCCTGGATACTGGCAGCAGCCCTGCTCGTGCTGAAAGCTGGTGCCTGCGGCCTGGTGGCCTTTCCCCGCTATTCCAGCCGGTTGCATTAGAGACTGCCGCAATGCACCTACTCCCCTCCCCGCATTTGCTGCCCAGAGGGACGTAAAGCGGGTTTGAGGACATGCCCCTGCCATGTGATAGCACAGCGCACCTGGTGTAACCCACGCTCCCGCTGTGGCTCTCTGCCCCCTCCGGGGCTGTACCCCACACACAGGTTTGGGGCTTTGCTACTGGCAATGAGCGAACAAAGGGGAACCCGTTCGTTCAAGCCAGTAGAGGGCTGCACTTTTAGGTCAGATGTCCTACAGTTGACAGCTCGCCTAAGGGCATGGTGTTACACCGGCAAGCAGCTGTTGAACAGAACCACAGGTCACTGGGTGCTTGTGAAGACAGAAGTTCCATTACGTACCTGGTGAGCTCCGCGGGGCAGGGCCCACCTTGTCATTCAGTGTTTGCACCGCACCTAGCGCAAGGGGGTCCTGGGCCATGAGGTGCTACAGGGATACAAAGAATAAACAGGTTACATGTCACTCTACCTTGGTTTTATGCACCACCTCTCACAGGAGGATCTCAAAGTGCTTTAGAGCATCACATCTATGCCCCCAGCCCACCTGGGGGTAGGTAAATATTCCCCTCAGTTTGCCTGTATGTTAAACAAGCCAGTGGCAGAGCCAGGACTAGAACTAGGAGACCAGGCCCGGTCCGGTACTCCGACTACCTCGTGGACCGCTGGACATCGGTGGTGTTTCACTCTCAGGGATGAGCCTCACAAAAACCTTCACCTTCAATTCCAGTCTCATCACCACCGGCGGCTTGGCATTTAACCTATTCACACGCTAAGAACCGATTACCTTGCTAACATCTGTTGTGACAGCGTATGACTGACAGCGTAATCCTCAATCTGCTTCCCCCCCACCCCCAATCTTGTCTTCTGCAGAGTCCCTTTTTAAAATAGGTTTGTTGCAAAACCCCCATGAATTCTGATGCTCTAAAGAAAGGTGAGACACAGGCAGTGGAATAAGGATTAACCCTCTGCACACAAAACCATGGGTCTAGTGCCAGTTACCGTCTCTGCTCAGTGACAATCCTGCCGTTGCATCCCATTCACTCCTGAGCCTTCGTCAGCCTGTTGTCCAGTTGGGCCCCGCCCCTGCATGCTGCGCCATGTGGGTAGGGACCATTGAGATGACTGGAGCTCTGTCTGAGTGTCGGTGTCCACCTGCACAATGCAGTTTCCAAGGCTGGAGGTTTAGACCGGAAGATCTTGAACGCAGGCAGGGACGTCGGCTGTATCTTTGCTAGTGCACTCGGGTTGGGTAGTTTAATTAGCTTCAGACGGTTGGTATGGGAATATGCAGCGCTGGGGAGGGATGCTTGAAAGGAATCACACTAAAAACAAACGTGCATAGGAATGCTTTCCACTCATCTCCCATTTGCTTTAGGCTGACCACTGCCGATGATTCTGTACTTAGGGGGAAGTGGTAGGTGGTGCTCACATTAACTACAACACTACAATGGTGCTGTTCAGACAAAGCTGGTGCTTCTAAACGAATCTCCTCCCAACAGGCCTTTTCTCCCCCTCCCCCTCTGATGACTGGTAGAGGGTCTGCTCGACAGAAGACTTTTGCCAAGTGATATTTTTATCCAGGGTTTGAGGCGTGAGTCCAAATTACAACAGGAGATGGCTGCTCAGACAGAAACAGCCACCTTGGGTTACACCCCACTTCTCCAGCCAGCGCTTCCCAGTGCTTCTCCAGCGCCCAGAATGCCGCTTTAAACCATTTCCCGCCTCCCCTCTGGGTGGCTGATTGACCCTGGGATCCCCAGCCCTGCCTCCTTATTCTACTAAAACACCTAGGAGGGGCTAAGCGGGGGTTAACCCCTTCCTGGCCGACAACCAAATAGAACATCTGTGGCCTGTCATCCCCTGACCCCCCCAAGAATTCCAGCAGGGGACAACGAATAGTACCAGCTGTAGTTTATTACAGACAAACACGCATAGGAATTTCCATGGCTACACCAGTTCATTCACAGATAAAACCATCAGAGGACACAGGAGTGAGACCCACACAACACCACAACAGCCAGGAGGGCCCAGTAGCAGCTGGTTCGATGCAAGAAATGCCACCAAGCCATCCAAGTGTGTGACGAGCTAAGAGTCCTGGTGATCATTTCAAGGGGGCTGCTGGCAGGACGGAAAATCCATCCTGACCTAGGAGATGACAGACGGACACAAGCAAGCCAGCCACAAAAGCAGTGAAATCCAAGTCAGCCAATGATGGGGCACCCTAGGAAGCAATATGGACAAAACTGTACGTTGAAGGTCAAACATGAGTAGGGCAATGAACCCATTCAATGCAGGCAGGATCCACGCACTACAGTGGGCAGTCCTCATTTCTCGGAGTCCTGTATTTTGGGGACAGTCTCCTGGGGCCTCCCCCCAGTACAAGCAGGGAAGGGAGCTCTGGGTGTACTTGCCTCGTGCTGGCAGTGAATGAGAAGAGGCAAAGCAG
Organism: Emys orbicularis; assembly: GCF_028017835.1. Taxonomy (NCBI): domain Eukaryota; kingdom Metazoa; phylum Chordata; order Testudines; family Emydidae; genus Emys; species Emys orbicularis. Next base: position 8,073,584 of record NC_088705.1, read on the forward strand.
GAGTTGCTCAATACACTCGTTCCTGGCCCTCTGCAGTTCTTTCTTTTTGTCTTAAGTGTTGGAAACAAAATTAAAGTGCAAGTCACGCAGCCCTCTGGTGGCTGTGGTGCTGGCATCGCACAGTCTGTGCTTCCCCTTGTCGCCTCCAGAACTGGGCACAGGCTCTTTCCCAGAGCCAGAGGAGCTTAGAACTGAGATCTGCTTGCCAGCAGGTCAAACCCCTGTTACTGGGGTTTCTTTTGAGAGGGACAAGCTCTCTCTACCACAGCGTGCTGTTTTTAAATACTCTCTCTTGCTCACTCAGCCCCCGCAAGTAACACTATCGTACACACGTGTGCATACACACACACAATCAGATACTCACACGCATCCATGTACAATCTCTCTTTCTCTGACACACACACACAAGTATATAGGATATATCACACACATACTCACTCGCATCCATGTACAATCGCTCTTTCTCTGACACACACAAGTATATGATATCACACACACACAAATACTCACATGCATCCATGTACAATCTCTCTCTTTCAAACACACACACACACACACACACGACCACCCGTTACAATCACTCTCCCATATACACACTTACACAGATGGCTATGTTCAATCACAACACTCCCCCTGCCCCCATGCCAATATTTCAACAAGTCCCAGACCCAGACAGATACAATTTCATACATGTTAGCAGACCGTTCTGCTCTTCATTACAACTAGTACTTCCTGTTGCAATGTCATCTTCCAGACTTGGGGGAAGATCTGACTTGGACTGCTTGCACTTGGCAGAACTTCCAAAGATGTCAGTCAATGCCAATCTACAGGAAGCACCTTGGGGATGTTTACATGGAAGCCCTGCATGTATCCCGACAGGCTGGTTGGAAGGATCCCTGTCAGACAGTTTTGACCCCAACCGAACCTCCTCCTCCTACTTTTCATAAAACTGAATATGAATAGAAATGGTTTTGTGATATTTTGTTTCTTTAAAGTTTTTTGGTTTGGATTTAAAACCTTCCCCGAGGTGTCTGTAACCCCAACACGGCAGCAGAGTGAATCTCAACGTGAAACTGAGCAGAGAAACAAGATAAAAAACTTACCAGTGCTTTCATTGTCCAAGCAGGATTTAGTGCAAGGAACAAACCAACAGGATAAGTGGTGAAGCGTATGGTTGATTGTTAATATTATTTCAGTTGATACATAATAACCCTAGCCCTAATCTCATCCTTGGAAATGGCCGAACCATTTTAACTGAAAATGTGCAAAAAAAAGTCACCCAGAGGCAGCCACCTCATGTGGAAAATTTCAGCCCAAATGAAATGGTCTAAGTATGGTAAAGTTATAAGCAATTGAAAACGTGGTCTTATAATGGTAAGTGCCAGGCAATCTTAACCATGGCCATTGCTACTTGTGCTACCTAGACCACCACCACAGGGAAGGAGTAATTTTTAAAATGATCTTTAACCTTGAGCATTGGCCTGCTAAACCCAGGGTTGTGAGTTCAATCCTTGAGGGGGCCACTTAGGGATCTGGGGCAAAATCAAAATTGGTCCTGCTAGTGAAGGCAGGGGGCTGGACTCGATGACCTTTCAAGGTCCCTTCCAGTTCTAGGAGATGGGATATCTCCATTAATTTATTTATTTATTTTATTTACCTTCGCATAAGAATGTTGAATGAATTCCATACACTGCTTTCAGAACATTCTCTGACTGATTCCTTTCTGAAGTGGCAAAAACAACGAGGAGGCCTTGTGGCATCTTGGAGACTAACAAATTTATTTGGGAATAAGCTTTTGTGGGCTAGAACCCACCTCATCAGACTAACACGGCTACCCCTCTGAAACCTCTCGGAATTGGGGATTTAATTCTTTCCCACTGTGTTAGCAGCATCTGTCTACTTCAGGAGACACCACAGGTTTTAGGAAAGTACCAGGAGAAGGACGATCAATTGCACAGTGGCCTCGGTTTGAATGAAACTTGAATTTGGCTATGGTTAACGAAAGACTCAGTCTCAAATTCTCAGCTGATGTTGTGACGTTGTGCAGTCTATATGGTTTTATAAAAACTTGATAATAAGTCAATATAATGTAACTGGGATATGCTTCATGCAAAAGGTCTCTTGTAAGGTATCATTACAAAGCTTATAATCTACTGAGTATGATCATCTGATTTGTATAAATGTACCACTCTTGTATCTAAAACTAGAAATATAAAATGTAACTCTGAGGGCCTATTGTAATTATGTAAAGTGTGGGCCATTAATGATGGTTTGGAATCTTGATGACTCCCATTGTCTGCAGATGGCTGTTTACCTGTGAGTCTCCCTGTATATGTGTGTGCTGGCAAGTGAGTAATGAAGTCTTGCAGTGACATGTGATCATGTCACCTGAACTGGAATCCATCTTTAACCTGGTGCTTTTCCAGTGGGGGGGGGGGGGGGGAACCCAGAGCGACAAAGGGTTCTCGCCTTATGCAAAAGATATATAAAGGGGTGGAACAGAAGAGAAGGGGAGAGGAGCCATCATGAAGAATCCCCTAGCTATGACCTGAGCTGCAACAAGAGCTGAACCAGGGGAAAGAATTGTGCCCAGGCCTGGAAGGTGTCCAGTCTGAGAAAAAACTTACTGAAGCATCTCTGAGGGTGAGATTATCTGTATTTAGTTTGATTAGGCATAGATTTGCGCATTTTATTTTATTTTGCTTGGTGACTTACTTTGTTCTGTCTGTTACTACTTGGAACCACTTAAATCCTACTGTCTGTATTTAATAAAATCACTTTTTATTTAGTAATTTACTCAGAGTATGTATTAATACCTGGGGGAGCAAACAACTGTGCATATCTCTCTATCAGTGTTATAGAGGGCGAACAATTTATGAGTTTGCCCTGCATAAGCTTTATGCAGGGTAAAACGGATTTATCTGGGTTTAGACCCCATTGGGAGTTGGGCATCTGAGTGCTAAAGACAAGCACACTTCTATGAGCTGTTTTCAGGTAAACTTGCAGCTTTGGGACAAGTGATTCAGACCCTGGGTCTGTGTTGAAGTGGACTGGAGTGTCTGGCTCAGCAAGACAGGGTGCTGGAGTCCTGAGCTGGCAGGGAAAACAGAAGCAGGGGTAGTCTTGGCACATCAGGTGGCAGCTCTCAAGGGGGTTTCTGTGATCCAACCCGTCACAGATGTAATTGTCGATTTCAATAAAATATCTGTCTCTCCCCCCTCACCCACCATAGGTTAGGACGGTCTTTCAATTTACACATATTCCCAGCCTGGGTCCAGAGGCCAGGAAGCCACATTTTGAAAAGTGGCTTCTGATTTTATGTGGCTCAATTTTCAGACGCTCAGGTTGAGATGCCTTTTTTCCAGGTGCCACTTATGGATTTAGGTATCCAATAGTAGCACCCAAATTTGGGCCATCACATATTGGCCCAAAACGCTGACTAGGAAATAGGGCTTGACATTTTCCTATCTAGAGTTTCTGTTTTCCCAAACATGAGCAGATAAACTGAAGGATGGGTGGGGGCAGCAACAGTGGTGGGAAATTGGCTGCATCCCTTAACCTCATTTCCAGTCCGTTTAAAATTTAAAACTGTCAATGTTTTGTAACAATAGCGGATCATTGTTCCTGCGTGTAAGCTGGATTCCACTGAAACACATTGTCAGCCTTGACTTCTTTTTATTTTTAATATATCAAAGTTCTTGGACTGGGAATTTCCCTGGTTTTTTTTTAAATGAGCACCAAAAGTTTAAATTGGGTTGGAATATAAGATCCACAGAAGGGGAGCCCTGTTCTCACAGATCCTGTCCAATGCAAGGTCCCCCCTCCTGTAGACTTATCAAGTCTGGCGGGGTTTTGGTTTAAGTTCTCCAAGCTTTGTGGAGAACATCTGGTGCAGAACTTAAGCGTGAGCTCCTCTCTGGGTTTTTATGGGCCCTGGAAACCCAGAGGAGGCATAGCAGGATCAGGATGGCTGGTGCTGGGCTTAGGCATGAGGGTTTTGAGGCAGGTGTGGAGATGAGGTGACAGCCAATGTGGCACAAGTCAGCAATGGCTGATGCTGAGACGCAGGAGCAAAGGTAGCAGAGGAGGGATTAGGCATTGGTTGACCCTTCTGACCTTTATGCATGGGGGGTGATGTGGGGCTGGAGGGTCAGAGACGGTCAATAAAGTGCAACACACATAGGCAAAAGGAAACCTTTCCTTCAACCCACCCGGACAAGGCACCTACAACTTCAATACTAATTAACAAAGACGCTCAGCCCCTGCAGACCCGGATATCAATCCACACACGGTGCCCTGGTCAGGGATGGTTTGGGTAGCTACCCAACCAGTGAGCACCTGCAGTCACCGGCAGCAACGCTACTTGCTGTTCTTGGTTTGTTTCTCTTGCGCCATCCGCCTCTGCTTCTGTGCTACGCCGTACGGGACGTGGGCCGCGATGGTGCCACTCTCCTTCGCCCCCTCCACGTGGAACATCTGGTCGTCGAAGAAGATGTGCGGACGGATCTTCTCCAGCAGCGGCCCCTTGGGGGCCCCGGCCAGGAACAGGGCTTCGTCGGTTTCTAGTCCCCAGCTGCGGAGAGTCTTTAGGGCACGAGCCCCAGAGCTGGCAGCGCTCCGGGCAGTGACCAGGTAGGTGCGAATCGGACACTCCAGTCTCAGACCCTTGGAGTAGAACTTCTTCTGCAGCTTCCCCAGGGATTCCAGAAAGCCTTTCAGCGGCCCCTACCCAAGCAAAGAGACACTGTCATTCACAGCTACCTTCATCCCTTCCCCAATCTCCATGCTTTGGGAAAGGCCCTGTCCCTGCTGTGGGAATCCTCTAGCCAAGCATATAGGAACCGAGGCCCAGATCCTCAGAGGTCTTTAGGCACCTAACTCCCATTGAACTCCCCCGTCTTTCACAGCCATCTCCTTGGAAACCCAGCAGCAGCCTCACCCCGCTCTCCCCCCTCGGCTTGTGCCCAGGGCTAATGGAGTGGGAATTGCTGGAGCAGTCAGCCAGTTCTCAGCGCTGCCTGCCCCAGAACTGGTTCCTGGGGCGAGTGGGTCAGGGGGGCGATCGGCCGTACCTGGGCCAGCGGCTTGTTCTCATAAGCCTTTTCGTGTTCAAAGAACATGTCGAGGCCGTGCGCCTTCACAATCTGCTCTGACTCGTCCGAGAAGAGGACGGCGTCCCCGTCAAACGCCACCCGCAGCTGGTTCTCCGACACTTTCACGTCTTTGCTGGGGCTGAACACGGTGGCCGCGGCGATTCCTTGGGGGGGGAACGAGAAAGAAAAGTGACAGGCGGCACATCTCCTCCCACCGTGCTTCCCAGGTCCTCCTACTGCAGAGCCGAGCAACAGAACTGGACACACACAAAGCAGAGACAGGCCAACACTGGTCCTTACATTGGACACTTGCGTCTAGACCCTCACATCAGCATTTAGGAAAGCCAGAGGCACTTCGATACCTAGGTGAAGACATGAGCCCCTGGATGAAGGATCTAGTGTTCTGTTTAGGTGGCAGCCTCCCTCCATGCCCTATTGCTTCACAGCCCTGGGTATGATCTAATATTTAGTGGGGGATGGCGGGGGGGCACGAAGATTGCAGAATTTACACAGGTTTCTATCATTTGTTGCTGCATATCTTACAGGTGCTTTCAGCACCTCAGCCGTTCCCACCAGCATGGAAGGAGTCAGTATCCATCCAGCAGCCGGCTGAGGAGAGCAGCCCACCTGCACTTTGAGAAGCTATAGATATCAGCAGATGCTGTTGTCTCCAGGGGAACGAGAGGTCCCACATGGCCTCAGCAAGGGCAGAGGTGTGATGGAGACAGGGTGTGGGACGCCTCCGCTACCCAGCTGCTGCACAGACCCAGAGGATGGAGATCCCGGGGCTGCAGGTCCTTACACCGCTCTCGCAGAGCGATGTGATGTGGGCTGTGCCCGCCACCCACTACCACCCAGGGTTTGACCGTCACACTCACCCTCTTCAATGGCCTCACTCACTTTCTCGGCGTCAGAGGAGAGGTACAGGTTGGTGTGATAGGCCTTCAGGTAGCAAGTGGGGCTGTTCCCTCCCGTCATGCAGAACCTCTCGATGAACAGATCTGAGGACGGACGGACGCACCAAATTAGCTGGGATGGGCCAGCAAGGGCCCAGGCTGTTATCCAGCGCTATGGCGTGTAGGGGGCCCAGCAGCTGCCACTAGTGGGGGAGTGAACTAGACGGGGGATTTGCTCCGCCTCTGACGCCAGGCCAGAGGAAAGAGATGGCAAATGAGCACAGGGCAGCCTGGCCACCAGAAGATGGGGGCCCCATGGCTGCTGGCAATGGTGATGCTCAGGCCAGCCCTGTCACAGATGCTGACACAGTAGCGCTGCTTGGACACAACGCCTTCTACCTAGTAGCTGTTGCCACTTGTTTCCCAACACCTGTCAGTAACCCCTTCACCGAGCCCCTGCACCACACTACACTTAGCAGTGTCCTCCTGTGAGCCATCCTCCTCCCAGACACAGGAAAGCCCCAAAGGGGCACGTGGTATTGAGTCAATATTGACATACATAGAGACAGGGCATCCTAGTGGCGAGGACACTAGGCTGTGACTCCAGAGGCCTGGGCTCTAATCCCAGCTCTGCCACTAGCCTGCGGAGTGACTTTGGGCAAATCACTTCACCGCCCTTTGCCTCAGTTTCTCCACCTGTAAAATGGGGATAACGTCACTGACCTGCTTGTAAAGCACTTTGAGATCTACTGAGGCAAAGTGCTAGACAAGAGCTAATTATTATTATACTGCTTCTATACCCACCCATCATTCCTTCCATTCCCTCCAAGAGTTATTCACTCCAAGAACTCAGATCTAAACTAGGGATATGGCAAAATCAAGGTTGGTTTGAGTTTGGCAGAACCTCATCAGATGGCTTTTGATCCTGGAAAGGACCCAAGTGTGGTTTGATCCAGTTCTCGTTCCATCCAAGTGCCCAGGAACTGCATAAACTGCTCTGATTTTGGCTTAATCCTCCCAAGAAGAGATGGCCCAAAATGGGGCTGATGTTGCCAAACTCCCATTTACCAAAGCAGAACCCAGGTTGATTCAGACCTGGATCCCATTTTATTGGTACCCTCGAAGATTGGAGAGGGTTAGTTTACAACCATCTTTAGTCTAAGCCACAGGAGACTGGGGCTTGCTGGGTGGTTTAACGGAACAGCAGGGGGAACAGAAGATAAAGCTTTGCCCTCCAGCTTCTCCACCATCACAGCCACTAACCAAAGACCCAGTGGCCACCAGCTCCCAAGTCATTTCAATGGTTCTGGCTCAGGGTCGTTCCGTGCTTACTGTGATGATTGATGCTGTTGATCAGGCGGACTCCGACCTGGGCGTGGTTATTGGTCATGAGGACAATATCAAAGAGTTCTTCGCTGTCGGGGTAGAGCTCTCGCAACTGAGTGTTGACAGCTTCAAGGGCCTACAAGACCAAAGAAAGAGGGAAGAGTGATCTAGCCACCAGCTCACGCACATGCTCCTTAACAAGAGAAGTGGACGGGGGAGAGCTGAAACCTGATGCCCACTGATTGACTATAGGCAGATAGAGCCATATGTAAACGTGTTCCCATCTGCCCTCTACTACTATCTGGGTAGCTATGAACAGAGATGCCAAAGGTTGGTCGGAACTCATCTAGGTATGTCCCTCAAGTGGAGTTAGCAATTTGTTTCCCCATGATGTATATGTTTCCTACGTTCTCATCTTTTAAAAATAAATTTGACAGCACTAGCTACTCCTGCTTGTGCCCCATCTTGCCCATCAGGGCCGGTGCAAGGAAGTTTCGCGCCCTAGGCGAAACTTCCACTTTGCGCCCCCCCCCCAGCCCTGCGGCAGCTCCCCCCCCCGCCCTGAGGCGCCCCCCCGCGGCAGTTCCACCCCCCCGAGGTGCCCCCCCCCCTCCCCGTGGCAGCTCCCTCACCTCTGCTCCACCTCCTCCCGAGCACACCGCCCCCACTCTAATTCTCCTCCCCTCCCAGGCTTGCGGCGCCAAACAGCTGATTGGCGCTGCAAGCCTGGGAGGCGGGAGAAGTGGAGCGGCGACCGCGCGCTCCGGGAGGGGGCGTAGCAGAGATGAGCTGGGGTGGGGAGCTGCTGCACAGCTCCCCAGGCCGGGGGGGTGGGGAGCTGCCGCGGGGCTCCCCACCCCAGCTCATCTCTGCTACGCCCCCTCCCCGAGCACGCCGCCCCCGCCAGCAATGACAATAACTGCATGGAGCGGCCGCTGCGCTGGGAGAGGGAGTCTGAGCCGCACATGTCAGCGCGCCGCCGGCAGCCCAGCCCAGGAACGCTGTAAAAAAAAAATTGGGGGCACCGCTTTTTGGCGCCCCCAAATTTTGGCGTCCTAGGCAACTGCCTAGTTTGCCTTAATGGTAGCACTGGCCCTGTTGCCCATATTCCATCCATCCATCCGTCCACTACTCCTTTGCTTTCTCTCTGAAATACTGATGCTTTGGCGCTTTCAGAGAAGACAGCCCTGTCAGAAGAGTACCCATATCTCCTTCCTTCATGGCCCTCAAAAGGCAGAGAAAGAGTCTAATCAAATCTTCTACATGACACAAAACAAGGACAGCTCATGACTCCTTGGGCACATCTAAAAAGCTGGCAGTTGGGAAGATTTTTACCTAAACTGAATTTTTCATTTCTAATCCGTGCTGTTCAGTGGAAGCCACTACCCTTAAGTTTTCTCAGGGTATTTTCCTTCTCTCCCTCGGTTTTCTAGATTCTTTTTGAGTTGAATTCTGCTCTCTTACACCAGTGGGAATCCAGAGTAGCCCCACTGTAGCCAGTACACCTATTCTGGATTGATACCAGAGTGATGAGAGCAGAATTCTCTAAGGTTGGTGTTTACCTTCAGTTTTATCCAGGACACTGTGAGCTCAAGTCCTTGTGCCTTGCTCTGGTGGTGAGGGAGTTTGGAAAGGCAAACGAGAGGGTGACCAGATGTCCCGATTTTATAGGGACTGCCAGATTTTTGGGTCTTTTTCTTATATAGGCTCCTATTACCCCCACCCCCTGTCCCGATTTTTCACGCTTGCACTCTGGTCACCCTAGCAAAGGATCTCAGGGGGCTGGAGCAATGGTGCTCACCTTGGCAAATGGGAAGGCAGCGCCGGGTAGGAAGGGTTCATTCTCATGGTCCAGCTGGTATTTCACATATGCCTCCACCCCTTGCTCTGTGTAAATCTTCTGCTCTTCCTCCATGCGGAAGAGAGCCCGCGAGGACACTGCGATTGTTATTGCGTTCTCAGGCTTTGGCTGCATGACAGAGAGAGACAGAAATTGCATCACTAATACATGATACATTTTCCATCCTTGGTCACAGGATGATGGACCCGGTTCCAGCGTGTAGGGGTATCATGAAATGCCAGGCCAGAAACGGAGCACCAGGCCCACCCCTCTCCAAAGTCTAGGAACATCAGTTCTGGATCGTTCTCTAGATCAGAATGTAGGGACTGGGCATGTGTCTATTCAAAACAAACCCATCCCAATCTTCTCACTCCCGATTAAACTCCATCTAGCATAGCCCTGTGGGCCCAAGATTCACACAGACAGATTGCCTCCATTTCACTTGGCTGGGGGTGGGGTGGGGGGGACTGTGTGCTGGGAATCACACACACATCTATATTGCTTGCTTTAAGGTTATAGGCAGAGAGCCAATGCTTGTCAGCACTTCATCCCAAAGTGCATTCTGAGCTGGAACATTTGCACTCCTTGCATTCTGGGGCTCCTCCGAGTTAAGAGATTTCTAGGGTCAGCCTCCTCAGTCCCATGGCCCCTCTGAGCCGAGACATTTCCGTTCCCTGCACTCTCCATCAGGGGTCACTTGGCACTCCCCCAGCTGTTGAAAAACTCTCCATGTTTCCAGCTGAAGGAACTCTGGGGGCCATCTTGCATAGAATGTGATGGGTTTTTGCCTCCTGGTTTCATGCAGCATCTAGTGTCCTTTGACGCGAAAGGCCAAATTCAGACCTGGTGTCCATGAGTGCAACTCAGCTGAAGACCATGAATGGCACCTGATTAGACCTGGCATAATGTGGTCCTTAGGACGTGTCTATACCAAATTATGAAGTTACGGCAGGGGCATCAAATGAACAGAATAGCTGCTGTGTCTCCTGTGATGCTGCAAAACTTCGACAGATAGAAGTATCCTCCCCATTCCCCTGTCATTCTGGCATTCATGAGGCACCTTTCCCCCAAGTGCCCAGCACTGTTGCTGCAAACAGGGGCTTCTGGGTAATTTTAAAACACTAAGCACTGCATTGTGGGAGGGAGTTCAGAAAACCACTTGACCCAGTGCAGTGGCAATGCTCGGAGCTTCCCATCAACACTGGGAAGAAACCATCACAGACTGTGTCAGGTCAGCCAGAACTGAGCTACTATAAAGTCTTTGTCCCAGGCTTCAAAACCAGCCAGTACCGGCAATGCTTGGAAAACGCCTGAGGAAGGGCTGTCATGTCTGGATGGAGGGCAGTGAACGGGTATTGCAAGCCCAGGGTAAGCCAAACCACCCTTGATTAGCAATCGTTATTAATCTTTAAAGGCTTGATCAACACCCCACTGAAGAAATCAAGAAGAGTCTTGTCATGGACTTCCATTAGGCGCGGCTCGGGCCCTGACACGTTTATTGCGCTGGAGGGGGGATTGGCACCTTGCTGAGGGGATGAAGACACCATCTCCCCCCAGAGGCGTTTACACTCTCAGCTCTGAGTCGGAGAGAGGATATTAATCTCACGCCAGCCACGGAGGCGAAGTTGTGATGTGCTTGTGGCGTCTCAAAAGCAAAATGGCTTCTCCGCGGCAACTCGCTGGTTGACAAAACAATTGGAAAGGATCCTGAACGGTGACTCTTCTGCAGACAGCCCAGCGACGTGCTGCCAAGAATCTAACAAAGCCGATCCCTCCTCGCCTGCAGCAAAGCCTGTGACACTACGGGGGGCGGGCACTCGCAGAGAAAGCAAACATTGGCTCCTGGGCAGTATTTTTATGGCCTCTGGGAATAAGTCATCTCTGCCACGCATGATTTAGCGGTGTCCAGGAGGAGAACTCCATCTGAGACAGGGAAACCAGCCTGGCCTCTGTTTTGATGGGGAAATTTTAAATGAGACCCCCCCCAACACCTTCAGAGTTCCCTCCAGCACAGAGACCATCTGCAGGGGAGAGGGCCGGAATTGGCAGAGAATCTCTGAATCCTAGGTCAGACAACAGCTGAGCACACTGTGGCTAACAGCGCCGCCACCCTGGACTTCTCTGACCCACTCCTTGGAAACAAACCCAATACAATAAATCAGGTTGATGCTGGGGAACAATCTAGCCTCTTGTGTTCCTTTGTCCTGAGAAAGACTGGGCCAAACCAAACCCTACTCCCAGTTGCACCAGCGCAACTCCAGCGGCAGCAGTGGAGTTGCAGCGGCCAGGGCCGGCTCTAGGATTTTTGCCGCTCCAAGCAGAAACAATTTTGGTCGCCCCCCCACCCCCCATTTTTTTCTTACCCCACCCCCGGCCCCGCCTCAGCTCCGCCCCTTCCCCAAATCCCCAGCCCTGCCTCCTCCCCCCAGGCTCTCAAGCCTAGGATGGAGGGGGAGAAGCGGCGTGCGCGCCGCGGCCACTCGGAGTCTCCCCCTCCCTCCCAGGCTCTCAAACCTGGGAGGGAGGGGGAGCAGCGGCGTGCGAATCAGCTGTTTCGCGCACCGCGGCCGCTCGGGATCTCCCCCTCCCTCCCAGGCTCTCAAACCTGGGAGGGAGGGGGAGCAGCGGCGCGCGAATCAGCTGTTTCGCGCACCCTGGTGCGCGAGCGGCAGCAGCGGAGGTGAGGTAGGGTGGCTGGGGCACATTTTTAGGGGCAGCATTCTGGCGCCGGCCAGGCCGCCCCTAAAAATGTGCTGCCCCAAGCACCAGCTTGTTTTGCTGGTGCCTAGAGCCGGCCCTGGCAGCGGCATAGCTGAGAGCAGAATTAGGCCCACTGTGTTTTCAAGACAGCCCCAAAAATCGGAATTTGGCATCTCTTGCACGTATAGAGACATACGGTAAGGGATTTTATGCTTCGGGACACAGCAGTTTAGCTGATTGCAAGGTATTACTGATGCATTATGCTGAGTGCATTGGCTTGACTGATCCCACTCTCTGTTAGATTATTTAGGAATTATTAGTTTAAGTCAATATTAGAGAGAGATGACACGGCCCGGCTACAACAATCTATTGCTCATCTCGAGGCACCAGCGAAGGGCCCAGTTCCATTGTTATCAGAGCCGCTTTGAAATGCGAGGGCGTGTGGACAGTGAACTGCAGCATGCAGTTTCCCGTGATTTCATGTAAAGAGGTTTGAGGGGCTGAACCTGGATGAAAACCTATGGCCAGAGGTTAAGATTTGGGGGATATTGAAGGGCGGGGGTTATTATACCGAGACAGTGAAAACTAGAAACCAGACAGTACGGAACAGTGTGTTAGATGGGCCCAACCCCAGTAGGGGCAAAATTTTCAAAAGTGCCTAAGTGATTTAAGTGCCTCAGTCCCATTTTCAGATGCCATTTGGGCACTTCAGAGCCTAAGTCTCATTGAAAGTCAATGGAGTTTAGGAAGGGACGTGCTTAAGAGCCAGATTTTCAAAGCGATTCAGGTATCTAGCAATGCAGACAGGCACCTAGCAAGACTTCCAAAGGCACCTCCCATGGGTTTTAGGCACTTTGGTGCCTAAAAACCTTTTCCAAAAGTACCTAAGAGTGAGATTTTCAATGTTACTCTCGGTTTATTTCAGCTCTGATTTCTAGGCTTCCTGCTTACTAGGTTGTCCTGGCCAATATTGCTGTTATTTTGCTGTCGGTATAGGTAGATGAGCTGGTGTCATTCCCAGGCTCAAACACAGTCCACACGCTTTGCAAAGTCCAAACTCACCCCCACCCCCCGAGCATTTGACTTTATTAAAAACAGCAACACGAGAACAAAGATTAGCTCAATCCTTCTCGGCAGGCTCGGCTGCTCTGAAGGCTTGGGCCTTCTCCAGCCTGCTCAGCCCTGATCCTCTACCACCCCTAGAGTGTCACTCCCACCTCCCCTGCACCCAGCTGGGCTGAAGAGCCACCTGCCTCAGAGCATTAACACAACCCACCTACTCCTCTCTCAGCAGGATCAATGCCAGCGAACAAAGCGATTTAGGCAGATGCTGCCAGGCCGGCCCACGGTAATTATACAGCCCAGAAAACCGCCTTGCAGACAATAAACTGTGGAAGTGTCCCTAAGCAGTGTTCATACCCCAGGGCAGTGACCTGAAACCAACAGGACCCTTTCAATATAGCTAAAACAATGGGACAAATTCTCCTCTCCAGCATTCCGAGCTTCACAGATGTACCCGAGAGGATTTGGGATCAATTGTTCTACAGGGATGTGCATGGACTGTTGTTCCCTAAAATGACTTCTCCTGGGCTTTGCTGGCGTGGTTATCCAGGACCTCCGATATCACGGTCATGGGGGACCATAGAAGAACCTTAGAGGGGAGAATTCCTTCTCTCCCACTAGCCCAGGATTTTGGCCTAGTAGCATAGCACACCAAATACATAATTCACATGTAGCAAATAGTAGCAAATTTGCCATTTTAAGATCAGTTACCCAGGGGGCCTTAGTCAGTTATTAACTAGTCATGGGCCAGCTCTTAACTCTAATTTGCATTAATAACTCCAGTGTCATGGTGTGACGAACTGGGACTGTTCTTAATGTGGTCTTTGAATGCTGACAGGGGAGAGTGGCTAGGATAGTCTGCATTGGGGGATGGGAGACTGACCTACGGAGAATACCTGAGCATGTAACATGAGAACCCAGGAGGGGGCTGGGGCCAGGTGACACCTTTGCCCGGGAAACTGAACAAAGGCTGTGGGAGGGGGTCGCTGAAGGCAGAGTTTCGGGAGGTAGCTAGTGACCATGGCTGGGAGGCAGAGAGGGCTCTGACCTCCCAGGGGGGCTAGGGTGCCCGGGGACCCCAAGAGGGACCTAACTGAGGAGTATCCTGTTGTCTGCGCCTGCAAGACCTGTCTTGGACTGTATTCCTGTCATCTAAATAAACCTTCTGCTTTACTGGCTGGCTGAGAGTCATGGTGGATCGCAGGAAGCCGGGGGTGCAGGGCCCTGAGTCCCCCATACTCCGTGACACATGGGTCATTTATGAGCTAAGATATTAATTAATAACTATTAGAGGTCCCGGGTCAGTTCGTCACTAGCCTTTGGCAGTTAATCCAGTTCATGGGCACAGCTGTTATTACCTAAATTAGTTTTCTGGGTAAACCAAGTCGGGCTATAGGACATTTGTATCCGTTTCCTGGTACATGGCGGACAGCAGGGAAATGCATCCTCCAGTAATAGCTGTTTAAGAATTTCCTGCAAGATGAAACTGGGTCAGTGTTGTGAATGTCACAACTACTTAGTTTGATCAGACAAACCCAGGGGGCTCTGGAAAGCCATGCCACGTGCCTTTTCAAAGCCGCTGGGGTTGGCGTGGTATGGCACAGAGAAATCTGGCTCTGGTCTCATACATGCATGTATCTCTGTGCTGCACACACCTTGCATGTATGGCTATGCGCCACTGACGCCCTCGTCTTGTGTAGCTGTTTACAAGATGCTCCAGGTTCTCTCCTTGCTATTTAAAGGTACAGGCCCCCCAAGGGGTAAATTTCAAAGGTAATAAACGCAGCAAGAAATGGGTCATTAAGCCAGATACACCAGAAATGTAGGGTGGGATACAATTGGGTATCCCCCTGTTGTTTTGTAGCAGTGGACAGGCAGAGCTGTCCAGCAGTCCAGCACCACGCTTCCACCCTCTGGGGACATATAACCTGTTGAATCCTGTTCACGCCTGTTAAATAATACTGTGCACCTCTAGAATACTGTCTATAGAAGGACCGTACATGCTAATGAATTAAGCGTCACAATTCATGCTGGTCAGTTAACAGAATTTCCCTTCTGTAGGAAACTCCAACCGTTACAATAACATTTTGTTCCAGTTCGGAGCAAAGTCCGAAATTTTAAAGTTCCCACAAGACAAATGCTTCCAAAATCAAAATTTTGGGGTAAAAAACTAAATGTTTCAATAAGTCACTTCAATGCAACTTTTATATTGCAATATTAAGTGGCCTATATACACATCACATTAACAGAATATTTAAATTCACATTTTAATACAAGTCCAAATGAAATCAAAGTGGCACGATTGAAATGTTTCAACTCCCCCCTCCCCTCATCGAGAAGTGTCACAAAACCAGCCCATTCCACAAGAAACATTTCCATTTTGATAAAACTGCAGTTTTAATAGAAGATTGTTCCAGCGCTTATTTTTTTACCTGCTCTATTTACCACCCTTCCGTCTGGGGGAAGTCAGCTCTTAGCTCTACTTTATGGATGGGCAACCAAGGCTTGGAGAGTAAGATATTTGCCCACAGTCAGATGGCAATCCTGGGGCAGAGGCAGGAAAAGAACCCAGGAGTCCACACTCCCACTCCTGTGCTTTATCCACTAGACTGCGCTGCCTCTCCTCCTAATAAACAGTTGTATTCTTTAGTGACCTCCTAGCCACACTTCGTATGCGCTGTCAGACCACACGGGACCCTACGCAGCATCCCACCCCAGCGTGACCTTCAGTGACCTTCATCTGGTGTGGGGATCCTTGGGGCCAGGAGACTGGATAGTTCAGAATAAACACTGTTTATCCTCAGAGCCACATTCAAGGGTACTCAAGGTCAGTTAATGCTCGTCATCAAACAGTGTCTGGAAAGCAGCTCGAGGGCTTTGCTGAGCTGAATCAAACTGAATTCTGCATTTTGGAATTTTACAAAAAAAAAAAACAGGTCAGCTGTTCTACCCTCTTCCTTTGCCATTGGAGGATCAGACCGAAGGCTGCATCAGCAGAGGATTAATAAAGAGCTTAACAGAAATATTATAGGCGGATAGTGAAGGGGAAGATGGTGCTGTGCTCTAGGGCTCTGTTCATGTCTGCACTCAGCATCTTAAGACAAGGACAGAAGGGCAGCCAGGTACGAAGCACTAGCCATCAGCAAACAATGCAATGCAGAGAGATGCTACAAGGGGATTTAAACCTTTGGGGACTGCAGATGTATGTCTAATCCTCCTCCCAAGCAGTCATTGGGCTAGCAGTCTGGAAAGTACCTGCTTCCTTTAAGCCATTATCGCAGCTTCAGTGATTTGGGTTTTGTACAATCACATCTGTACACATTATACCAGCACTTTCTATCTCCTTGGATGCACTGGTTATGTAGTGAGCAAGCCAACAGCTCCCATCGTTCCTTACCAGTCGCCCCTACCCTCCCGCAGTCTTTATTTTCTTAGAAAAGCTTTAGCCCTAAGCAGAGAGTTACGTTAAAATAAAAACACTTCAAACACAGAAAGAAAAATAGAGAAATGAGAGGGGGGAATGATTAAAACTAAGAATATTGTACATTTCTATAGTGCCTCTCATCCCACAGCACTTCAGATTACGTATACTCAGCATCGCTGAAATGCAGCCAACTCTGGGGTGGAGAATGATGGCCAACTGGCACACAGTGCAGGAATTTTGGCCAGGATCCCAGAGAGGGGGAAGGGGGCACATCTTCTTAAAGAAAGCGTTAACGTCCTCCGAGGACAGGCAGAATGAAGGTCTCATCTGAAAGACCCAGCACTGCTTTATCCTCCTCAAAAAGATGAAGGGCTGAGACAATTCTGCCAGGATTTCCAGGGAGTCTATGTATTTCAACCTTCATACTTATAACTGCAAGTGATCCCTTCCATCAAAGACAGCTTCAAACGTTGCACCAGATGGCGCTCCTCTAATCCGGTCACCTAATCCTGTTACATGAGTGCTGCTGTGGTTACAATTCCTAAATACCCTTCCAAGAGTTGATGGCCAAGCCCCGGAAATCCTGGATGCCACCAAAAACCCAGACCGGAGATCTGACTTCCAGTTAGCAAAGGTACAGGAGTTTGGGACATATAGAGTGCTGGCTCCCATGCTGGTACCAAGGAACGTGCAGAGATCCCTGAACTTCACAGGAATTGAGGGGAAATCCCAGCTTGAGGGGGACATGTCCTGCGCAGCCAGACAGAGAAACACCTTAAACACACACAAGGAGCAGGCGAGGCTGAAGTTGATGAATCGAGAAGCAGGCAGACGGCATCCTGGGAAAATGGAGCATTGCAGAACAAAGCGCTGCCCTGACTTGGTATCTCCAGATATGGCTCATCTCGTGTTTGCCACTCAGTGAGCAGCTGCCATGACCTTGGGCAGCTCCTGAGAGCCTCCAGGTGTCCAGCCTGGCATCTCGAGGACAGCTCAGGAGCGGGCAGCCTGTTCTGAATTGGCACTGATAGACTGTTCACCAAAACAGGACAAAACCCATAAGGCCCTTCCAGCCAGGGTGTGTCTGTTCCCTAGTGTCTAAAGCCCCATTGCTTGGACCAGTTAAAACAAGACTGAGCAATGCACTAGTCATTCTTCCCCTCCTCTGGGACCCGATTCCATCATCTCACGGTCAGGAAATTTCTCTGGGCATTCACCCTACATTTTCCCTTTCCTAATTTCCCCCCATTTCTCCTCGTTCTACCCCTCAGGCCAGCCTAAGTCATCCCTCGTCCTCCTCTCAAATATTTGCAAACTTCTCTCCCCGTTGGGGGCCCATCACCATAACAGGCGTTTCATGCTTTCCTCACAAGTGCCTGAACCTCTCGGATCATTTCTCTTGCCCTTCTCTGAAGTCCCTCCAGTTTGTCAATAACCTTCTGATCACAAGGGGCGCAGAACTGAACGCCGGATTCCCCCTGGGGATGAAAACGTGCTCGCTTTTAAGACGGTGTTAGGGTAACACAGTCATTTATTGTTACTACTAAAGGAATGGGATTTTTATTTATACACTATGGGCCAGAGCCTCAGCTGGTGTGTGACTCGACCCGGATGAGCGTGAGTTCCAGGGCCCAGGCTGTGTCTGATCCACAGTCTGTCATGCTCAAGCCGGAGCAGCTCACGCTTTTAGTTCTGGAGATTGCCGGTTCAGTCATTGGCGGGTCGGCCAAGACGGGGCTGTCACAGTATCCAATTTACCCCAGCTGAGAATCCGGACCGATATTTATGAACACAAAAATGATAAAAAATTAATATGACCCGAGGCTGGAACTGTGCAGGTGTCATGCTGAGGATTGCAAATGCACCCTCAAGAAAACCCTCTCTCTGGGATGTCAGTTGCAGGAGTTTAGGGGACAGCTGTCCCTGAGCCCAGCCACAAACTGTAACAGGAACACTACGGCATAGCTGTGAGTGACTCTTACTGACTCTCCGTTGCAGCAGGTGCCCCCAGGCCTTTGGCGCTTGTTTCTTTCCCATCTCCAGACACTTTGCACCCATCAGTCCCTGCAGAGTAGTTCTCAAAGGCTTCTGGGTAACAATGGACCTGACCAACACAATTGAGACATTGATCTGGATTCAGACCCTCCCCTCCCTCCAAGTTCAGAGATGCCTGGATCTGGCATTTTGGTTTGGCCCATTAGAGAGATAGGGATCCGGTGTGAAATCTGCATCCAGCTCCAGCTCTGGATTCCAGCTCCTTCTCCAACACTTCAGGAGGATTTAGTTCCAGGGTCCCGTCTTGGGACCAGTTGTACGTCGGGGGGCAGGCAGCGTCAGCACCAGGTGGCAGCAAAGACAAATGGGTTCAGCTCCTTTGGAGACATGGATATGGGATCAGCCCTCTAAGGAGGGCGAAGAGGATTTATTCTGCAGGGAAAGGCTGGAGCCGCATGACTTGGGGCAAGGGGACAGTTATACTTGATGGCAGAACTGGGACTCTGCTAAGGAGAGAGGGGAGGGGAGCAGCACTTGAAGGGAAAATGAGTTTTCTCAGGGGCTGCCTTGGTCCTGGGTGCTATTTACAGATGGATCATTTTCACCTCTTGGTTCTCATACATGGGGTCACTGGAGAGGGTTCTGAGGCCATTCAAAGCCATTGTAAGCATCATGGAATGATGGGTCTAAGTCCTAACCCAGCCCTAGGGGTTGGAGGGAGACCCAAGGCAGCAGTGAGAACCAGCACTGCTGGGGGGGCTGACAGGGGCCCACTGGGAAGAGCACTGAAAAGGAGTGGAATTGGGAGGAAGAGACTAGATAGGGGCCTGGAAAAAGGTGTGTGTGTGGGGGGGGGGGGGGTAGATGGAATGATGCTTTATGGGAGGCCTCAAAGCCTAGGTGCCTCTGGGCCCAATTTAATGCACCTGTGACCCCCATTAGCTGTTTACAGCCCCACGACGTCACCCTCTTCCTGCCTACTCCACATTCAGTTCCGCGGCTATGGAAATCAAGGGCTCTCTACTAGCATCATCAGCCCCCATCCCCACCAGCTCTCGGGACTGGAAGATGTCCCCGAGTCTCTTCACCCGTCTCTCTCGCCTGGTCTTATATCCAACAAGCAGCAGGGCTGTGGGATCAGCTGGCGTCATTCCAGGATCCCAGCTCTGACATGGAGACCACTCCCAGCACAGAGCAGAGAGGACGGGCATTTCCCCTGGGCCTGCGAAGGCAGCGCAGACAGAGGGACAGAACAGATGACAGACCGACTACTGATACCTAGAAATATCTCTTATACAGACCACAGATCCCTGGGGGCCCCACCAAGCGCTGAGGGGTCAGATTAAAGTTCACTGCAATGGCTGGGATGCTTATGCGTTTTCAGAACACTATATAAATAATACAGGGAAATGCCTTGCACCCATTCATCATGGGCTGTGACAGCTGCCTCGCGGGGTGTGCCCAGCTGCGTCTGAGCGCAACAGAGCTGCAATGGAAGCTCTCTGCATGGCTGTTGGCACCTGCACCTCCCAGCCTGCCTGAAACCAGCCCGCGGGGCAGGAGTTTGAGCTGGGCATGGAGTCATGGCAGATCCCACAGAGAAGATTCCTGGCAATGTGCTCAGAGAGAGGGAGTGTTTTCCAGAGCCCAGGGCTTTTGGTCCCACACTGACTGTGTGACCGTGGGCAACTCACTTAATTGCTCCATGCCTCAGTTTCCCCATCTGTCAGATGGAGATAATACTAATTCCCCACTTTTGAAGGTGTTGAGAGGTCGCATTAATGGCTGAAGCTGTCTGAGGGCCTTGCACGAAAGGGGCAGAGGATCATTGTTATAACCCAGGCTGGCTTATCCCCTCTCAGTTCCCACTACAGCTGTGAAGGCTGAAGCCAGCGACCATCATCCATCTGCAGGATTCAAGGAACCAAACAAGATTTCCACGTAAGGAATGTGCCTGCTGGAGACGATGCCCAGAGCTGGTAGGTCTCCACAGAACTACAGCCTACGAAGTCTCTCTCTGTCCGAGTTCACACCTGAGGTTACAGGTGCGAGACAGAAGTGTTAGCTGGGATCCCCTATAACATGCACTCAGGGCTTATCAGGGGACAAGCCTGCAGGACCATAAACACAGAAATTTCCAGACTGGACCAGACAAGGGGTCTATTGGCTTCAGGACCTTGTCTCTCTCAGTCAGTGGCCAGTACCTTATGCTCCAGAGGCAGGGGCAAGAACCCCAGAAGGGGCATTTAACAAGCAAGCAGCTTGCAGGGAAGTTTATTCCTGACCACAGGTAACTGGAGCAGGCGGGTTTCTACACCTTGTTTTCCAGCCCCAGGTTCCTGTGGAGGTTCTGCTGGTTGTGGGAGTTTCTATTATTAAACCTGTGCCAGCTTAAGGGGTTTACAACTCAGTGCCTATTAGATAACACAGGACTCTTAGACTAAGGGCACAGACAAATGAGATTGAACAGGAGCAGCCACATTCAAATGACATTAACTGGAGCTGCCAGGAGATTCAGCGTTAGGGCTGTCACCCATCCTCAACCCACACCCTTTTACGTGGGCACTGGGGTCCCCCACACTCCAGCAAGGGTACCCAGCGGGGACGATAAGGGGGGTTACAGATGTGGGGAGGTTACGATACGGGGTTACAGATGGAGCTTGGGCCTGGGCTGGGAATCTCCTGCCTTGGCTACGGTGGAATAGCCGGTGTGTTCCGCCTGTGACATGCACCCAGCGGATCTTGCATTGCGTTCAGCAGCTCCCCTGCAGCCGGGCTCCAGGCCCGTCCTCAGCAGGGCAGGAGCAACCGAGCCCAGGGCACCATCCTCCCAGGGCTGAGGCAGGTGGGGCACCAGCCTGCAAAGGCATCTCAGCAAACGATGCAACAGGTCGGGGGGGGGGGGGGTTCAGGTGGCTCAAATCTTGGGGGTTGCCCCTGCTCCCGGCACGGGGAGGGTTTGCTCCCCCCCGCCCCCAGCCCCCAGCCCCAGCCGCAAAGGAAAGGCTCTTACTGGTTTGGGTTTCTTTTTAGGGGTCAGGCTGTCATAGAAAGTCTTGGCTTCCTCCCAGCGCTGCGGCGTCCCGGCCTCCTGCGCCCCGCCGGCCGCTTGGCCATCCGCGGACGAGCCTTTCCCAGCGGCTGCCGGCTCCATCTCCCCGGCTCGGAGCGGGCGGCCGGAGCCGGAGCGCGAGCGGCTGCGCTGCTGGGTCTCCCCGGGACGCGGCGCGCGCGCCTCAGCTCAACTGGCGGGGGCGCTTTATAGGGCCGCCCGCCCTGCGCCTAGATCGGAGGGGCCAGCTGGCTTAACCCGTGCGGCGCTGGAGCCTGCCGGGCTCTTCCCATCCAGCGCAGCCCTGCCCTGCCACCCGGGCGGGGGCTGGAAACCAGCGCCAGGCTGGGCTGAGCCGCTGGGGGTCGGTGCTGCAGACACCGACAGGGCCCTTCCTGCTCGTCCTTCGGCGCTCCGGGCAGGGCAGCGCGAGCTAATGGGGAGGGCCCCTGACCTGGCTGGGGCTCAGGATGCCTGGGTTCCCTTTCTGGTTCTGCCACGGTGTGTGACCTTGGGCCAGTCACGTGCTGCCCGTGCCTCTGTTTCCCCTCTTGCCCACTTCGATCGGTGATACTCAGACTTGGCGCTTGAATGGGTCTCCTGCGGCTCTTTGCAGCACATGCTAGTCAAAGGCCCTGTGAGTGGCTATCTAGTACTAGAGTAAACGAAGCAATGACTTCGCCTGCCTGGGGCTCTTGGGGGTAATGGTGAGTGCTGATTTGGCTCCTGAGGTCTGAATATGGTTGCTTTAGATTGTAAGCCCATGGACTCTTTTATTATGTGTATGCACCGCACCTAGCACAGTGGGGCCTTGATCCCTGTCAGAGCCCCTGGGGGCTACAGCTGCTGTTCTCAGGAGAGGGGCACAAGGGTATTCGGGGGCGCTCATAGAAGACAAAGACCGAGATCTGCAAAGGTATTCGGGCTTCTAACCGCTACTGAAGTCAATGGGAGTTAGGAGCCTAATTACCTTTGAAGATCTAAGCCAAGGCCCCTGCCCCAAGGAGCTAACTCAGATGGAAACAATAAATGGGACAACAGTCATGGGCTGCCCAGGGACTGAAGAGCGAGGCAGGAGGCTTGGCAAATGGAGTATGTTTTAAGGGAAGATCCCAAGTAAGAGAGGAAGGGTGCTTAGGGTCTGGAGATAGGAGGGTGCTCCCAAAATAGAGGATGTCAGGAAAGATGGTTGAAAGCTGAGAGTGGGGGAAGGAGGCAAAGGGAACAGGTAGAAGAGAGGGTACAAATAATACCTAACTCTGTATAGCGCTTGTTGGCACTCGATCCCCAAATGCTTCACAATCTTTAATGTATTTATCTTCACACAACCCCTGTGAGCAGGAGAGTTATCCCTGCTGTGCAGACGGGGACCTGAGACCCAGAGAGGCTAAATGACTCGCCCAGGGTCACACAGGACATCTGTGGCAGAGCTGGGAATTGCACCTGGGTCTGCCAAGTCCTGGGCTAGGGCCCTACCTACTTAGAGTGGAGTTATGCAAAGCCCTGGAAGAGAGGAGGAGCTTCAGTTTGGTGCTGCAGAAGAGAGGGTGCTGGTGCGAGGACTGCTGTGGTTGGAGCACTGAGAGAGGAAGATGAGCTAAGCAGTGACATTGGGGGGAGGGGAGATGCGGGCAGGTTGTGCTAGTCAAGGCATGAGAAGGCGGAGAGATGGGCCAGGCTTTTCACAACAAGGGTGCAGAGGAAAGGTTGGAATCTAGAGGGTGGATGAGGCAGGAAACTAGAATTTGGCGAGGGTCTGTCTGGGGGCACCAGAGAGGAACCCCACCTTGTGAAGCTGGGATCCAGGGAGGTGAGGGAGTTCTTGGCAGTGATGGAGACCTGCCCACCTTTTGATAAACGGATGAATGACGGGTTAGTCCTGCCGGTGGAGTGCAAAGGACTGTAAATCACCCAGAATAGTTGGTGCAAAGCCGGTGCTGGGTAAATGTCAGGGAGCCTCGAAAGCCCTGGTGGGAACGGCGTGAGTCCGTCATCCTCCAGCAGGCGCCTCAGGACAAACAGATCCATGGTTTGGCGGTTTGAGATGGAGACACTGCAGTGCACGCATCAGGCTGCAGCCTGTGCATTAGTGAACGGAATTATTAATCTTATTCATTAGCTAATAAATCATCTCCCAAGTGGATTCGTTTATATAACCCAGCCCATCTGAGTGAAGTCTGAGGCCCAACTGTAACTGCTAAAAAACACCATTTGGGACCAGGGCCGTAGCAACAAAGAACATGGCCCCCTCCGAACGGTGGCCCCCTCCGAACATATGTCCGGGCGGGGCCCCTTACAATGCAGAAACTGGAATGCGGTATTTATTTTGCCACTTTTAGGGGCCCCCTTCCTTGCGGGCCCTCTCCGGTCGGAGGGTACGGAGGGCGCTCGCTACGCCTCTGTTTGGGACCCTGTTCCCCTACAGTTGTGCAAAGAAATGCACAGGCAGGAACTCACTGAATCCAGGCTGCAGAAGGCAGATTCCCCCTCTCGCTGAGCACAAGATAAAAGAAAGCAGCGTCTGCTGCAATGTTATCTGAAACAGCAAACACCCCTTGGCAGCAAAACCTAGAACAGAGCCACACCCTAGACAAGGTCCCTTCAAAGTCACTGCTGCACTGAACCTTCAGACTAGAGCTGGTCAAAAAAATGGAGACTGAAGTTTTCCATCGGAAAACGCTGTTTCACTGGAATCGAAATGTTTCCCGGGCACGTGTTGACTTTGGTGAAACGTTAGACAGAAAAGTTTCAAAATCAAAGTGGAGTGTTTCATTTCAACTTTCTCGTTTAAACTATTTATTATCGGATCGGCATTATTATGGATAGAATATAGAACATTCTATATTATGCTGTAACATTTCATTTCAACACAGTCATTTCAAGCTTTCCAAATCAAAATGCTTCAGAATCTTTTCTTCTGTGAATATTTCAACCTTTCATCTAGATTTGGTACAAAACAAATTTCAAAATGTCAGAATTTTCCGCGGGACAGCAATCCCATTTTCTGCCCAGCTCCACTTCAGACCAAGGGAACCAACAACCTCCCCCTAAACTAAATGATCCTCAAGGCACTAGATCAAGACCTGTGGAAGAACAGTATATGAGTCACTGGGAAGAACAGATCAAAACCAACAAACCAGGCTGTAGTGTTAGGAACTCAGACCAAATAGAGAATCAGGGCCCACCCACTAGAGATGGAAACTGAGCGACACAAAGCACAACCCGGGCAGGAAGGCACGAGGATGAGAGACAACACCCCACCATACAGCAACCTGCTACTGGATCAGGCAAAACGGGCTATAGTGACAAATGGACCCAGGGGATAAAGCCCCAGACCCCATGGGCAGCGCCAGGCTGGGCAGATGCTAGGTGAATCGTACTTGTCTCCGCCAGGGCTCCGAGGGGACTGGCCTATTTACACTTCGGCAGCCATGAGGAATTTTAGTCAGGACTCCACACATGGACTTTGAGTGTAGCAAGGGACTGTTGTCAAGGATCCCATCCGCTTCCCTTAGGACTCACCCTTCCTGCCTGTGAGATGCAACAAGGCCATGAGATATGTGTTGTGCACAATATTTTATCCAGCAATTAAAGGGGTAATTTTCAGAGCTAATCAGACCAGCAGGCGCCTGCTGTCTCTTTGTTAGCTAGAAGCACCAGGGAATGGACAAAACCTGAGACGCTGTTGCATCTCATGTTCTAACCGGCACCTAAGGCTGGGGGGCTATGGTGCTGCCGGAGAACAGCATTGGCTTCAGAGGTGGCTCCCGTGCTGGAAATCCTCTGTGTGTGTGTTTGGTAACAGTTCAACCTTGACAAGGACCCCAGGAAGTGCTGTGCCAGTCTCCATACCCAGCACCGACACCAGGGCAGGAGTGGGAGGGTGGCCACTGAGAAGAAGCTACTTCACCATCCCTCCTGGAACAGATCCAGCGATTCCAGTCCAAGGCTTAAGTTACTGCCCTTGCTAATAGCATCGCTGGCTCGTTACCAGGTTCAGGGGCTGGGGCTTGCACACAGAGTAACCCAGTTATGGGATTTGTACCGTTTCTCCTTCCCCACACACTTGCAGAGCTGCGCACGCATGGGAAAGTTCAAAGCGACCCCATCTAACCGACCTCAGCCCCCGCTAAGCTCAGGAGACTATTTTGTTGGGGCAAAGCCTTCAAGTTCCCCTGACCCCGTCCCCGACCAAAGCTTATAGAACTGCAGCCCACCCGTGACCCAGCCAGCTGGCCCGGCAAAGGGACCCACCGTGACCTGCACGCAGCACCCGCCCAGAAAGCAGAGCACAATCACCGTGGATGTCTCCGCAGCCAGTCTTTGTCGTCTCCCGAGCCTGGGAAGTGAAGTACCAAGCTCCCCGGGCAGAAGGCAAGCTCCCCCCACCCTGGCTTTGGGTAGCGCCCTGGGGCTGTCCCCTCAGGAACAGCAACTGGATATCTTGTCTATGCTGCAGTTTCAGAGCTGTCTCCCTCCCTTGTCCTAGCTGTGGGGCAGCTCCACCTGTGTAACGAGGGCACAGGTGTTTGTACCAGGATATCGTCTAACTCAGTGGTTCTCATTTGCAGACCCCTAAAAAAAAAAAGCCAGACGGAGGCGTGTGGACCCCTTTGGAAATCTTAGGCATAATGTGCAGACCCCCAAGGGCTCACGGAGCACAGCTTGGAAACAACTGATTTAACTCCCGTGTAGGTGACAGTGGGAAAGGCCCCTGAGCCCCCTCTACACTAGGGCTGCCAGCGCCAGAGCAATAACTGGAGAGTTCCTGAAAAATGCCAGGTAAACACGCTGGGGCAGCGACTCTTTGGGTCTGACCCCCGCCAAACGCGGAGCGCTTCCGCCGCCTACGGCGGCTGCAGCTCCTCAGCCCCTCTCAGGATCAGGTCCTTCGCCGCCAGCGCTGTTGGAACGGGGCGAGAAAGGACAGGGACAGCCGGGGCAGAGCGGGGTTTGCCACGTCAGCCTGCCTCCGCTCCACGCCGCCAAGCGAGGCTCAGCACCCGCGCTGCGGGGAGGCCTGGGGCACTTGGCTGCTGAAGCCGTGCCAGGACCCTTTTATAGGATTAAAAAAAAAAATTAAAAGTCTTTTAAGATGCTAATACGACAAGAGTTCCCTAGCAACCGGGGCTCAGTCGTTATCTTAAGAAGTTTGCGATGGGGGTGTGTGGGGATGGGGGGGTGGGAAAGAGAGAAGAGATCAAAATATAAGGAAGAATGAGGCAGCCAAGAGGAGACTGAAAAGGAGGAGGAAAAAAGGGGGATTTGCAGAGGGAGGGGATGGCTCAGCAATGAGCAATGGAGTCTCCCCCCCACCCCCCCATCATAGCTATTTATATTGTAGTCGTGCCTGGGAGTCCCAGGTATAGTCCAGGCCCCTTTGTGCTAGGCCAGTAGTTCTCAACCCTTTGTACTGGTGCCCCCTTTCCCATAGCAAGCCTCTGAGTGCGACCCCCCTTAACACTTCTTTAAATATTTAACACCATTATAAATGCTGGAGGCAAAACAGGGCTTGAGGCTGACAGTTCAGGACCCCCCCTATAATAACCTCGTGACCCCCTAAGGGGTCCTGACCCCCAGTTTGAAAACCCCTGTGCTGGGAGCTGTACCTACAAGAGCACTGTTCTCCTCCAGCCCAGGTTAGCAATGACTGGCTGTTGGGACCGTGCAGTGGCAGTCTGGTAGCCCCCATGGGAGAGGAGTTTGCTGGCTCTCCAGGCAGTTCCCAGGGGCCAAATGACAACCAGTCCCCTCCTAGCAAGCTCAGCAGCGTCCTGCTGCAGGCCCTTCCTGACTGGGGGTAGGGTGACCAGATGTCCTGATTTTATAGGGACAGTCCCGATTTTGGGGTCTTTTTTTCTTATATAGGCTCCTATTACTCCCCCTCCCCCATCCCGATTTTTCACACTTGCTGTCTGGTCACCCTAGGTGAGGGGGACTGGCACTGCCTCTGGCCCCAGAGCTGTCTGTCTGACAACTCCCATGAGCCCTCAATTCATTGCAAGCTAAAAACGGAGGCGGAGGAGAGCGAAAGGGAATGACAAAGCGAGAAGCTGGCCCAGCCGGAGAGGAGTGGGCTGCAGGGCACCTGGCAGCATGACTCAGAAAACTCCCTCTGGTTCTGGGTGTTCCACTGCCCTCTAGTGGAACGAGAGCCCCACAAGCAGGTCTAGTTACTGAGCGGCATAGGACAGAGGGGTTCCTTCCACAGGGGCAGCAGGGGGGGTTAAAACATGCCAGGCCCATCAGAAGGCTCAGTGCATTTGCCCCCGGCGCCCTGGGTCCTTGCTCCGGGTTTGTTTTCTCTTTCAAGAAGAAAGCACAGTTAAGTGGTTAGAGCAGGGAGTCAGGGCCTCTGGGGGGTTGCATCCCAACTCTGCCACTGCCTCCCTGCTTCACCTCAGGCAAGGCCGTTAATCTCTGTGGGCCTCAGTTTTGCCATGTGTGAAATGGGGCTGATACTCACCCACCTCCCAGAGGCGTGCATGAGGCTTCCACCGCTCCCAAATGCCCAGTCATCCCCTTCGTTAGATATTTTGAGCCAGGTCCTGTTAGCCGCACACTCGTGTCAACCTGCTGGGGCTCCTTTGACCGTCTTGGATCTGTTATAAGTCTGCTGAGTTCAATGAACAGAGCAGCCCAGGCCCTTCAGTGGTTTCTTGGGCTGCAGTCAGCACTGTCTCCGATCACGTCAGCGTCTGTCATCAATGCCTTGCGAACAGAAACGCAGAAGTGCACGTCAGCTTGCCCTTCCTCTGACCTTGCCTGACGCGGTCGCAACTCCCAATTTATACTAGACAACTGCCGTCTCCCATAAGGTTGACGTTCCCTCTAGCCTCTAGAGTAACTCGTGCCCAGTTTTGGGGGTGGGCAGCAGGGAGCCTTGACCCCAGCCCTTCTTTTACAGGGAAAGTCAGTGAAGGGAGCAAGGCCAGGACTGGAAAAGGAGCCGGGTTCTCCTGTGTGGGACACTGTTGTGGTTCCTTATCCCTGCCAGCTCCCTGGCACAGTCTGCGTGACGGGAGCACTGCTCAGGCCCGGTGAAGGAGCAGGAGTTAAAGCTGTAGCGGGCTTGGCCGCACGGGGAAACTGACCAGAATAGCCACTGTGGAATAGACTATTTGCAGTAGTTCCTTGTGTGGATGCTCTATCCCAGAATAAAAGGGATTTTATTCCACCATGGATTACTCTGTTTTAGAAGAACACTAATTATTCCAGAATCAAGTGACACTTCTTCCACAGTAGAGTGTCCACACAGGGAGCTATTCTGGAATAGCTGTTTCAGGGATTGTCTACATGGAGAAATTGACTGGAAGAGGGATTGGGCAGGGCAAGTCACGCTACAGCCCTGGACCCAGAACAGACTGTAAAACCTTGAGGGCGGGGACTCTCTCACCCTGTGCGAGGTACTCTACAACCACCATGGGACTCCATTCTCAGGTGGTCCCTAGCCACTACTGTAATCATCATCATAGGGAACCAAGCGGATGGCTGCTCTCGGGCTCTGCTGTTGTGCCAGGTGGTATACGTGAGTGGAGGAACTACATCTACCCAATTCTTTGCGATGTAAGAACATTGGCATCTGAAACAGAATATGGAGGTGGTAGTGGTACCCTGGCCTCTTGGAATAGCTGATCATAAGAGGTCATCAAAACATCTCCCAGCTGGAGGATGCTGCACCATCCCCTCAGAACAAGGGATTTGGGGACATGTCTGGTCCCATTCCTGCACTCCTCATGAGAGGAGCAAATATAAAATGCAAGAATTTTCACACATTGCACAGGTTTGTTATTGCTTCTTGCATCTCCTCATTTTCTAGGATCTTCATTGGGAAGGGGATTCCTTGTTGATGAATAGAAAAGCAAGAGCCAGGGGCAGGTACAGTCGAAGGGCTGCTTGCCTCATTCACTCAGGATAACCCAGAGCTCACGTCACATTCCAGACTTACACAGCAGTGCAAAGCAGAGCCCAGGCATAGACGTTAATCACAAACTAGCTTTGTGATAACTTGGTACAAGCTGTACCCATTGTGAACATGGCATATGGGCATGTGGGTGTGGCACTGGGGGAGGCCGCAAGCTGCCAGGACAGCTCTGGCTGCTGCAAAGTTTGGGAGCCTCTGGGGCCAAGGCAGAATCCAGCATGAAGAAGGTAGATACATAATCAAGTTGCAGCTCTGGGACAGTTCTACCCGCGGTGCTCACCCGCATGGAGCAGGGCAGAGGTGACCCGGAGAGGAAATGCTGTTCTAGTGCTGGGGTCGAGGCCCAGCTCTGCCACCGATTCATGCTCTGGTTTTAGGCAACGCCCACGGTCCCTGTGCTTCAGTTTGTACAATTAAAATGTGAAGAACAGACTATGACTGCTGGGCAACGGTGCTACAGCAGGGCCCAGGACGAATTCCATTCAAAAGCTCATTGAGACCTTATTTTAAAACCTCCCCCCCCCCATCTCTGATGCGCTGCTCATTTTTCCTTTAAGGAATTTAATAGTTGACCAAGTGGCCTTTGGGCCATCACCATCCCTCTCCCAAACACTCCTGCAGAGCTCACTAGAGCAGAAAGCAGGGTAACGGGCACGCTCAGCCTTGTTCTGCAAGAGCTCCGGGCTGTGCAACCAGCCCCACGCAACTGCCCAAGAAACTTGTGTGCTTCCACTCCAGCCGAGCAACTGCCCTGCACCAGTACTAAGCAGCTGGGGGAGGGGAGGGGGGGAGGAAAGGGACTGATCCTTTGTACCTCGCAGCCCCAGCAACTCAAGGTTCTACACCTTCTTCCCCCCACCCCCTTCATCAGGCCTGAGTGAATTCAATTCCTACCCCCCTCCACCCACTCCAAGCCCCCCCCCCGAGCATCTGCCAAGAGATGCACAGCAACCCATAGCTACAGTGATGTTAACAGCCCCTGTGCCCCCCACACACCCCCACACACCCAGAGGGCTGGAGCAGTGGATCTATGAATTTGGGATTCTGCAGCGACAGCCCAGCCCTTAATTGCTAATCATGTTAATTACAGTAGGGCCTGAGGGGCCCTTTGGGCTAGGTGCTGTCCAAGCCCTGCACTCCCCCTGCTCAGGGGGATCAGGCCCCTCTGGAGCATGCCCTGAAGCAGCTGGCTCCCCAGAAGTCTCTTTAGGTCCAGCCACACTGCAGTAAAGGACCTGTGGGACAGCACAGCAAAGGCTGGAGGTCTGGGAGCTTGGGGCTAAACATTGCAGTGTAGACATTGATTTGGGCTTGGGCTGGAGCGCGGAATCTAGGACCCCACAAGGTGGATGGGCCTCAGCCCAGACTCCAGCCCAAGCTCAAAAATGTCTACACGGCAACATTTAGCCCCAAAGCCTGAGCCTGTGTAAATGGCTCTGAGCGCTGACTCTTGGGGCAGTAGGGTTTTTATAGATGTCCCCTTTGAGGACGAAGCTCTACGCCCACCAAGGCAGGGGCAGGATCTGGCCCTACATTCGCCTTTGTAGCAGGCACCATGCAGGGCTCTGCCAGAGAGTGGAAACCAGGTTCATCCACAGCCAGGCAAAGCCAGGGTGATGCTTTGGCTGGGACGGAGATAAAACCAGGAGCCTTGTGGGGGGTGTGTGTGTGTAAATGTTTGCTCAGAGTTTTCAGGGGCATTTCAACCCCCACATTCAGGGTATCCACATACTGAATGCCAAAGCAAACAAAGTGGGTGAAGTTGCCTGAGGGAAGAGATGGTCCTCTTTCCACTCAGCTGCCACTAACCTTACTCACGGGGCAGGGGTGAGCCCATCAGCTTTATCTTAAGATAGCTTCCCAGGCCAGGATGTGCAGGTCCCCAGGATATCTGAAGAGCCCTGTGACCCAAGCTAATCACTCGGGACATTGGACGAGTTCTTTGGGGGGGTGTCTAGCGAGAAATCTCTTGCTGCCCACATCAACCCACCTCCCTCTCTTGGATGGAGTTAAGGATTCTCACCTCTGTTACCTTCTCACCTCAGGCCTGTAGCTGGCTTCAGCTCCTGGGGCTGGAAGAACCCAACAATGATTCTAGGTGGAGTCACGTAACATCCTGGGGCCTGGCCCTTTCCACAAATCCTTCATCAGTCTCACTCCAGGTGGAACGGCCCATCCCAGCATGCACAGCAGTGGCAGGAATGGACAACAGGCTGGAGCCCAGTGCAGTTGTCAGAATTTTGTCAACCATTGAGAAGCAAAAGCCATGGGAGAAACCAAGCTGATGTTGGTGATTACTGCAGCAGGCGAATGGGTGATCTAGAGGTGGTTATGCTGCCCGGGCACCACCAATAATTGCTCCGTGGAAACCCTTGTGGGACACATTTTATTTTTCAGTTAAAAAAATATATAAACAACTCCACGGCTTCCTAACAGTTATTACAATAATCAAAACCACAATGAGCAGACTAGATACACATCTGTGAACAAACAACTGTCCCGGGGTTGGAGAAGGGCAGAGGCGGCAGGCTGGGGAGGGGAGATGCAGTTAAAAATGTCTCATATTAAATCACTCCCAGGCCCTCAAACCTACTCTGTGAAACAACCCCCCGGGCTGGATAGGTCCTTGTGGAGACCACAACCACCACCTGATCCCAGCTATTCTGTTGCTCCCCATGTCACTCCCACAACCCCCCACCATGTCTCTCTCTGCCCTCCACCACCATCCCTCTGCCTGTTGAGATCTCCTCCCCGGAGAACATCCCTGACCCAGACTCTCATCAGATCTCACCCCATCACACCCGTGCTGTTGTCACCCAGCTTCAGACAGTCCCTTCTATCTTCCCCCTCAACCCACACCTCACTTTATACCCTCTCCAGAGAGTCAACACTGCCACCCAGCTGCAAAGGTCACATACGTGCCGAGCAATGCATGGCACTCTGTCCCATGCTGCGGGTTGTCCCTCCGCCCTGCTGCTCTTGGGG
This sequence comes from Emys orbicularis, assembly GCF_028017835.1. Taxonomy (NCBI): domain Eukaryota; kingdom Metazoa; phylum Chordata; order Testudines; family Emydidae; genus Emys; species Emys orbicularis. The sequence continues at coordinate 8,105,881 of NC_088705.1, forward strand.
GCAGAAGCGACACCCAGAACTCAAAAAACAGGAATCAAGCCAGTCTCTTCCAACTAAACTAGACTGACCTAGACTCTTCCTGCCACGAGGAGATTAAGCCAGAAAATACCCACCCCTAGCAATGCCACCAATGGGCAGAATCTCTGTATTCCACCCACAGCAGAGGTCTAAAGCCTGCCCCTACCATTAAAGACACAAACCCACCCCACCCAAATCACAAGGAACTCGCTTCCACGAACCTGCACTAACATCCGTAGTGTGTGTTCATGTTAACAGCGAGACGTCTACTCAGCTCTGGCCTCCCTCAGACCCAGGCAGACAAGAGCCATTTGAACACAGGACCAGCCCCAACATGCCAGGGCAACAGGAAAAGGGACTCTCGAAATTAGATGAGCAATGGTTGGACTTCAGGGCTGCCTTTGACGGGAGCATACAGCATCAATAGCTCCTTCCTTAGCCCACTGAGAACGCCTGTATTCAAGGGTTGCCTTGATTTCTGGTTGGCCTGGGGAGCAGAGGGGGCAGCTTAAATATAGATTAATGTCAAGATGAGAAAAGAGGTGCATGAAAACGCATTTGAACCCAAAAGCTGCTGGCTCCACAATGTTCCTCGTTAGCCAGACAGAACGCGGCACTCTGGGACTTCACAGCTAGACCACATGGAAAGAGGCAGCAGAATCCGTTATTTCTAAACGTCTCACAATGCCCCAAGTGCCTCACCTACGGGAGCCCTGCAACCAATGCTGGCTGCTGACAGCAGTGAAAGGAGAGGCCGAGACTGCAGGACAGCAACTCTCTTGTGAGGCTAAGGATTGGGGCCCGGGGCTCTGAGCTCAGGAGCTAACTTGTCAGGGCCCAGTTCTGGCTAGTTCAATTTGGGGCTCCATAGACGGGGTACATCGTGTGGGGGAGGGAAGAGACGGTCCGGACTGGCAGCCAGGGGCACTGCAACAGCCTAGTTTGGGGCATCACCAGGAATCAGGTTTAATGGGGGGGGGGGGGGAATTCGCTGGTTTCAAACAGCCCAGCTGGGGCTATAGGAATTGGAACTAGGGATGAGAAAGCAGCATTTTGGGGGAGCCAGAAGGCTTGATGTTGGTTATGGGGTGAACACTGCCTTGGACAGGCCACTTCAGGGCTCTGGGGTGGGGGATTTAAGTACGGAGGAGGCTTAAGCTGGTATTGGGGGCTAGGCAGGGAAAGAGGAGCAGATGCGCTCCTGGCAGTGTGATCCCAGGATGGATCCATAGGGGATGGGCTGTGGGGTTGAACACACTCCAGGGATTTGGGGGGGGGATTGTTTGGGGGGTTCTAACATGGCACGTGGCTCAGGCAGTCCCTTGGGGGGGGGGGGCTCGGGGAGTGGGATGTAGAGGTTAGGAAGTGGAAGGCTGCAAGCAGAACGAACTCTGCCCAGGCTGCTGAGTGCACAGCTCTGGGAAGCAGGGGCTGGGTGGAGGTGGTGGGGAGGGCAGTAACCGGTATGCTGGGGCACGCGGCCTTGGGCAGCCCAGCTGGAGTCTGCGGGGAAACTCTATTTCTGCATGTCACACTGCAGCAGGAGAACAATAGAGGGGTCGCTCTTGGCAGCTTCCTTGAACTCCTCCAGGGTGATCTGGTCATCCTTGTCCTTGTCCATCTTGGTGAAGATCTTGTCAACCCGCTGCTGGGGCGTCAGCCCGTCCTGGTTCATTCTCATCATGATGACCGTCCCCACCATCTTGTAAATGGCCTGAGGCATGAAGGACAGAGGGAAGAGGGGTGAAGTGCCCAGGAGGGCCCCTTCTGCACGGCGGTAACACCATGCTAGCGGGGGCAGGGCTGAGCGGGTCCACACAGCAAGGGAAGGGGTGGTTGTAGAACAGACAGGTGTACCCATGTTCGCTTTAACTCTTGCTAGCTGGATAACAATAGCACAGCACAGGGAGACATAGGCTTGTACTGGATTGCTAGCCCATGCCTCCATAGCCACACAGCTACTGTTAGCCATGCTAATGGGTAGGCTACACGCCACCCCTTCACCTGAAGCCCTGCCTGCCCACCTATGCTGCTGCTCCTGTTCCTTCAGCTAGCTTTGATCTAGCTCAGGTGAGTCTACACACGCTGCAGTCACACCTTACCGACTGCAGCGTAGAGACACCCCCCTGGCTAGGTCTATGGTACACCTGCACTAGCTTGCATTGAGCTAGTGTGCTTTAAAAAGTAAAGTACATACCAGGAGACAGGTGTGATTGCATCAGGTGGCTACCCTGGACCACCACCCATGTAGCCATGGTTACACAGCTATTTTGCAGTGTGCTAGTGCAGGTAGATCCACCCGCGCCAAAAGTTACACCCTAGGCTGCAGAGTAGACATACCCACCCACTGGTCTCTTTTCCCCTGCTGCAGTGACTGTGGGCCAGACTGTCTGCGGACGTAACCTGCTGCCATTCCAGTCAGCACAGAGCTGCATCAATTAACGCCAGCAGATGTGGCCCTGCATGGCTTCAGGGCCCAGTCTGCACCCGAGGCAGGGCATTCATTGCCAGAGGTGATTCTGTGATCGAGCATGGGGACTTAGGAAGGGGAGAGCAGCCTGGAGGGGAGGGCTAATGCTCTGGGGGAGATGGATTTACCACTAGGGGTCAAGGGTGTTTATGACCTATGGTTTGGGGCTTGGTTTATACTGGAGCTGCTTTTGAGTTTGGACACTTGTGAGCTGCAAATTTTTTGAAGGGGCATCTATTCTAGTCGCTTGGTCCCGCTCTCCAGCCTCTCATCAGTGCTGGGGCTAATGATCAGAACCAGCCCACTGCAGCATCTTTGACCCCACTGTCTTCACAGAGACAGAGAGGCCAGTGCATTCCAATACCTCAATTATTTCTAGCATCTCCAAGCGGGTTATCTTCCCGTCTCCATCTAAGTCGTACATCTCAAAGGCCCAGTTCAGCTTCTGCTCAAAGCTTCCCCTGGAGGTGACGGACAGGGCACAGATAAACTCCCGGAAGTCGATCGTCCCATCGCCATTCTTATCAAATGTGCGGAAGGCGTGCTGGGCAAACTTGGAAGCATCTCCATATGGGAAAAACTGCAGGGCGAGAAGAGGCTAGTAAGAGATCTGGAGAGATAGAGGACCTGCGGTGCAAGGGAGCATATGGGATTTGTTGCTGCTTAGAGACGGATACACACAAAATCAGTATTTCTAATATAGAGAGATATAGTATAGGGCATCAACTTAGAGACAATAGCCAGGGGGGAAAGGAGTAAGATTTGGACCTATTTGATTCTAGGCACAAATCTGTGAAGGCCTGGCCGAACCAAGAACTTTAGAGGACTTCTTAAGCCTCTTACTATAGCGTGGGGGCTAATCTAAATTTTAAGGGAATCTGAACTCTAAATATGGCCACTTTCTATCACTGCAGAGAAAGGGGTGTGGGAAAACACCAGGGCAATCACATACTTCAGGAGACAAATTCAGGGCATGGCTCAGCCTGCAGATAGAGGGTAGCAAGGAAGGTTTTAGGGGCAGGAGGTTATGTTCTTGCTCTGATTGGACTTGGAAGGAACAATCAAACATTCGGTAGCTTAGAGCACGGTCAGGGGCTTCTGTGGCTCCAGCCCAGGATCTTGCTAGCAGAGGGAGATCTACTAGAGCTTTGCAATAACAATCCATCCCTCAGGCTGGGCTGTGCCAGCCACGGCCAGCAGCGGGTCCCAGTTTCATCCTAACCATAAAGCTCTCCAGAAAGGTCAGGGGCCAGCCAGCACCAGCAGTGAACGGGGCAGTTCAATGGTGCTCTTGACCTCTGGCTGGTCTAGCACTACCTTCACCCAGGTGAGTTAGTGGTTTCAGCTAGTCACCAAATGCAGCCTTTTAAACAGCCGCAGCCCCATGTTTCCCGGTAGCTTACTCGGCGCCTGCCCCCATCCACCAAACACTGACCATCTTCTTCCCTCCCCTGTACCTTGATGTAGAGCTGCTGGAATTCATCCAGGTTAAGGATACCGGTGGGACAGTCCTTCAGGAAGCCCTTGTACCACTGCTTTAGCTCTTGCTCACTGAACTCTGTGCTTCTCACCAGGTCGTCCAGCATCTCGGGGGCCAGCTTACTGTTGTGTTTTCCCATCACTGACTCTGGAAAGAACAGCACAGTTCCTAGATGCTGAAGTACGGACAGTGTTAGGGAGAGGGCTGAGAGACAGGAATTCTTGGGCTCCCTTCCCAACTGTGCCACGGACACGTCTCTTCATCTCCGTACCTCAGTTTCCCCCCCGCTCCCTCTCTGCAAAATGAGGGTAATCATGCTGACCAGCCTCATGGGTGTGTATGGGAGAGTTCGCTAGTTAAGCTTTGTACAGAGCACTGACATTGTCAAAGGTCTTGGAAGCATCAAGTATCAATATTACCAACGTTTCAGAGGAGATATAAATGCTACTGGAAAAGCCTGTGACTGATTAATATGACTCACTAGCCACCTCTCACACAGATCAAAGCCCTGAGAAGATCGGCCTACCCTCCCCACCACTCAGTGGGGTTGTTTGTGGGGTGGATGTTTCCATACTAACCACATCTCTTTGGGCCTTAACCAGCAACACTTGCAGTAGCATTTGTGACTAGGGCCACCCTGGCTCCTACAGAGAAGAGACTCAACAGCTGATCCCAGGAGCACCATCTGACACCACTCACTTTTCAAGTCTTGTCTGGACCCCATGAGACAGACCTTGGCCAACACCCCACCTACCAGTCATTGGCACCTGCCCTCATGGCCAGTAAAACCTCAGCGCCCAGCGACTCCGTCTCATGGCACCTGCCACAATATAAGATAGGCTTCAGGAGCAGCTGAGAAGACTCACAATATTGGACTCCTGCTGGAGTCACAAGGCCATTAAGAATCATCTTGTTCAGCGTTTTTCCTGGGATGTCGTCACAGGCCCCCTGAAAGCAGCACGACGGGGTGGAATTTTGGGGACACGTCTCGCTGCCGGGGAGTTGCAGTAGCAGCTGGGAACCCTTTTCCTCTCTTCCCCATGGCTGTAGCAGGCCAAACCGGCCACCAGGTAGCAAGAACACCCTCCTTCTCCCTGGAAGAGAGCAGGGCACCTTAATGCCGAGCGCTCCGGCACACACCTCTGGGGATGGAGTCAGGAAGGCATCAGATCTGCTTAGTAAGGAAGCCTCCAGCAATCATCCAACACGGTCGGTTCTAAGAGTGCTGGAATGTCTCTTGGCCAAGAGACAGCCAGCTTTCACTCAGTGCTTGGGCAAGGCTGGAATGCATATGGGGGGAGCGGGAGCAGGGGGCTAGTGGTAGCTGCAGCAGCAAGGGAAGGGGTCTTTCCATAAAAATGCTTCAAAGAAGGAGAGAGCAAGAGCACGCGCGAGAGAGAGCACCGAAGCTATGAAATCAGAGCATTCGGTGGTCTGGGCTATGAAGGGTTAAATAAATTAGTATTCATAGAGGAAATGAAAGGGGTGGAGCAGAGCCCAGGGGAGCTCTTGTCAGTGTTTTGGGGGTGGTGTCACCCCCAGCTTTCAGACGCCAGGAGGTAGAAGATGATGTTTTTGGAACAGTCTCACCTGTGAGGTTTCAACTTAGGATATAGAGTCGGCAACACTTGCGCACTACTCTCCTGATATTTGAGGTTGAATTTGAAGCCCTGGTGCCTGCAGTCCCGCGAGAAAAGAAGAATTTCTGGGTTTTTAAGAGTACGTTTCTAGCCCTCATGGAGACAGAGGAAGAGCTTGAAAAGCGTCACTTGAGCGTAGCCCAAGAAGCTTGGAACCAAGGAGGCAAAGAAACAGAAGCCCACGTTTTTTCTCTAAACTTGGGATTTTTTTAAGCCACAGTTTGTGATTTTTGAATGTTTGGGTTTGGCAATCCTGAGGGTCCGTCCTCCCCCGCCCCAATTACTTAGCTCAGACAGACCGATCCACCTTTTAGTCCAATAGGCGTGCGCTTAGCCACATCTAAGAATTCCAGATAGTGGAGTGTTGCCAGCACTGATATAGGGAGGAATTTGAGACATCTCCCCACCCAGAACACACCCCTCTTCTCCACATAAGGCTGGCTGCTTTTTCCTCCTGATGCAAGTGTCAATAGACTAGATCCAGAAGGAAGGGTTCGGGGAACAAAGAGGGTTGCAGGAAAATATTTGAGTAGCTATAGATAATAATCTGGTGCTGTTTGCTGTGGTCAGAGTAGGGAGGCATGATTTCTGACTTCTATTCGTGACTCTGCATTGCTCTGCAAGCTCAGGCAAGTCACAGATCAGCCTTTGTGCCTCAGTTTCCCCATCTATAGAACAGTTGTTATACCTCTCCAAGTGGAGCACTGTTAGTCTTAATGAGTGCCTGGCAAATGCTTTGAGATTCTTACATGACAGGTGCAATATAACAGCGAAGTATTTACTGTGACGAATTCCTGAGTGGGGAACCAGTGTCTAATGAATTCCAGCGATGGATGCCAAACCCCCCACTGTGGGAGATTAACTAGGGAGCAGAGGAGAGGGTACAGGTGCTCCAAAGAGGTCATTCCTAGCACAACATCCCCAGACATAGGTCCCAAGACAGAGCCCAAGACTTTCAATTCTAAAGCAGATACCTCTACCACTTGAGCAAAAAGGGAGTAAATCCATGAAGCAGCAGCAGCAGGCGCTCATCCTTCGTGCTCTAACCAGCAGAGGGCGACATTTAGCAAGCATGTTACATTGGGCTGCAGTATTGTGGATGTCATGATTTCAGAGGTGCTGCTGGGGCAGCTCTGACATTTGCCTGTCTGCATCAGTCAGCCCTTTATAAAATAGCACTTGCTTTCATGCAGCTCCTTTCATGCCCAGGCTCTCCCACGGCCCACAGAGAAGCAAAATACTGGCAAGTCAGGCACTGCCTAGGCAAAGAAAGAATCTGCCTAGTTTTCAGCAATCGCTCCCACACAGCCTGGGTCGTTATTTGCTGTTTAATCGAATGGCAGATGGTTGGCCAGGAGGACACTGGTGTTACCTTGTATGCCCAAAAAAAAAAAAAAAATTAAAGAAAATTGGATGTTTAAGTTCATCAGGAGACAGACCAGAACAACAGACAAGCCCAGATCTCAGTTTGATGCATCTTCCAAAATATGGCACTTTAAGTGCAAGTGATTTATAGACATCTGCTTTGGCACTCCTCTCTGTCTCCCCCTCCATGTCTGCCTCTTCCTGTACTGTCCTTTCCTGGGTTTCCCAGGACATCTTGTTCCTTGCCCCAAGATAAGAGATAGAGACTGTCACTGACGACAGTCTCAAAATGCTCACAAATAAATGATGCTCCTTCCTAGCATAGGAGTCGGCAGCACAGCGCCTTCCTGCTTCTCTATTAGTTCCAAGCCCAAGTCACAGGGTGGGACTTGAACCTGCAACCATCTGTCTACAGAAGTGACTGAGCTGATAAGTGCCTCAGTGCAATCAACAGAAGTTTTGCCATGGATTTCAGTGAAGATCAGAGGCTGTGCCAACCTTGTTTGGGATCACAAGCCAGTTGTCTAGTCTCTTGGTACGGATGTTAATGGCTCTGCGTCCTGGATACCGTGCAATCAGGCATGCAGGAAGAGAGCTCGTCCTGTAAGCAGAGCTGGCTGGCGGAGGGACCGTCCCACCCTGCACAAGAGAAGGTGTGTCAGGCATCTAGTCCCCTGCTGCGGTGTTCTCCTCCAGTGATTCTCGGCATTGAGCAATCTGAGACAATCAATGTAGGCGTCTAGATCTGCAAGTTTAACCTTCAGCGAGGTCAGGGCCTGGGAGAGGAGATGTCACTGGGTCCTTTGATTTTGGATGGCCCCCCCAAGTATGGCACAAGGTGCTGCCCCCATTGCTGAACAAGAGGAGAAGTTCCCAATTACACTAGGCCAACATCTCACCTCAACAGCCGCCTTGCTCAACCCACTCACTCTCTCCCAATGAAGCATGGTGGAGAACTGCTGGAGGGGGAGAAGCTGGCTCCTGGAAGAGTGTAAGCTCTACCCAGCCCTTGTCTTTAAGTCACCCCTGGAACCTCAGCAGGTTTCTTAGCCGAGGTGGATTTTGCTCCAACACACATGGGCCAGAGGTGGAGGTGGGGAGGGGAGGGGAACGGGACTGAAGACATGGGGATTTTATTATGGGACTCTGTGGCACCATCTGGGAACAGAAGGCAGAACACCAGCAACTGCGTGCTTGGCACTAACATTTCATCTCCAAGCTCAGAGCCGATCCCAGAGAGTTATTGGTTGGAATGAGACCTGCTGCTAGTGACAGGCAGGGACCCACTCAGGACACCGTATGATGCAGATTCCCTCATCTCCTCTGGGGGGAGCTCTCCCTCAGGGTCTAAATGCACCAAGCCGCTCAGCTACTGCTCTCCCCCACTCTGCGGGTGGAGTTTAGGGTTCGTATCCTGCCTGGCGCACACCTCCCCACCTTTACTGCAGGAACAGGCTTGAACGATGCCACAGCCTTGGGGCTCTTGCTCTGCCATGGGCATTTTGCTTAGACAAAGCAGAAGGATCTCTAAGCAGATTCCCCTCCCCCAAAAAACACCACCTCTACACTCTTCCCCTCACTGGGCTGTCTCCAGGCCCAAGTGGGGCAGACACTGCCCAAATTCCTGGTCTGTCTCAGACATCCCTGCCCGGGTCAGGCATAGGGAGGCGCAGCCGCGAGGGGACAGAGGCCGAGCCACCCCCCTTCACTCCCCTTCCCCCAGGTCTCTGTTTGTGCTCACGCTGAAGGGGGGCAGGGACAATCTCCTCATTACTCTGGTACATATAGGAGCTGGTGCTGAGGAGGTTGCCATGGCGACAGCTCCACTGTGGAGAGATGGTTGCCAACAGTAGCAGCATCCCCGAAGCTACCAGCCAACTCTCCCCCCTGTGCCTTTTACTTCCACAGACCTTTGTGCTTCAGCCAAAATAAATAAATAAATCCCCAAGATTAAATCATTCTCTTTTGGGGAAGAAAGGGGGGGTGGGGGAGGGAAATCATGGCTAGTGGTCCCAACTGGGAGGTCGAAGCAAAATCAGGTTCCTTCTACATCTCCCACCAGTGCTTGTCCCCTGAGACTTGGCTTTTGAGATCTTTGGGTCCCTCACATAAAGCCGTCTGCACCTTTCACGCCAGGGCTGCCTGCCCCATATTTTAAAGGGGTGGATCTTTTGGTCCCGATGAACGAGATTAATTGATTTCACCCACTCCATGGCCAGCACCAGCAGTGTCAGAGCAAAAAAAGTCCATGCCAAGGGGAAGCTCCCTGTGTCCCCATCCCCACTCCACTCTTACGCCAAGCCTCAGCCTGAGAAGTTCAGAGCTGGAAAACACGTGAGGCCCTGCTGCATGCTCACAGACCTGTCTTCCTAAAAACCTGCATAACAACCTCACAGTCCAGCTCCATTTCACAACAAGGGGTCACAGCCACTGCCACGGGGAGTGCATCTGTTCTCCCGAAAGCCTAACGAGCCTGCAGACCTGGGTCTGGGACCTAACAGGGTCACATGTGCTAAACTGGACTGGCCTGGGCCAGTACCACTTGGATGGGAGATCTCCCAGGAACACCAGGGTGCAGGACATGCTGATGCGGATTCTTCTGAGCCAACACTGGTCAGGTATCCCAGCTTGGTGCTGCTGCTAGAGACGCCACTTTTCACATGCTGTTTGCAAAACAAGGTCCCAATTCCTTGTTACTATTAAAGATTGTACAGCTTCTTTGGGGGGGGGGGGGGAAGAGAGAGGAGATGTGGTGTGTGTGTGTGTGTGTGTGTGTGTGTGTGTGTGAGTGAGTGAGTGAGTGAGTGAGTGAGTGAGTGAGTGAGTGAGTGAGTGAGTGAGTGAGTGAGTGAGTGAGTGAGCGAGCTCAGGGTTAAACTCATGCCCTGGCTGAAACCAGACTTGGGTCAATTCCTTTCTTCCCACTTCTAATTCTCCCAGCAGCTCTAATTGAGAGCAGTGGCCAGAGCATAAGTCTGGGACCCAGGAACACTGCAGTGCTAGTTCCAGCCATGCTGCCTTGGGCAAGTCACATCACCTCTCCATGCCCCCAATTCCCCCAGCTGCAAAATGGGAAGATGCTTCCCTGCCTCAGTTTTCCCTCTAAACTGTGGTGCAATTATGCTGTTTCACAATAGCGATGCTCCACCCCAGAAGTGGCTGCATTTCAGCGGCCAAGTGACAGGATCCCAAGCTACAGCCAGTAAATCAGTTTAAACCTGCAGAGTGCTGTGGGCTGAAAGATGTGGTGCAAGTGTATTTGCTAGACACAGGAAGCCAGAGCGCAGGAGTTATTCTGTTGGACTCACGTGGAGCACGGAAATTCTCCATTCTCTGTGTTTTCCCATCTTGCTGCAGAGATTTAGGATTCTGAACATCAGAGAAAGGCCTTGGATACAGCAGTTCTGCTCCCCCCTCCCCTCGGATTGTGGGGCTGAGATGGTCTCCTGGAGTCACCCTTCCTTCCATTTAGTGGGACTGTGTCCCTCTGCAGATCACCACAAGTTCCTGATTGAGTCTAGGCACAGGCAGAGAATTAACCCTTTTGCTCCTAAAGCAGTCAGGGTTTTCCTGGTGCAAAAGCCATTGCTGTGAACAAAGGCAGAAGATTGCTGGGTGGGTGGGTTCAAAGGAAGGGAAATGGCTGGGCTTGAGGGATCCCCTCCAGTGTGCAGAGACAGGAAGGACAATCCTTCCCAGTAGATGCACAATGAGGTTCCTACGTCGGCCAGAGTGGGCACACTTTGCATAAGAGAACAATGAGAACTGTTGTGAGGAATGCCGCAGGCTACAGGCGATATTTGCATGGTCCCTATTCAGTAGGAGGTGAGCCAGCACTCTGGGAGCAGCGTGTGATCAGCCCTGTGGGTTTGGGCAGACAGGAAGACATGTCACGTGTAGGTCTGTAAGGAGTGCAACAACACCTGGGTATGCAATATATCTAGCCAGGTTACATACACATAAGGAACGTGCATATTCAGGTTGTGCACTCATATCCATTGTGTGCGCAAAGGGGAGTGTACAAGTGTTGAGTGTGTGGGTGTACACACACGAGACGGGAACGTGTAGAGAAGGGACACTAAAGCCATATTTCTGAGGCCGCCATTTGATGCAATCTAGTTCACGCTTCAGGAGTCATTTTAAGAGCCAGGGAATAAAAAGGCATCCCGGGCTGGGATAATTCCATTTGGTGCAGGGAAGGGGAGTGAACCCCAGAGGCAGGAAATTACATCTTGATCAGTGGAACAAGGGATTAAGTGGAGACGTTCATGGTTGCTTGTGGGACTGGGCGGGATGAAAGGAGCTGTAGAAAATTATTGGTCATGGCCCCACCCAAGCTGCTGCACTAACAGTTAAAGAACCTAGCAACAGATTGATGCAAGACCCAGAATTGTAAGAGCCGGTTTGTGTGCCGTGTACGTTCCATTGTGTGGATAGTCTGCCTGGTGTGTGTGCACAGATCAGCACTGTGCGTGCCTCGACACACACATGACACCGTGTGCAATCCAAAGATGTGGGCACATGGTGGAGTTTGGAAAGGGCTCCTTCATTCCGTGGGCTGGAGCGTGTGTTACGGTGTTCGTTCTCGGTCGTGCAATGGCACTTTCGGAAGGTTCTCCGAGATAAGGAGAACCCACCCCACATGCCTCCAGAGCTCTGATTGGTCAAAAGATAACAGAATCTCGATGAAACAAGTCTCCCTGAACCCTGCTGCCTGCGTGCGGCTCACAGTACCTCCTGCAGGCAGTGGGGAACAGGGGAAAAAAAGAAAAAAAACAACACTGTGGGTTGAAGCCCTGGGGAACTGGCTTGTTGTTGTGACTGAACATAGGACTCTGGATTGCAGACTGTTATTTTGGAGACACTGGCCTCCAGAATAGCAATGCCACCACTTACAATACCTCGTACCCAAATCGTTACTCAGGGGACTCACTGAGATCCCCTCCCAAACCAGGGCCTTCCCACCGGCAATGACAAGATGGCTGCTTTTATGGTTGGGGGGAGAGAATCTAAAGCTTTGGTACATATAAGAACTAACTAGCACATGTATGCACATGCTAGTATATGTGGAAGAATGATCCCCTTACTGCCCCCCCATACAATAAAGCATAAATGAAAACAACCCTTACAATCCCTCCCCCCAGCCCACCTCCCCCACATACACTCGTAAAATCACGCTGCTGGGATCTGCAGCACGACACGGTCCTCGCTGCACTGCACAAACCTGCTAGCTGGAGGCAAACAAAGGGATGGGGTACAGAGGGGTGTCTGTGCACATGTCTCCCCAAAGACCTTACGGGTCTTTGACTGAGGTTGGGTTGGGAGGCTCCCCTGGGCTTAATGCAGAACAGCCCCCTCCTGAGAGCCAGCCCATACCCCTCCTCCTGCCCATCTGCCTTTTCCCAAAGGCAGGGCGCCCCATGCCTGCCAGCCACACTGGGGTTTAGATCAGGCCCTGCACTCACCAAACCCACTGCCAGAGCTATGGGGAACTTTGCAGAAGGAGCAGCAAGCGTTCTGGGGTGATGCCAGCACGGGGCAAGCTCTGAGCTGGAGCCTATAGGGCACAGTAACCAAGGAACCAGAGTCCCAGCCTCTTTGCTCCCTCAGGAGAAGCAACTTAAACACACACACACACAATCCTTTGCAATAGATGCCACTAGTACAACACCTGGCTGGGACCAGCTCCTGTGGTGCCCCACATACAGCTCGCTCAGCAAGGGGCTCTGGGTCAGAAGAGGGGGTGAGCAGAGCAGGCCACATGACAGGGCCAGCTGGCTGATCAGACCCACTACCCCCCCCCCTTTAATCACAACACATTGTGTGATCATCAGCTATTGCTAAACCTCCATTTTATTTCTACCAACCCCCTTTTGTTGCCCAAAGCCACTGGGGCTGTCGGAGCCCCCAGAGCATTTTTCACTCTCCCAGGTGCCTCTTACCTTGGAGGTGGACTGGGATGCAGGTGAAGCTGCCGTTGTCTCTCTGGCCCAGCGAGGTGTCAGCCCCAGGTGCGATGTCTCAGGAGAAGGAGGAAGCTCCCTGCCCATGCACTCAAGAGAGCCCTGCTTTCCCCCCACCTGATCTGCCTGGGAGCCGCTTCTCCTTCTGGCTTGTATCAGTATGTGCCCCGCCCCGCTCAGAAGGGAGGAGCCGGATTGGTTCTGCTGGCAGGCTGATTGGGCGAGGAGAGTGTCAGTCAGCAGAGCCTGCTTCAGGTGGGGCTAGGAGCGTGATCCCAGGCTGCCTGTCTGCTGGGCTGACTCCTGCCCGCTTTGCTCAGGGGCGTGGGGCGCTTGGCCTCGCGGGGTGCTGGGGGGGGCAGGTTGCTCCCAGGGCTCCGAGGCTAACATGGGGTCTCCTGTGCTCTGTCTTCTCCCGGAGAAGGGCATGGTGGGATGGGGAGAGATGCAGGTCCCAGGATGTTATAGGGAGACAAGGTGGGGGAGGGAATAGCTTTCATTGGACTAACTTCTGGGGAGGGAGAGAGGCGAGCTTTCGAGCCCACACCGAGCTCTTCTGCAGCTGCTTCCTACCAGCTACCCCCCACCTGGTTGTTGTTCCCGCCCCACTGCAGCATCCCATGCCACCGAGGGCTGCTGTGCCGCCGTGGGGAGCAGACATCTCCCCTAGCTCTGCCAAAAGCAGCCCGGTGGGGGTCCCCGATAAGCATTGGCCTGCTAAACCCAGGGTTGTGAGTTCAATCCTTGAAGGGGCCATTTAGGGAACTGGGGTAAAAATCTGTCTGGGGATTGGTCCTGCTTTGAGCAGGGGGTTGGACTAGATGACCTCCTGAGGTCCCTTCCAACCCTGAGATTCTATGATTCTATCCGTTCTGCTCGCCTTGTCGCTCTCCTGGCCTGGGTGAGGCTCCACGCTTTCACTCCTCCCAGCCCCTGCATGCCTGAACATCCTCCCGACCCCGCATGCCAGGCCACCTCCCTATCTCCACCTGAGCCAGCAGCACTGCCCTCACCTCGGCCTGCATTGCAGGTACACGGCATTAAATCATCCAAGGAGGGGCTAACATGGAGCCCACCTGTGGCCCAACTTACAGGCAGCTCCTTATATCAAGTCACTGAGCCTTGCTAGCAAGATAGATGACTGAACTTCATTGATCATTCCTGTGCATGTGCCCAAAGTCCTGTCCCCTCATGCACTGGGCGCAGCATAAAGTCTGGGATGGAGTCTCAGCGGTGTTGCCCCAGAGTCCTGGCCAGGGGTCTACTGAGGAATGTATAACAATAAACATAACTCCTGCTTATCCACCCTTCCTCTTGTGCAGAGCCGGCACTAGACACAAGCAGACTAAGGCTATGTCTACACTAGCACTTTTGTTGGTAAAACTTTTGTTGGTCAGGGGTGTGAAAACACACACACACACACACACACACACACACGACCGACACAAGTGCTGGTGTGGACAGCACTATGTCAAGTACATAAAAGGTTGTTACAAGGAGGAGGGAGAATTGTTCTTCTTAACCTCTGAGGATAGGACAAGAAGCAATGGGCTTAAATTGCAGCAAGGGCGGTTTAGGTTGGACATTAGGAAAAACTTTCTGTCAGGGTGGTTAAGCACTGGAATAAATTGCCTAGGAAGGTTGTGGAATCTCTATCACTGGGGTTTTTTAAGAGCAGGTTGGACAAACACCTGCCAGGGATGGTCTAGATAATATTTAATCCTGCCATGAGTGCAGGGGACTGGACTAGATGACCTTACAGTGGCGCAGCTGTGGTGGTACAGCTGTAAGGTCTGTAGTGTAGGTATTGCCTAAGCAACTGCTTAGGCCCCTGAGCAGCTCAAGGGCCCCACCTATCCACTTTTTAATCTAAGAACTTGCCTGTTTTAATACTGGGGGGGAATATTCCTGCTTAGGGCCCCCAATAGGCTAGCTCCGGCTCTGCCCTACTGCTGTCCTTTAGTGAGTTAGTGTGTGATCCTGACATGCACCGAGCACCCTGGAGGTCAGAGAGAGTTGGGTGCTCGGCCCCTACGAATCATGTTCTTGGAGCTTGTTCGGAGCTGGGGCCTGTCATATTCCACTGATCTGTAAAGCGTCCTGCCCACCCACAAAGCTGGGTTGATAATAATAAATGCAGTATCCTTTGGATACAGAGAGATGGATCCTGAGCCACCTTGACGTCTCACAGAATAAGGAGGGGCCGTGCAGGGAAATCCGCAGGGGAGTGAGGTTTGGATAAGATCATTGGCATAGGGTGACCAGATGTCCCGATTTTATAGGGACAGTCCCAATTTTTGGGTCCTTTTCTTATATAGGCTCCTATTACCCCCCCCCCACCCCCATCCCGATTTTTCACACTTGCTGTCTGGTCACCCTACATTGGCACTTGTGCCGGGCTGTGCCAAGGACCCCCTCAGCCTGGGGTGTGATGGAGACAGCACCGCCAGCAGCAGGAAAGTCTGGGCGTACGAACGTATTTGGTCTCAGTCACCAGGGAAGTCTAAGTCACCTTCCAGTCTCCTCTTCCAGGCCTGCCCCTTAAAGCCCTACTGGGTAGAACGCTGGGATTCCAGTTTTGAAGGAGACAGCTCCGTGCCATGACATATTCTAACCGTGGCATCTCGCTGCAGCCATACCAGCCCAGCCCCCCCACTCAGGAATTTCCGCCTGGTGGGGACTGGTCTTTAACATGTGAAGGTGGATTGGCCAAGATCTCCTTGGTTCGAGCAGAGAGTCCAGGCAGGGCTCTGTCCTGCCCAGGAGGTGCAATGCTGGGTCTCGGAGCTCAAGATCCAAAATGATTGAGCAGGACAGGGAGTGAGGAGGAAACCAACCCCGAACTGAAATGCTGCTGGCAGGAGGGGAGGCTAAGAGGGCAGCGGGTAGCTCAGCATTTCCTTAGCAGGGGGAGGAGCGTGCCCAGGTCAGGATGGACACACCGGTTCTCCACGACATGCCCTGCCCCTTTCATGCCCTGGGGAGAGAGGAGCTTTTGTGGGGAAGAGCAGGTCTGCAGATAAAAAAACCAGAGCGAGACCAACTGATTTCAGAAACAGAGGCGAATGGTTTCCATGGCGACTGCCAGCAACAGGAGGATGCGTCTCCTGGTGTCCTTACTTCTCAGATGCTGCTGTGTGTTCCCAGGGCGGCCGAGCCCATATCTAATAGGGCCCTGCTGCAGTGGTCACGGGGGAGCGGCTCCACCTGGCAGGGGAGAGGAAAGGCTCCGTGGAGATCATTCCTGTCACGTGGAAATGTGCCCTCCACAACTAGGGTACAAAACAATGGGGCAGCTGAGAGCGTGCATTGAGCACCCCTTGCAGATCTCCCAGGACAGCTACCTCACCAAAGGGACGAGCCTGGGAAAACCTGAACCTGCCCACAAGACTCGCCACGGAGAGAGGAGAACGCTCCAACCTCTGGCTGGAGACGGCAGCGGGGAGGATCCATGTGGGGGGAGGCTTCTTCCCCCAGAAATGAGGCAGATGGTGTCTCGTGCGAGGGACTGGAGATGGACCGAGGGGCTGAAAAAAACCGGGGAGCCGGCTGGCGTTGTTCGGTGCTCCTGAGAGATAAGGGTGCCCCCATTGCTCAGGCTAGCTCTGTGGCAAATAAAGCTCACTACCGTCTGGAGAAATAGGGGATATGCCCACTGCTCTGGACAAATGGGGTCCTGGGACTCTGGAGGGGTACGTCCCAGAGTGCCAGGGGTCTCTGCACTATAAGGAGTTGGGGGTGTGGCCCATGCCTTGAGCAGTTTCCTGGGTGTGTACAGAGCTGGGTTGACATGGGCCATGATCTAGGAGGATGGGGTGCGGGACTAAGCTGCCCAGAGGGAGCTCTTCAGCTAAGACGCCAAGGTCATAGCAAGCATGGCTGAGCTTAGGCCATCGTATGTGACGCAACACAACTTTCTTTTGTGCATTTTTCCTACTGTGTCCCACAATGCTTTGCGGCATGAGCTCACACAAGACTCCAGATGGGTACCGCTTTCTCCTGGGACGTTGCTTGGTCTCCCACACTGGTCACCAACCCGGCTCTGGAGGGGCCTTCCCTTCAGAAAAGGGTTTAAAGTACTTATGTCTTTACTGCGTTCATCCTTCCAGCACCCTTGTGAGGCAGAGCAGTGCTGTTATCCACATGTACAGAGAGGAAACTGAGGCACGGAGTAACTAAGTAACTTGCCCAAGGTCACACAGGAAGGCAGTGGCAGAGCAGATAATTGAACCTAGGTCTCCAGCTAGTGCCCTAATCACGGGGCCATCCTGAAGAGCATGGCAGGGAGGGACTCTTTGTATGAAAGCCTCCCACTGAAACATGTGGCTTACTTTAGCAATCAGCTCTGAATGCCCCAGTTGCAGCGTTGGAGACCTCCCCCGCCCACTCTAAGGAACAGCCCCTGCTCGAGGCTTGGGACCCTGGACTGGCTAGTGTAGGTGGGATGCTTGGAGGCTTTGAAATGCCTTTCGAGTTCAGACTAGTCACTGCTGATGCAAAGAGGTGACACTTCTGGGGAAAGAGGCCCATTAACCCCAGCCTTTCCCTGTCCAATTCATTGGGGTATTTAAGAAATGAAGCGATTTTCAATGAAGAGATTACGAAGCCCAGTGGTGCTGGAACATTTTTATAGTGGGGGTGCTGTGCCCCCCCTTACCCCTGTCTGTGCCCTCCGCCACCCCCTAGAGCTGGGGCTGGGAGCCAGGCGGGGACGCAGACAGGGGGAAGGGGGCCCAGGCTGGGGCCACAGCTGGGGGTGGGCACGGAGCCCCGATCGCAGGGCTAGCAGCTGGGACCGCGGGGCCAGCAGCCGGGACCCCTGGCGTAAAACCCGGGGGTGCTTCCTGCGCCTATGACGAAGCATCTACAGATGCAGCGTCTCGATTGCACCCAGCCAAGGAAGCAAATGGTTTACAAAGGAGGATACAGATCCTGAAAGCAGTTTATCCTGGGCCTGTCACGGGAATCCATCCATCATCCCAGCTGTCCCACATGGGGCTGGAAAACCAGAAAGCAAAACCCAACAGGAAATATCCGTCTCCTCTTCCAGAAACACATCACGGAGGAACTGCTGTCTGGCCTGAAATCAGTGTCCCTGGTGGTTAGGGGCTCACCCCCCCCCCTGCCCCCTGGCTTGGGGCTCAACTCCTCCCACTGCCTGCTGGCTAGGGGTTCACCTCCCCAGCAGCCCCCTGTCCAGCAGCTAGGGGATCATCTACTCTGGGACCCTCCCCCATCACCAGCTACGGGCTCACATCCCCCCAGGATTTCCCCTCTGCCCTGTAAAAGCTCACGTTCCACAGGATCACCCCACCAGCTAGAGGCTCACCCCCTTAAAGGAATCCAGATCTTCATCCCTTCAGCATCGTGCATGCTGCCCACATTGTCTCACTAGGGAAGGGGGGAACAATCTCCCTTGAGGCCAGGTGGGAGTTCAGGCTCCAGGTTCGGGGGGGGTGGTTCTACCCAAAGCCCCCTCCCCCTGCTCTAAACAGTTGCACCCTCTTTCCTGGCAGAGGGGAGAAAGGTCAGCATCCATGCTCAGGCTTGGGTCCCCCCCTGCCATTTTCCCCCAGCACAGCTCAGCCCTCCCACTGTGAGTTCTCCCCAAAGCAGAGGGACACCCCCCCCCCCCAACAGCGGTTCCTCTGCCCCTCGGCTATTTACAGCCCATTTGAAAAGAGAAGAGGCGTCAATTAAAAAGACAGCCAGCTTTTTTTCTCTCCCTCTACGGATTCTTCAAGGGCCTGAAAAATTAATGAGAGATTAATTGAAACCGTGTAACGGCCGAGCCCTGGGGAGAACGGGACCCCCCCTCCCACCAACAGCAAGGCCAGGATCCTCCTCCGACAGCTCTGGCAATTAGCAGCACAGCGCCGGGGACTTCACGCGTCTGGGGGGGCGGCCGCTTGGGCATCAGAACCACCTCCCACGAGAGGGGAATGGGAGCGTTCCAAAGAAAGCCAGGCCGTCGTGCGGAACCCGCTTCCTTCCTTCCATCCCGCACATGAAGAGCAGAGATTCATAGATTCTAAGGCCAGAAGGGACCATCGGGGTCATCTCGTCTGACCTCCTTTAAAGCACCGGTCAGAGAACTTCCCCCAAAACAATTCCTAGAGCAGAGCTTTGACAGACACATCCCATCTTGATTTAAAAATTACCCGTAACGGAGAATCCACCACGACCCTGGGGAAGTTGTCCCAACAGTTAATTACCCTCACTGTTAAAAATGGACGCCTTATTTCCAGTCTGAATTTATCTAGCTTGAACTTCCAGCCGTTGGATCCCGTTAGACCTTTCTCTGCTAGATCGAAGAGCCCATTGTCAAATATTTGCTCCCCATGTCGATAATTACAGACTGTGATCAAATGGCCCCTTACCCTTCTCTTTGTTAAGGCTACCTGGATTGAGCTCCTTGAGTCTATCCCTGTAAGGCACATTTCTTATCCTTCAGTCATTCTCATGGCTCTTCTCTGAACCCGCTGCAGTTTATCAACATCCTTCTTGAATTGTATTCCAGCAATGGTTGTATCAGCACCAAATCCAGGGGTAACATAACCTCTCTCCTCCTGCTCGAGATTCCCCTGGTTACACACCCAAAGAGCATAAACTGAGCAGAGCGAGACCTCAGCCTGGTTATTGAGGGTTGTAGACAACTATCTAGCGTAGGTACTTGTGTGGCCCCCATATCTGAGCACCTCCCAATCTGTCATGTTTTTAGCCTCACAGCCCCACTGAGAGGCAGGGCTAGGCTATTACCCCAGCTGGGAAACGGAGGCACTGAGTGGCTAAGGCCCAGATCCTCAGTGGAAGTTAGAAGCCTAAGCACTTTTATGGATCTACGCCTAAGTGACTTGACCAAGGTGTGTCAGGCTGCTGTGGCAGAGCTGGCAATTGAACCTATGCCACCCAAGTGACAGGAGAGCATCCTAACCCCCGGGCCAGCCTGCTGCTCTTAAATGAGTGCTGGCAATTCTTGTGCCTGGCCAGTAATGCTATTGGCAGGAATGTGTCCTTCTGGGTGCTGAGCATATTAGAAGCATCTGGGCCATATTTTGGTGACTAAGTAGCAGCTGAGCGCTTGGGCAGAGGAGTCTGGACTTCAGCCCTGGGCTCGTTCCTTGCTGAGCTGGAAGTGGGTGGATTTCGGGAGAGGAGCTATTGCCCCTTGCTCCCTATTCGCTTACATGCCGCACACTTCTGAAGAGGCAGCAAAGCAGATCCTCGTGCCTGGAGCCAGCCTGCCACCCTCAGCAGTCTAGAAAGCAACTCAGCCCCCAGCCAGGCTGCTCGGGGACTTGCCTCAGGACACTGGGCCAAGTGGAGTCAGGTGCCTAACCTGCTCAGGCGCTTTTGACCATCCCACTGGGTGCCGACGTACCTTTCGAAATCTGGCCCTGTGTATTTAGATTAACGATCAAGGTTTAAATCCTACAGTGCAGGATACTAATGTGCTGGACGGTCACTCAGCATCACCCAGCCAGATAGGGCCCCCCCCCCCGTGTCCTGATGTTTTCTTCATCTCAGCTGGTCACCCTACAGCCAGATGGCCTTGGTGTTAATCAGAACCAGCTCTGGGCTGCTGTGACTACATCTGGATGTGCCTTGTTAGACCAATGGGGGATGAATTACACTGTCTCCAAACACCCCAGTGCTTCCCGAACAGCTCTAGGGCAGTTAGTTATCTGTCAGGATCTTAATTAAAGCTTAATCTGTAAGCCTCTCTCCAGTCCAAATTAGAGGATTCCTCATTGAATCATCTTCCCTAATCACTCGAGCTCTTCTCCTTAAATCTTTCCTTCCTCTTTCACGTCTCCGTTTTCACTTCTTTTTCCACTTTCTCCCCATTTCCCCCCTTCTACACGGATATTTCTCCTTTGCATCCTAGCAGCACCATGTGCCACTGACATTCCCCCAGTCAGTGCAGCCTCAGATCAATGGATAACGTGAAAGCTGCCCAGCAAGACAGTGAGCCTACAGCTTGGTAGTGCCCCGAGGCTGTCACCTTCAGGGAGTGACACCAGCTGTGCTGGGCGACTGTACTGGGATAACTAGGCTTTAATTATATTCCTAAAATCTCTCCCCCCCCCCCACCACCACCACCACTCGCCCAATCAATGCAGGAGGGAAATTAATTCTCAGAAGAACCCAAGCGCCGCCCAAAAATCCAACATACCCAGGATGGAAATATCTCTGGTATTGCATCCTTTAGAGAGAACAAAAGCCCATGTGTTAAAGGGGCGACTTCCAGCTCCCAAGGGTGCTAGATGACCAGCAAATGATGAATTTAATTGGACGACAATTTGCTTGTTACCCTGCAGTCCTGCGAGTGAGATCAAAAGGAGGTAGCATGACTAGTGGTTAGCGCACAGGTGTGGGCATCGGTATTTCTAGGCTCTCTCTCCAGCTCTGCTACCTGTGACGTAGAACAAATCACCGAACCACCCCGTGCCTCAGTTTCCCCACCTGTAAAATGAGGCAGGGGCATTGTGAGGGTTAATGCATTGGCGTTTGAAAAATGCTGTGAGCTCCTCAGCTGGAGAGCACGATAGAAAAGTGAGGTCTGGTTATGTTTAGTGCACTGAGACCTCACCCCTTCCACTACACCCCCTCTCCCAGTCTCTTGGCTTCTCCTCCTCTACCCAAACAGAGCCTCCTTCCTCCAAACTTAACCCCCCACCCCCAGTCGTTTACCTGCATCTCTAAAGTGACCTGTTCAATCCTTCCCCAGCAGGCTCGGTCAGGGATCCAAGAGCAGAGAAAAGACAGCAGGGCCTTCCCCCCACTACCAAAAGGAGCGCTTTGGCCACAGCTTTTGCATCCCAGCAAGGGCTGCGGCTTCTGAGCGCTCAGATCCTGCCAGGGCTGTGACCTCGTTCACTGCCTGGGCACCAGCCCCTGGGGGAAGAGGGTGATTAAGGTGATACGGAGCCCACCCGCTCTAGCCCAGGTGTGGCTCAAATAAAGGTCATTCCCACCTGCTGGCTGTTTGGCAGCTTATGTGAGAAGCATTCGTGAGCTCCGTCCAGTGTCTGCATAGCAAAACCCATTGCAGCTGGCACTTCTCAGTGGAGAAGCCAAGGGCTGAATGAATCATGGGCCATGGAGATGAAACTCCGCGCATGCCCTGAGAGGGGGAAGTCCCCACAGGACGCCTGCCCAGAGTGTAAAATGCCTGTTGTGTAGCGAGTGCAAACAGACATCCAGATCCTCTGTGCCTCAGTTTCCTCATCTGTGTGTATTGCAGTCACGCAGCATGGAACTGCCTGAACAAAACATGTGTTCAGCCCCCAGTGAGAGATTTCATTTTGCTTTGGAGGGTTGGTGGTGAAAATTCAACGCAAAAAGTCATTTTGAGACCAAACGTTTCATTTGGAAAAAATGTCGAAACAAATCATTTGGAGTGGGTGGATTTTTGTTTTGTTTTTGACAGAAAACAAATTGGGGAAACCCAGCACTCGTTTGTGAACCGACGCTGCTAGTGTCAACACAGGTTATACCAGCAAAAAAGTGATTTTGTGGGTAGAGTTGATACCAGGTTCTGTGAGCAAAATAAGTTAGAGCAGTGAGAGCACTTTCATGTCAGTATAAGTGCATCTAGCCTAGGGATTTTGCCAGCCCAGTATAGATATATTGTAAGAAGACCACACCCCTAACCACCATTGCTACACCAGCAAAAGTTTGTAGTGTAGACCTGGTCTTAGTAATACTGACAAACTGATTATATTAATAAACAGACGTATAAATCTCCTTCGGTTTGAATTGGGTTAACTAGCTCAAGCTAATTAGCATCTTCTAAAACGCTTCGCTGCAAAAAGTAGTAGCTAAATAATAACTAACGGCAGAAGCCAACTTGATGTAAAGCCCCAGTGGAGATGAGGCATTGTAGTTTTTACCTCCATGTAGCTGACTGAGGTCAACACCAGGTGAGGGGGTAGAGTGTAGACTTGGACTAGCTACATCAAGGTAAAAACTACCTGTGCCGTGTCTCCACTGGGATTGTACATTTAGCTAGCTGTCGCCATGCAGAACCCACTCCTTTTTTGCAGTGAAGACACGGCCAAAAACTCTAATCAAGCCAAAGCAATTGTACTTTAGCACCTGCTGCTAAACTGGTCAAATGAAAGCCTAGAGCAGGGGTTCTCAAACTGGGGGTCAGGACCCCTCAGGGGGTCACAAGGTTATTACATGGGGGGTCGCGAGCTGTCAGCCTCCACCCCAAACCCCGCTTTGCCTCCAGCATTTATAATGGTGTTAAATATATTAAAAAGTGTGTTTAGTCTATTAGGGGGGGTCGCACTCAGAGGCTTGCTGTGTGAAAAAGTTTGAGACCCACTGGCCTAGAGGGCTGCCCTAGGCATTGTCTTGACCAGAATTTTAGAAAACGTTGATTAGATTGAACTAGCTAATTAGATCTCACCTCACATCTTTAAATCCTAGTCTAGACAAAGCCCCAGTGAATGTACTTGAAAAAGATGCTGGCTAGGAACAGAGGGCCTGATTTTTCAAAGATGCTGAGTGTAGAGATTACAGAGACCCCAGGGCTTGCTTGTCTGTTTTCCTTTCCCCACCTTTTCCCAGGGCTGTTCTGTTGGGTCTTTATTCGATCCCACACCATGAAGAGATTAGAGAACCAGGAGACTATGGTTGGCGTGAATATAAGACTTTGTTTTCTGTTTACACAGACCCTCACCTTCTTGCTATATGCCCCCTAGTGGCCACCCTGAATAGTGGCTGTAAATGTTCACAACTAACACCACCGTGAGCAGTCACACCTCCCATGGGGCAGGCGCTACAGATGCTCAGCGTGAACAGCATGAAGAATGAAGGGCCTGATCCCTACATTACTCCAGTTTTATACCCACTGCAACTCTATTGATTTCTGGGGCACTGAACTGCTTTAAGGCTGGAGTAACACAGTGGTGAATCCAGCTCGAATTCTTTTTAAATGTCAGTTTTAATAATCTCTGATGCTATTTGCAACACAAAGGAATTATATGTATATGCATGTGTGTCCAGGTCCTTCGCTGGTGCAAATGCGTCAGGTCCAGGGGTGTCAATGGAGCTCAGTTCATTTACAGCGGGTGAGGATCGGGCCCATGATTTCTAATCCCTGAAAGTGTCTGCAGTTATGGAAACATCCTGTGAATTTCTCTTCCCCCCCCCCTCCACTGCAGACTGGTGTCTAACTTGTCTGTTTATGACAGTCCAGCCATCTCCATAACAACCGATTCCTCAGACATGAAAGGCTGAATAACTTCTAACCAGGACTGGATCCCTGACAAGGTGAATGTAGAGATTTGTTTTAAAGAGGGGTTTTGAAAACAGGTGTGTTTGTTTTCAAATGTTAACCTAGGTTGTACCAGACTCAAGGTATATCGTAGCTAGGGATGTAATGCACCGTACATTGCCAGCAGGGGGCACAGTAGGGCATACATATTTCATATTTAAATGCTCAGAGGCAGATACTGCAGGAGCGCCCATTGCATTTTTAATGTGAATTCACCGCTAGTGAAAGGTGCTAGACGGACAGCCCTGGATAATGAAGTCCTCTGTGTAGCCACAGAACAAGCCCAGCAGTGCAAGGTTCTCCCTTCACACTGGCCTTGTGCCTCTGTCCCCGACCTGCCGGGACCACCCCACCCCACCCCTCTCTAGGTCTGAGAGCTTCCATCAGAGTCCAGGTCCTGTTCTTCCCTGGGCTCTTTGCTGACAAAGGGGCCAACAGTGGTTCGAGATGTAGGCCCTGAGTTTCAGAAGTGCTGAGCTCCCGTAGCTCAACCAGAAGTCAGTGGGTGCCCACCCCCCTTCCAGTCACTGGCTCAGCAGCAGCTGTGGAGCCAAGAGGCTGCAAAGAACAAGGAGCACGGAAGTTTTAAGGCACCGGCCTTAGATCAGGTGGGAGGCTATTGAGGCCCCAGCATCTGTGCAGCACAGGAAGTGGGACTGTCCAAGTGCTTCAGGGCTGCAGTGTTTGTACCATGCCAGGAGGTGTTCTCTATCATCCGGGGGGCACTGGCATTCCCGTGTCAGACAGCTTTGCGACAGCAGCACTGGAGAAGCAGGCGCTGTGCCCCAGGGCAGCAGGGTCCGTGCAGCACTGGGGCAGCAGCCCCACAGAATCTGTAGCAGCAGAGCCCATGCCAGGCTAAAGTGGCATAGTCCAAAAAGCCACAGGGCGGCAGGGCAACAGCAGGGCCTAAGGATCTCGCGACCACATGCAGGCTCCAGGCAGCACCAGTGCAACCACAGCACTGCCTTGCAGCAGCGGGGAAGGCTAAGCAGCAGGATTGGGCGGTGTCTCAGAGCAGCTTCTGGGCAGAATGAGAGCAGCCCCAGAGGCCAGCCGGCTCTCTGCGGCGCTGGAGCAGTCAGGGAAGCTGCGGAAGAGGCGGGGGAGAGACACAGAAGCCACCCAGAACTATCAGAACCTCTGGGCCTGAATTATGCCGAATCCCTTCCAAACACATCTGGGGTTTGTCCCCAGGGCATCTTGGAGCAGGAGTGCTATCTCGTCAGCTGGGGGTCCGTTTCTCCAGCAGTCCAGGCGCTGCTGTAGCTGGGACCTTAGTGTCTCTGAGCGGCTTGTCCCCTTGAAGGATTCCCACATTAGCAGTCCATCCTTGTTCCCTTCTAGCAGTTGTTTCCAAGGCAGATGAGACCTGTGGCCTCGCTGTATTTATATCTGCTTGTTTAGCCAAACTGTCAATTGCAAAGGCTGCAGCTGCCCCTTGTGGCCACCTGCAGGGTGGCAGAGATCTCGGTCGGGCTGGTGCAGCAGAAGGGGACAGAGGGGGACAGCGCTGGTGGTGAAGGGTGTCACAGGCCACAGACAGATCAAGAGTGAGGGACCCTGCAGTAACTCAGAAGATCCTGCCCATCACTACTAGAAATCAGATCTCCATGCAGAGCCCAACGGTTGGCTCCAATATCTCCCTCGGCATCGCCCCTGCACCCAGGATCTCTGCACCCAGCGCGCAGCACTTTCGGAATCTGCCCACACGGGAGCGGAGAGCCTTTGAAAATCTGGCCCTAAATGCAGCATCGGAGAGACTCCCAGCTCTGCCAAGCTCTTGT
Organism: Emys orbicularis; assembly: GCF_028017835.1. Classification (NCBI taxonomy): domain Eukaryota; kingdom Metazoa; phylum Chordata; order Testudines; family Emydidae; genus Emys; species Emys orbicularis. Next base: position 8,131,894 of record NC_088705.1, read on the forward strand.
CAGCCCTTTGGTTCCTGTTCCATCCTGCAGCTGGACACAGCAGACCCGGTACCTTTCTGAGAAGCAGATGGAAACACACGGATGGAGAGCACCAAAGCCTATTTCCAGGCATAATGAACCTGACCAAGGCTGCATATGGCACAATGTTCCTTATAGACCCAGTCAGTGAATTCTCCGATTAGGGAGTGAGTCCAGCTGGGCTTGAACCTGGGGTCTGACTGCAAGACCCGTGAGCAGAATGGAACCTCGCCCCTCGGTGCCGCTGGACGCGAGGAAATTGTTGTACAGGAAGCCCTGAGCAGGAAAGAAGTCAGAGAGAGGATCACATTTACTGCATGGACCAGCATTCTTGGCATCAGAGAGGCCTCTGCTCTCCTTGAGAGACTCAAACATGGGGAAACTGAGGGAATGGAGAAAGGGCAGCAGAGAAGAGGCCTTAAAGAGAGAGAGTGAGAGTCAGAGTATAGAGACCAGAAGGCAAAGGGATCAGGGACAGACCGATGAAGCTGGGGAGCTATGTGATTTCGAACAGCATATATATGCCCATTTTCATATCTATACATAGGTTGTGTGGGTACATGTGTGAACTCACATCTGGTATGTGCCATATGGATCTGGTGTGTGGGAACGAACAGATCCTGATGGTACAGATCCACACAGGGAGAAACCCTTTCGCCCAGTCCCTGGGCACCTGGCCTCATCCCACAGAGCACTGGTTGGGGGCTCATGCCCCGTTCTGAGAATGATCCCCAGCCTCTGGAGTGCCACACAGTCTGTTTGCTAGAGTTTGTTTGAGGCAGGTATCAGAGAGGGGAAAGTCTGCTCCTGCTGGTAGAAGCAGAGCAGATGGGAACTGGGTCTTGTTGGGGGGGGGGGGGGGAGCAAAGGTGGGATGACTGGCCCCGAATTGGGGTGAGTGAAATGATCTAGACCCACTGCATTGCCTTTATGTGACTTGCCAAGCAAAGAGAAGAGGTGAGGAGAGTAAAAGACATAAATTTTCATAGAGTCCTAGGGTGCACAGGGAGAGGGGGAGCACGTAGAGGGCCGATGGGTGGGTAGCAGAGTCAACACATAACCGGCCGCTCCCTGGTGTCTACCTGTACTCACCAACCACCGCAGCGTGCAGCTCGCAGCCGGCTGGAAACGGGACGGGGGGCAGGGCTGGCATGCAGCTGGGGCTGCGCTGATGGACCAGCGGGGGAGTGGCCAGTCCCACATGGTGTATCTTCACCCCACTACTAGCCTTACACCCCCACCCCCATCGTCGGCCACTGGACCCCCCCACTCACCACTGGTGGGCAGGCAGCTGGCGAGCAGGGATCCAGCCAGCAGCAGGACCTGCCAGTACTGGTGGTGGGGGAGACAGAAAATATGGGACAATTTGCCTGTTTTTAAGAAAAAGTTGGGACACCTGCAGGAGGGCTTAAATACGGGACTGTCCCTTTAAAAATGAGACGTCTGGTCACCCCACCGTGTAGAGGCACCTGTGCACTCTCTCCCTGCTTTGCCCCTTCGCCCCCCCCCCCCCAGCCCCGCTGCTCCTCCATATCCCCCCTGGTGGGACGTGTCCCACTCCCAGCGCTGAGTGGAGAACCAGCCCCTGGTCGGAGCGCTCAGCTCACCAGCAGCCTGGCTGGCAGGCTCCTTCCTTCCCCCATTGCCTCTGGCTGGGCCGGCGCCCCGGGAAAGCCCAAGACCCTCTGGCCCGGGGCACTGGCTTCTTCACCCTGCAACTAAGCTCTGGAGTGGGGGGGGGGGGAAGTGATTTCCAGACGCTTCACGCTCCGAACCTGGAGGCTCCACAGCAGCCCCCGGGGTAGGGGCTTAGCACCCTCTTCCCCCCCCCCCCCCGTCCCTGGGTCCTGCCCCCAGGGAGCGCAGGGCTGCTCCATCCCCTAGGCACTCTCCCCTGCTGAGCCACCTCTCTGGCCGGGTTCACTGAAGCCCCTGCAGGCAGGTTCCCTGGGCCTTGGTGCACAATGCAGCCTTAGGGCTTAACCCCTTCCTGCCCGCGCTGTAGCCGGAGGCCAGCTGTGGCCAGCAGCAGCCTGGAGGTGTTAGCTGCCTTTTGACACTGTGTGGGCAGGAAGGGACAAGCTGGCTGGAAGCAGCTCTCGTCTCTTCCGCACAGGGCCGAAAGGCTGCTGCTGGCCACATTCTGGTGTGAACCCTGGCAGCAGGGCCGGCCAGCTCCAGGCACCAGCGTAGGAAGCAGGTGCTTGGGGCGGCCAATTCAAAGGGCCGGCACGCCCACGTCCGGGTCTTCGGTGGCAATTCGGCAGCGGGTCCCTCATTGCCTCTCTTCCTCTTTGCGCTGCCGCCGAATTGCCGCCGAAGAGGAAGAGAGGGAGGACCCGCTGCCGAACTGCCGCCGAAGAAGCGGCGCGATTGAGCTGCCGCCAAAGTGCCGCCGCTCGTCTTTTTTTTTTTTTTCCCCGGCTTGGGGCAGCAGAAAAGCTGGAGACGGCCCTGCCTGGCAGGAAAGTGACCCTGTGTGCCCTTCCTCCCCAAGTACTGCCTCAGGAAGACACGGTGCCAGGTACCAGGAGAGCCAGGTCTGTCCCAGGGGGCCCAGCCAGGCATGGAGGGCGGAGAGCGCCTGGCAGGAAGGGTAGGGTCGGTCGGCGTACGTGAGTGTGTGTGTGTGTGTGTCACCTCTCCCTGCGTGAACCTTAAAGCGTTAAAGATAAGAAGGTAAATAAAATGGGGCAGTATTTCTTTTTAACAGGGGCTCAGTCAACTTGATGTTAATTTGAACATTTGTACTGCATAGTTCTGATTGATTGCCATTGAACTCACTTGAAGATGAGTAATTTTACCAGGTGTCCCATATTCAGCATAGGGAAATATGGTCACCCTGCTACACGGCAGAAAAAACCCTACAGCAGCCAGTCTCACGGTTATGTTTAGTCCCGCAGCGCAAGCCCCATGAGCCCGAGTCAGTCGATCCAGGCTCTGAGACGCGCTGCCGCTGGTTTGGTTTTGCTGTGTAGACGTACCCCTAGAGTTTAAGGGATGATGAGATCATCTAGTCTGACCTCCTGGGCAGCACAGGCCATTCAACTTTGCATTTGGCTAATGCGCCCCTTCCAGCCAGGCCAGAGGCTGAAGACATCAAGAGATGGAGAAGCCCCCGCTCCCCTTGATGGTTTGTTCCAATGGTGAACCAACCTCACTGGTCCAAAACTGGGCCTTATTTCTCGTTTGAATGTGTCTGGCGTCAGCTTCCAGCCACTGGCTCTTGTTCTGCCCTTTTCCATTCGCTTCAGGAGCCCTTGAGGACCTGGTCGTCCCTTGCCACGGAGGGGCCCATACCCTGGCATCCAGTCACCTCGCCATGTTCTTTCTGGTAAACTAAGCACCTCAGAGCTCCTTCAATCTCTCCTGTCCGGCATTTTCTCCAACCCGCCAACAATTTTTGTGATTCTTTTCTGTGCCCTCCTCAGCTTTTCAAAATCCCTCCTGAAGTGGGCCCCAGAAGCAGCCCCTGTTTTCCAGGAAAGGGCTCGCAGCCCAATCTAGCAAGAAGCTTTCGGGTCCTGGAGCCTCAGACTCCGCTGGGAGCCATCTGTCCTCTGCAGCTTCACTTTGCCGCAGCTTCCTCTTTTGTAAGGGCCGGGGGCCTCGCCTCAAACCCAGATGGCCAGCCGGGAATCAATCACAGGGGCACTGAATCTCTGGCCCCTCTTAAAGGGGCCAGCCATCCCCTGACACCCCTGTCCTCGTCATCATTTACCCCTCCCCCAAGTTTTTTGTCACCCACAAATTGTATCAGCAGTGATTTCGTACTGACTTCAAGACCAAATGATGAAATGTTGAATAGCCCTTGGGCCTACTTACAGTCCCTGCCGGGCCCCATTCCAAACGCCCTCATTCAAAGTTGATTCCTCATTTCAGTTACTTTTGGAGATCTGTCAGTTAGCCAGTTCTCAACCCATCTAGTGGGTGCTCTCTTGATACGGTGTAGTGCTAATTTTAACAGCGGAATGTCACGAGGTACTAAGGCAAACACCTTCCAAATGGCCATGTATCTACGCCGTCACCTCTATCAACCTAACTTGAATCTCATCAAGTCACGGGACTGGCCCGTCACTAGTACGGAGAGATTAGGGGCCTGAGCCAACTCCTCTGGGATCCAACATCCCACCTCCAAACTGTTCAGCCCCAGCTCTGGAGGTTGGGGATCAAGCCCTTTTATTCCTACGCAATGTCCTTCACCCTGGTAGTGGGGCACACACTTTGCCACAGGGTGTCCCCTTCAGTCCACGCATTGCTCAGGAGATAAATGGCTCTTTTTTTAAGAGCCACCCTCAAGGTTCAGCGGCTTGGCCAGGACTCAGTGCTAGGCATTCAGCTCCCAGGGGAACCCGAATCAACCTCAAGATCACAGCATCCTCCTTTGGTTTTGGGTTTGGTGCCTCAGGAAGCCAGAAATAGAAAGCCTGGTCTTTTCACTCACCGGGGAAAGATTTCACATTAATTGGACTCTATAAATAGCTCCCCGAGGCACTCAAAAAAAATACCATGAAATATTGAAACTCCAATTCTGACAAACATAAGTCATCACGCCATACGCACCCCTATTGACAATTTCCTCCCTCTCATTACATCACCCTACCATCACATAGCATCTTTCATCCCGAAGGCTCTCGTAGCACGTTTGGAGGAATCACTTTTATCCACCAGGGAAAGCAGCCACTTCTGAGGTGGAACAGGGTGCTCTTTAACAGCATGAAGCAACAGCACACGGCGGTCCAGGACAAGAAAGTAAGAAGCGGGTGACTCTGTTTTTAAATGCGAGTGAATTTAGCGCTGGGGAAAACAAGGGGCTAATAGCGTTGGCTGGTGCCAAACACAAATCAGGCAGGAATTGTGTAAGCTTTTGCCCCTCAATCCTGACCTGCAACCCCTCTGCTGCTCCAGTTCTCGGCCTCTGCCAAGCAAAGACTGGGTCCAGTCCTGTGACTAGCACAGTTCCCCTGGAGGTGCGTCCTTGAGGCTAAACACCTGTCGTTGGGGGGGTCAGGGAAAGCCCCTCTCCTGGCAAAGGCTCCGCAAGGTGCAGCGTAACCTAACCTGATTCCAAGGAAGTCCCGGCCTCTTTGCCACGCTCTTTAGATCTCGTTTGTGCAGTACCCTGTGCTGTTTCAGCAGCTTCACGGCCGTCTGGGCCTCCCCCGACCGGGGCGCTTGGAGGGGAGACGGGGAGGCTCCAGCCTGCCTTTGGGAAAGGATTGGGAGGACCTTGTCCGGATCTCCGCTCGGCCCTGTCCTATCTCAGCCAAGGGATGGGATGGGGATAAGGGACTGGAGCACTTTCCTATGTGCAGGTTGGCAACATGACTATTCCCACATCACACACAACGTGTCGTCTCAGGCTACTGGACCAATGAGCATTTCTCCTGCATCACTGCCTGCACCAGCTGCTGCTTCGTTCTCTGGCTCTGTCGGTACCTCCACCTTCCCCTCAGGCCTGCAGCCCCTCACCCCCCACTTCATTTCCTCTCTCCCTCTGTTACAAGCCCATCGGCCCTCTCCCTTCTTCCCTGCTTCCGCTGTCCCTGCAATCCCTTTGCAGCCCCTTCTCTCTCAGCCGGTTACTCCTCGCAGCTTCTGTGTGATGCAGCTCGGGATGTGGTTATAGGACAGTTATTGTCACAGAAGGCAGAGAGCATCGCCCTCATGGGAAATTACCTGGGACCGTCCCAGGCGGGGTGGGGTAGCGAATCAATAAAGAACGAATGCCCAGATGGAGGAACCCATTCCCTGCTAGGGAGCGGCGCTTTGGCACCAGTGCCCACGTACCTCCCCTGCACACAAACACCCGAGCACCCGCCATGCCATGCACACGCAAACACACACACAACCATGCATGCACCTCTAAGCACACACGATGCCGCCACACTCTCACAACAACACGCACACACACACACACACACACACCATTGCAACCAGGCGCCCTCCCAAGTCCACAACCAATGCATGCACACGCCAGCACGCAACCTCACCCCTCCACAGCACAGATTTCAGTGCATTCTCAAACATCTACAACCAGTGCATTGCTATTTGGCACTTCAATCAGAAACCCCTCCGGCACGTCCACACGCTCTCAGGCATGCGTACAAGACACTCTTTCCAAACACAACAAACTCATGCTCCTCCACTCCAGTGCACAGAGCCTCCTGGACACCTCTAGCCTCCCACCTGCCCCTCCCGCCAGGCTGGCTTTTTGACTGACTGTTTTGAGGGAATGCAGAAGTAGGAGCAAAATGGGTTCCTGAGAAGAAAATCAGCAGAGAAAGGGGGGGCAGAGAGAGACTCAGCTGATGAAACAATGAGAATCTTGACTTCCCTGTGATCCAGAACACAGCGCAGCCAGGGAGACAAGACAGGCAGCTTCCTAACTGACCCTTAGGGGGCCAAACTCAAGGAGGGGGGAGGGTGCTATCCCGGGATAAAGCACAAGGGAGAAAATTGATACAGGGAAGAAAACTCCAAATCACTTCGGTGCATCAAAATGGGATTCTTGGAGGACACCTATGGGCCAGATTCTCCCCGGGTGTAGATCAGCACAGCTCCATTGAAGTTGATTTCCAGCAGCTGAGGAGTTGACCCTGTTCCTCTCACATATGTAACCTACAGGGTCAGGTGGCTGACGGAGAACCTATATGTGTGTGTATTACTAATTTGGGGAGGCTTCTTTATTAGAACATTGATTTTTTTTTTTAACTTGATACCCTGGAAGTTTATTCCTTTTCATTGGCCTGTCCCCTGGATCAGGGTTTCCTTTTAAATGGTCTTGCCAGAGTCCCATCTGGTCCAGGCAATTTATTCCTTGAACAGGTCCTTTTTCCTCTTCCGAGTATATGTTTAAGTGAGCACCCCTGCACCTCTGTCCCAGCACAGAAGGCGAGGGGTGAGGCTCGTGTACCGGGGTTAGCCGGGAGTGCTGATACCCCAGCATGGGGTCGTTCACTGGTAAATGCCCTGCCAGGCTCTGACCTGATTTCCTTGGAGCCGGATTCCTGATAGGCTGCATACATTGCACACAAACGCGGCTTTGACACGGCTTCGCTCAGTGCAGTTATGACCATATATGGGAGAGAGAGAGTGAGAGACGAGCTGTTCTCAGCTGCAACATCAGAGGTGGGGGTGGTCCCTGGTGGACAGTTTTCTGTGTCGCTGTGCAGCTTTGCTATGCACAATCAGCTAGTTCACAAGCAAGAGGCAATCTCCTCCTCCTCCGTATGTCCTCCCAAGGCCCAGGGTTAGAACCCTGCCTTACCTGGGTCAAGCCCACCAAAGAGCCACCTTGCATGAGCTGGGGCGTTAAAACAACACCATTAGCCATGATGGGGGGACTCTGCAAGAACAGGTTTGTAAGTTGATTATTTGGCCTTCCTCCCGCTCTGGAGGGTGCTGACTTTGGGGCAGCTCTACACGGAGAAAGTGCCAGGGAAGTCATTCGGGAAGGGTTACTCCCCGAATTCAGATCTCTGCCTTGGCAAACAGCAGTGGATGCTACATGCTGTTGCATCGAATAGCCCAAGGTATTTCATTAGAACATGTGCACAGACAAAGACGGGAACAAGAAGGCATTCAGCACGGTACAGCTAGGAAAACTGCAACCACGTTAATCAGCTACAGCAAGGATGAGACAAGTGGAGCCAGCCAACCCTTGATCAACTCCAAACAACATTAATGGACCAAATGTGAATGTTCTTTTCCCACCAGGTCCCACTCCAAGCCCAGTGACATGGACTGTGTCTGATTTGAGCAGGTGTCAGGACGAGCCAGTCAGTCTCAAAGGAAGCTAAAGAGGTTAAGATTGGAAGCAAGTTGTTCAATGTAGAGATGATGGGCCAAATTCACTACGGACGCAATAAGGATTTATTATTTCTATTACAGTACCATGTAGGGGACACAACTGAGATCGGGGCCCTACTGTGCAAGGAGTTGCACAGACACATGGTGAGAGACAGTCCCTGCCCCCAAAATCTTACAAATCTTAATAGACAAGACAAAGGGTCACAGAGCGGAGAAAGGACTAGCCCAAGAGCAGGCTAGTGGCAAAACCAGGAATAGGATCCAGGTCGCATGAATCGTAATGCAGTGCCCTAACCATTGGACCACTCAGCAGGTACGCTCAGTATCCCTGATGTGAACTGGAGATGGAGTTTTGGAGCTAAGCAAGATACTGATAGTCAGGGACGGTTGGTGCATTAAATACTAGTAACACTACACACTTTTACAACACCTTCCACTGGCCTCCACTCAAGATCAAGCACTGCATGCTCGGGCCTGACATCTCCGATGAGTCCTGGACCCAGCCGCTCTAACAAAGATGGGGATGATGGCAGCGAGTATTGTGGGTTACGCCTTGGGCCCCGCTTGGTTTGTGAGCTGTGCCGGGACCCCTGGCAGAGAATGAACAAACCTTGTTCTAGTTCAGAAATCAATAGCATGGAGACCTCAAAGGGTACGTCTACACTGCAAAACAAACCTGTGGTAACGAGTCTCAGAGCCCAGGTCAGCTGACTCAGGCTTGCACTCCGGGACTAAAAATAGCTGGTTTTGTTCCCACTCAGGCTCTGAAACCTGGCGGGGAGGCAGGAGGGGAGGCAGAGCTCAAGCTCCGGCCCAAGCGGGAACATCTACTTGGCTATTTTCAGCCCCGTAGCGTGAGCCCTGCAAGCCCGAGTCAGTCAATCCAGGCTCTGAGACTCACTGCTGCGGGTTGTTGGGGGTTTCTTTTGCAGGGTAGATGTACCCGAAGACCTTCCAGTGGTTTTCGTGCACATGTTCAAAGGAAATACCTAGGACTATTGGATGCAGCAGGAATGTAGGATCTGCTGCTGCTTACTAAGGAAGAGACCTGAATTCTACTGTCCACGGAGTAACCCTTCCCTCATGACTCTTCCCTGGCAGCCCTTTCCCCTGTAGAACAGCCCCAAAGGGTCAGCACTCTCCAGAGAGGATGAGAGTCATGTAATGAACCTTCAAGCCTGGTCTCGCAGAGTTCCCCTTCATGAATGATCATGTTCTGAGAATAACCCATCCTCCCCTACCCTAGGAGACATTGCCGCTTCCTATTCTTAAGTCCCATCGGCACCCTTATGGGAAAAAACCCTACTGGGAAATCAAGGCAACCTGCCCACGGAAGTCACAGCTCTCTGTCAGTAATAAGATGAGCGTTTAGCTTCAAACTCTTTAATAAGACGAGGCAATTCTGTTGGGCCAAAATGCAATGAGGGGAAGACCAAAGCCATAGCCTTGGCAAGACTGACCCAAACTCTGACTTACAGCTTTGAACAATGGTCCAAGTTTGATGGCCTGTTCTAATGGTTTGTCCATTTCCCCTGCTATTCCATGAGCCATTCATTGCCCCATGTAAAAGCCTGACCCTTGAGTAGCCTGCACGTCCTCACATCAGGGGTTGGCCAGGTCAGAGTTCAGGAATTAATATGGCTTTGCTTTCCCAGTTCCCGGATGCTCTCCCAGTGTGGTTTTTATGGTAACTGTCACGATGCTGGTGGGGAGGCTGAGTGCTTGTCTTCTTCACGAGGATAGGTCCTGAGACCAGGCATGAGAGCACATCTTCACATGTACTCTGAGGGGCAGGCCACCTTGGCAGAGGGGGAGAGGGAAAGGAAAAGGGAAGAAAGAGTATTACGGAGAGGAGGAAGGGGAGGCCCGGAGGACTGAAGTAGATGGGTGAACCTTAATCAGTTCAGAGTTCAGTTCACCACCCAGGAGTTTGGATGATCACTGAGTCTTAGCCCAGTATCTGAACCAACTAGCTGGGCTGGAAACCTCATGAGAAAAAGGCAGGTTTTCAGCATTTCTGCTGCCAGTCACAGAGGCTCTGGTGTCCAAATACCATGAGAACATGAGTACCTGGTGGGTTCTAGAAATGGGAGAGGTTCTTTTTCCTTTGAAGCCCAGGGCTTCTCCTGAACCAGTTTCTGAATCTGAATCCTTCCTGTAATGTCAGACGTCACTTAGGACAGGAACAAGGCTCCACCGTCCCTGTCTATCCTGGAAGGGAATGCAGCCCTTTCCCAGGGCTCACGGCTAACCCCTGTCCTAGGAAACACTACCAGCCAACAAACAGCTCAGGTTGGACTCAGTGAAGATGGATGTTGTTCACCTTTGGCTCCAGACGTGGCTGAACTCTTCATCCCTGAACCGTGGCATGTGGAAGCCAATCCCTTATTGTTCAGACACTCTCCACCGTATTCTCGGTAGCCTTAAGGAGACACACCTAGTAATGGATACAGCCCTGCTTCTCCCTCCAGAACAGCTTGTCATTTTACAAAACCCGTCGGCGACACAACCAGTCTATAACGTACCCTCTGATAAAAGAACAGGAACTCTTTCCAGCATGAGCCAAGTGCAGGAAAAATTATTAAGTCATAATTCCATTAATCACCCTCCCATGTCCACCGGCCCGATGCTGATCCCTAGCACATCAGAGGCAAAACTCCCCTGAGGTCAATGGGAGCTGGAACAGGGAAGCCCATCTAAACTTATTCTACTACTCTGTCTAGCCCCTGAACCTCCACCTATCTGTTCATATGAACTGTATAGCTGCAGATTCCCCCAGCTACACACTTATTACAGTACGTTGTACAGTCACCTCCCAGTACACTTGTTCTTATCTGTACAGCCACACAGATCCCCAGCTACACCCATTTTAACTCTATATAGTCATCCGCACCCCCAACAGCACCTGGTCTTATATTCTGGAAAGCCACATCGATCCTCCAGCTACACCCTTCTTGCAGTCCATTCTGCATAGCCACAACCGCTCCTCCTTATACTGTGCATAGCCACATATACATCACAAACGACAACTCTCCATACAGTCTGTGCAGCTAAATATAGTGCTAGGATAGCCTCATATAGTCACAGAACCCCAGCAACCCCTTTTCCTTCTATGCTGTAGTGTATAGCAATGCAAAACACCCATGCTTCTAACCACATCGACCCCTAACAACAGCCCTTTCTAGGCTCTGGGAAGCTGCACCCCACTGCTCTCCAGAAGCAATGCCCTGCCCCTGGGAGGAGCATTCCCTCTTCTTTGTCCCAGTCTCATGGGACTCTCCCACTCCCCACACGGTGAAAGTTATGATGAGCAGCAATTTGTTTTGTGTCTCCCACCACCTCGATGGCTGGAGCAGTGATGAATGAGGGGCCTGTCCAGCATGAGGTGATTGGCTGTCTCCATGGAAATACAAGGAGATTTGAGCTCCCACTGGTGGGTGAATCTGTGAGGGACACACCGGCCAGCCAGTCTCTGTCTGCTCCTCCGGTGTGATTGGAAGAGGCTGGGTACAGAGCGCTGATACGTTTCCCCAATGCCATGTGAGCACAATGTGGGGTGCACGAGGCCCTGGCCTCGGGCACTTCTGTCCCTCACCCCAGCTCTCCCGCCCAACGGATGAACCTACCCAGCATGGTCACTCTCTCAGGCTCCCTGCCTAGGGAGATCCTAAGGTCAATTTGCCGGAAACCCTGTTGGCCCGGCTCTTGCTCAGAGCCGCCACCTTGGATTCAGTCTGCTGCCCTGTCCCCTGATGTGAACCCCTCAGGGCGAAGGACCCGGAGAGTATTTCCTGCCTCCTTTTGCCGTCGGGGCTGGCGCGCCGCACGCATCGCTGGCTGGGTTCAGAGGCAGAGCGTGGAATGATGCCGGCTTGTCAGAGTTGATCAGAATCACCTGGGCCACATTCCTGAGCGGAGGAATCTGGTGCAGCCGAATCAGGCCCGGGAGCAAACAGGACGTACCCCCTCCCCCACTCACCCCAGCTTCCCTTTCTGGACAGTCCTGCCATAAGAGGGCATCATGAGGTCTGAGAACATTAGCCCATCCGGAAAACGTACCATATTTCTGGCGCCCTCACTGCCTTAGTTCTTACGTTTGCAGAATGGCCGTGCCAAGCTGAACAGCTGGGAAAACTTCCAACCCTGAGACTGCATTAGTTCCATGGTTTCACAGCACAACATCTGGAAACCTACAGAGCCGAGAAATGACTGCGTTCCAGCCACTGTGTTACAGCCCAGTGGCTAGGAACCGCGAGGGCTGCGGTGCTGACACAGGGCTGGGTTGCCTCCCTTAAAACAGCTGGGCCTACAAGATCCTCCTCTGTCATACGACTGCATCATGTCGGCTACCTCACTGCACGTCGAAGAGAAAGCCAAAGGAGAGAAGTGGGGGGAGATGGATTGGGACTAGCGGCTGTAGACAGAGAGGGCTGGAAATGGCGCGAGGGCAAAGCTTTGGAGGACGAGTAGCAAGAGGCAGGCGGGTGGAGAGGAGAATGCTGTGGAGGAGGGAGGAGGTGGGTTTGCGGCATACGAGCCGGGTTCTGGGCTGGGAGTCAGGACTTGTCAGATTGCTAGGAGAGGAAGAGTTTTCACAGAGATGTAGAAAGCGTGGGGGAGATGTTAGGGCCTGGTGGCAAGGGGAAAGGCAGGGAGGTTCCTTCAAACCCAACTCTGAGGCCTCTGCCAGAGTGGGCAGGTCCATAGTTGCAGGGGTGCAATCGGCCCGAAAGGGACCCCCGGCTTCATCCATGAAGCAAGGCCACCCCCGTCATTCCGGATAATGTCTTATCTAATCCACTCCAGCATCCCTGCCAGGACGGTGCCTCAACCACCGCCCTTGGGAGTCAGTGCAAGCGCCCGGCAGATCTCATCCTTTGAACGTTGCCATTGTCTCCTGTCCTCCCATCTTCTGAAGGGAGGCTCCCTTCCGCCATAGTCCAGCTTCTCAGCCTTTTTCCTTGGCCCACCCTGCCCGATGGCGAGGGGCCTTTCTCGCCTTCCCCCAGTGCGCCGCGCCAACCTTCCCTTGTGATCATTTCACAGCCAGCCACTCTTAGCCCAGCGCCACACGAGCTGCATAACCCGTCACCTGCCAGACGCAGAACAGATACAGCAACCAGGGCAGGCTGGCTAAGAACAGGGGGGCTGGAACAATTGGTACTGAGGTGGGGGTGCTGAAAGCCACTGAAACAAACTGTAAACCCTGGATATGATGGGAACCACTTCAAGCCGGGGGGCGGGGGGGTGGCAGCACCCTCAGCACCTGCACCTCTGGCTAAGAGGGAGCCCTGGGGACAAGTGGTAAATAGCCTGCTCGCCACATGGGCTTGCTCACATTCTAGTGGTGAGTGGGATTATCGGGGTCTATGTCAGAGTAGAGCCCAGGGCTCCAGTGGATGAGAACCCCATTGCACTAGGCACAGAGTGAGAGGCAGCCTCTACCCTGGCACCCTTACAATGGATCGGCCCATGGCGAGAGGGGAAACAGAGGCACCGAGATGACATGCCTCCCCTGGCCTGAAGCAGCAGCAGATCAGGGGCAGAGCTGAGAGGAGAACGCCTGGCTCCCAGGCTAGTGCTTCGGCCACTAGATCCGTTGCCAGACAAATGGACAGCCGGGGCTTGTACAGAAAGAGCTGGCCCCCTACAAGAGTAGGGCAGACAGAGCTGTGAGCTAGCTTGGCAGACCCCTAGCAGGGGCAGGAGAGCATTTAGAAATGGGTCTCCCGGCTCCTAATGCCCTGCTGCTCCCGCACCCGAGATCTACCCGCGCCGGGTTCTCCAGGGCGCAGCGGGACCCGAGGCACGGGCAGTCCGGCGAGCAGAGGGTTAAACGGCCCTGGCTTCCCTGCACTTTAGACGTCACGGCTGTCTTAGGAGGGGAGGGGGGGAGCAGTGGTCTATGGTGGTCTTTGTGATGCATTTTCTACTGATAGCAGCAGCTGCTGCACTGAGCCTGCTTTCATCCGCGAGACACACGCTCGCTCACACACACCCAGGGGCCGGGGCGGCTGAGCTCCCCAGCCGCGCCTCACTCCTCCTGGGCTCTGCAGAAGACTGGGATCCAGCCTCCATCCTCACGGCTGCCTTTCCCTGAGAGCCGGGCTGGCGAGCGGTGAGTGCCAGGGAAGGAGACAAGGGGTGGGGTGGGGGGGGGGCAGCAAGGCTGGGTTGGGTGCAGAGCCCGGGAGCATCTGGCATTTGCAGAGCCCGAAGGACGCTGCCCGTTGGGGGCTCCCCTGGAAAGCAGCAGGACAGCTCCCCGGGTCCCTATTCAACAATCCGCCTCCTGCCTCCACTGAGCCCCTCAACTCTCTTTGCATCGGGGGGGGGGGTCCCTGTCCCCACGGCTACCGATGCCAGGCTCGCCGCCTCCCAGCCCGCCTTCTGCGGAGTTCGCGCTGCTCTGCCCCTGCGCTGGGTGGGAGCTGAAGGTGACTCCATGCCAGGCACGGACGGCGCGCGGAGGGGCTGGGGAGGGAGTCCGTGCTCTTTGCAGGCAAGCTGGGTCCTCCTCCCCCCCTGCACACAACGGGCCCCTCCAAGGAGGAGGAGGGGGTCTCGCTCCGCGAGCTGGGGGTCGGTGCATCCCCCGCTGCCGGCAGCTGGGAGCTGCATCTCCCGCCTCAGCTCCCCTGCGGTAAATTCTCCTGCAGTAGCAGGCGATGAGAGAGGCGAGCGTGCTGCCCGGGTTGGCACTGAGGTGCAGGCTGAGCGCCCTGGTTTGGGAGCCGGCTTTCTCTCTCCCTCTCCGGCTGTGCCGGGGTCTGAGCGGCTCCTCTGGGGTCCACGGAGACCTTTGCCACAAGTTCCCAGAAGGGCCGGGAAGGAGGCTGCATGGAGGTACCAGCGGCCTGGCTGGTAGGAGAGTGGCCCCTCGCCTGCTCTGGCCAAGGGAGGGCAAGACCCACCAGGGTGCTGCTGTCAAGCAAAGTGAGCCTGGGGACATGGGAACGGCATGCCCTTTGCCCATCCCTGTTACCTTACCTCCTGCTTCTGGCATCTCTCAGAGATCACAGCTCCCAGGACCCAGCGTCCATCTCCCAAAGTGGTGGGAGATGTTTGGCCTGTAGCTGCCTTCTCTTGATCAAAGGGGCTTCTTGTTGGTGAGGGTGACTTCCAGCTGTTGTTGTGATGCCTTCTTCTGGGCCAGTGCCTGGGTCCTGGCTGGCCTGGAGAATTGGACAATGGAGGCAGCTTCTGGGAGGGGTGAGAGAATTTCGGGTAATGCAGTGAAATTCATTCCCAGGTTGCCTTCCAGGGAGTGTTTATTAAACTCCTGCAAAACAAGACCTGGGAAGGAGGAGGCCTGCCTGGGGTTAATCTAGCTCTGCCCTTACTGGGATCTGGGTGGGGGGACATTGGGCATGAGGAGGGGATCAGGCTGTTTGGAGCTTCCACCTCTCCAGTGGGTTTGGGGCTTGTAGATTCTCGTCTCTGTGCTGTGTGTGGTGGGAATGCGCCACATTCTGGTACCTAGGTATCCTCCGTGGCTTAGCTTGCTGGCTTGATACAGGGGAGTCAGATTCAAATTCAATGATGCAGGCTTTCAGGCTCAATGCACCACTTCCCCTGAGCATCAGCAATAAAGCAACACAGACCAAAACTACACGCAAATAAGTCAGGGTCCCTAAAGGACAAGGACATAGCTGCATTTCTGGCCCATCCCACCAGAGGGGTTTCTTCAGACAGAGGTGGTCCACTGAGGGAGCAGTGCTCACCGGCCTTCGGACAGGGGGGTCAGTCCAGGGTGGAGGATGTGCAGACCAGAAATGAATGAACATGAAGATAGCCAGGAAAGGAGGATCCATCCATCCACATCGGGGGGCTTTGATGGAATATTCTAGACCGGGGTGGCCAAACTTAGTGGCCCTCTGAGCCACCTACGACAATCTTCAGAAGTTCGAGAGCCGGGGCACACCTGCCGGGAGCCGGGGGTTGGGGCTTCAGCCCCGCTCCTGCTGAAGCCCTGAACCCTGGCAGGTGTTCCCCGCAGGGCTGAAGCCCCAAGACCCCCCTCCACGGCTGGGCAGAAGCCCCTACCACACCACCCTGCTGCAAGGCAGAGATCCTGATCTCCCCACCCCCAGTCTGGTAGGTGAAGAATGGGAGGGTGTGGGGGGCTCTGCAAGCCCCACTTTAATGGTACAAGAGCCGCATGTGGCTCGTGAGCCACAGTTTGGCCACCCCTGTTATAGACTAAGCCCTGGGCTGTTGCCCCCCTCACCTGGGCAGAGGCTGGTCCTACGCTAGGCAATGTTGGAGGTAGCCGGGGGTGGCAGCATTAGGGTTTCCAGCAGCAGCTCCCAGAACGCCAGCTAGGGTGAGCAATGGCTGCGGCTGCAGCTCTGCCCTAGAGAAGTGGGGCGAGCCCAGTAGACTCCAGGCCCCTGTGGCTTGCAGGGATCCCCTGGAGTGCCTCCATTTCCCCGAGCAGTTCTGGAGGGAGTGGGGCTGACCAGGGACGGGACGGCATGTTGGGATGGAGAGGGAAGGAGGTCAGCTGTGTTCCAAGTGGCCTGTCTAGCAATTGCTTCCAATCTGATTTGTAACGGGCTTACTCTGTCTCTGCCAGGGGGTCGCTCACAGGCTGCCCTCCCGGCTCGTCTTGGGCTCCTCTGCCAAGCTGGCTTCTTTGCACTCCCAGGGTCACACACTCTTCACTTGTACAGCTGGGATGCCCTGCCCCACCCCCTGGAGCTCACAGGTGCACGGAGGGTGGGGAGGACAGGGGAGCACCACCAGCAGCTCCCAGGGGGCTCTTGAAAAACTGAAATCCTTTGCATCTGCTCTTCTGTCATCTCTGCGCTCCCTGGGTCCTGGAGCACTGCGGGGCGCGGGGCTGGAAAAAACATCTCCAAACTCAGTTGGCTCGCACTGCTTCCCTTCGAAGGGGAATTATACCCCAAATGCCTCCATCTTCAGAATCTTACTCAGAACAGCCCCTTGGGGAACGGGAGATAGGTCTTCCCCACTCACCCCCACAGCCATAGCCTTCCCTACGCTGGGCAGTTCCCCTCCCCCATATTTGTATGCAGCTCCCGTCAGACACATTCAGCGCACTGAAGGGAGCAGACAGGGAAAGCAGGTGTTTACTGGGCAGCATAGTGCTGGCCTCGACTGTACTCCATGGAGCACGGACACCTCCAGTCCATGTTAGAGCTGTTTTTCGGGTAGGTCCATCATTATACTGCCCTTGTCCTGATCCCCATGCAGTCTGTCCTATCCTGGCCGATTCCAGATGCCGGTAGTTCGGTAGTTCTAGTCCCATCCCTGCTTTGACCGGATGAGACACGGTAGCAGGCCAGCTCCGTGACGCGTCCAGTGGAAACTCCCATGCTGCAGACTGGGGCTGCCAGCCTAGCCCCTTTCACCAGCACTGAATTCACATGCACAAAGGATAGGATCTCGGACTGCGCCTGGGTCAAGTCGATATTGCCTTTGGGCTGGTCCTGTCGAGTCCATACGCTGCTAGAGCAGAGCTCCTCTGATTCATCCGGCTCTTGGATTGGGGCTCTCCACTATCCACTGACCCTCCTCTGCAGTCTTGGGGCCGCACTGACATTCCCGTGCTCTGCCTTCCGTCCGTACGGCTCTGCTCTGCCCCATCTCTGCTGGGGCCGCACTGGCCTGCTCTGACCCCCACCCCCGGTGCACCGCCTTCATTCCGTCTTCACTCAGCTTTGTCCATTGTATGCTGCACCCAGACACCTTTGAACCAGTCCGCTTCTTGCCCTATAACTGAGCCCATCGGCTCGGGCCTGCATTGATTAGCTCCCTGGAAAGCCCTGCGAAGACAAGCCGCAGCGTGGTTAGTGAAGGGCAGGTCTGTGCGTCTCCTCATCCCTTTAAACCGCCTTGCCTGCCCCAAATCGGCATGAAATATTCATGTGTTGATTTAAAACGTTTCATCTCAGAGACAAAACCCTCGGTTCCCGGGGCCTCCGTGTGAGGCGGGAGCGGCACAGAATGGAAGCTGAAAACCTGAGCCGCCTCCCCTCGCCCCTTCGTGCCACGCGAGCGTCGACCCTGCAAAACCAGCAGCCGCGCCGCTTCCTCGCTGCTGGATCCCAAGGGCGGGGGTGAGACGGCTGCTGGAGTGAAGCGCCTGGGGGGAGTTGTACAGGATGCATTTGGAAACTCAGCCAGAACAGGAGTGCATTCTCCCTGCAGCAGCTGCCCCACTCACCCCTTGGAGAACGTCCCCCGCATCCCACTTGTCATGCTGCTCGTACCTTCTTCCTTCCGCATCCCCTGGTTCTGTGGCTTTCTCCTCTTTCGCCTCTCCACTGTCTCCTCCCCCACTTCCCTTCTCTCGCACCTACCCCCCCATCTACTCTCCCCTCCCCTCCCCGTCCCCCTCTCTCCAGTTCTCTCTTCTTCTGGGGAGTTCCGCTCCTGCATCCTCAGTCTGCCGCGAGCCAAGGCTCCTGGGTGCTGTTTGCTGTGCCGACCGGCCCCCGTACTGAGGGCATCTCTGCCCTGTTCTTCCTTCACTAACACAGGGCCCCAGAGGCGTCCGGTAGAAAGATGTGCTCAGTGCAAAGGGGAATGGGGAGTCACGTGACCCCACGCAGGTAGCACCTTTCTGTAGACTGAAGGTACATCAGACGCTCTCCCTGCAGAGAGCAGAGAAGGGCACTGGCTGGTCCAGCAGGTTCCCCCACCACCCCGGGAGGTAGGTTTTCAGTTCATCACACTGGTGATCAGCCAGCAGTACAAACCATGGGACACTCGTGAGATCTAGCTTATGACTCTGAAAATAAGTGACCAAATAATGCAGTTCTGTAGCTAATTACCAATGCCTGGTGCTTGTGTTACTTACCGTTCCCTTGAGGGCCTCAAAGTGCTTAGCAAGGATGAATTAATTACACCTCCCAGCAGTCTTGTGAGATGCACCCCTCAGTAAGCATTGTCATCCCCATTTTACAGCTGAGGAAATGGAGGTACAGAGAAATTAAGTGACTGGGCTGAGCTCACACAGCAAGTCAGTGGCAGAGCCAGGAACAGAACCCAGGAGTCCTGGCTCCCAACTCTGATTCCTGGAAGAAGCGTTCCCCACACATGGCAAAGCCTCAGCTCAATGCCCTTTTCCTTCTACGGTGTCCTCTGCACACTGTGTACCTGGCTGAGCAATTCACTCCCATCCCGGTATTATATCCCCTAGCAGGGAGCAGCACCTACTGGGCAGGGCAGAGCAGACCTGTTCAACTGACAGCTACATGCCACGGGCCCCGAGAACCCTCCCTCTTTGGGGGTTTCATTCTCCTCTCCGAGAGGCAGAGATGCCCCCCACCACTACCCTCAGGGACACTCCTACCACCCATAAGAGGAGCAGGACCTGCCTTACCTGGCATCCAGGCCAAAGAGAGGGCTGGCCCCTCCTGCCCCTCCCAGACACCCAGCTCCGTCCCCTCCATAGGTCACTCCTTCCTCCTGGTTTCTGCTCTGTCATCTGCAGCTGGAGCCTCCGCTCCCCTGCCGGGCCCAGAACCTAGCGCTGGCTGCTTCAAAAGGAGACGGCCAGCCAGGAGGGTTCTGGGATGTAGCAGAGACCCAAAGGCAGACAACAAAGCAGACGCAGAGACAGCCTTTGAAGGTAACAGGGGACGGATGGCAGGAGGGCTCAAAGCAGCTTCGGACAGCCCTATCTGCGCTCTCCTGCCTACTTGCCCTATTCTGCGGCCGTCCCCGGGCACTTGGCATCTGGAGTGGAGTTTGGAGCTCCAGCCCGGCTGACCTTTCCCCACGAACTTCACTCGGTCAGACCACAGCTTCTCAGCTACCCTTGCTGAGGTCGGTTGTCTGAGCTTGCAACACTCCGCTGGAAAAGACATGGGTTTTTGGTGCTTGAGGGATCAAATACTGTGGTGAATCTTCCCTCTCCCCTGTTCCCCCCCAGCTCCCTGCCTTCCTAGCTTTAATCTCCTTCAGTTCCCACCTCAGACATTTTGGAGGTGGCCTGACAGAACTCTCAGAAGAGACAATGAACCCGCTAAACCCCCTCTGGTGGCAGTAGACCCCACCACTGCAGGCAGAGCCGAGCCAGAGGGGATTGTATACCGGCTCTGGAGAGCGAGTGAGCCCCCCTTTCCTTCCAGAGCCTTGCAGGAGAGACTGACTGGGCCTAAAATCATTCAAGGGAGAGTAATTGCTCTGTGGCGTGGAAGGGCCGTTAGAGAGAGGAGATCATTCTTCCCCCTCACCTTCACCTTTTAAACTGTTATTTATTCATCGGGGATCTTGCTAGAGCGTGGATTCCTGCAGCATCCCTCTGCATATGTAAGAACCAGTGCGTGGGACATAGCACGCGGACACGGGCACAGACCGTCAGAAGTATTTAGGATCCTTACTTCCACCAGTTCGGAGCCTAAATCCCTTTGAGTCTAGGCCCGGGTTTCTGGTGGCCTTAGATCAAAGGCCGGCAACCAAGAGCAATGTCCTGAGGAGAGACCAGAGCCCGCAAGAAGCTGAAGAGACATTTCAACAGTAAAGGGGGGAAAAAACAGTCTGGCTGCTTCTTCATCTCTTCGCACTGCCCTAGAATTGCCTGTCGCAGAGCCACAGAAACAGGCCCATTGAGAGAAATTTGGGGGCCGGCGTATCATGTACGCGGGGCCCAACCCCCTCCCATTTCACCTCAGTTACAGACGTTTTGGGGGGGCAACTGAGCTTGAGGCCTCAGTCCAATTGTCCCCCCCTTGCCCTCCCCTCTCATCAGCCCTGCACAGAATAAGAACTGCCAGAGGATCATCAAGCTGATCCGATTCACTGCACCTTCAAAACCTAGCACCCTTCAAACGACTGGCACCTCTCCGCTATGCTGAGGGACACACTCAAGCCCAAAGACGGACAGGAGGAAAACCAGTAAACAAAAGCAGCACTGTACAGGTCAGGGGACTAGGAAAAAGTGCTGAAAACAACCTTAGCTTTTAAGGCCAGAAGGGACCACTCTGGCCATGTACTCTGACCGCCCATAAGCAATAGATGGTTTGCACTGGGTTGGGTTTCTGAGAAATCCATCCAGTCCAAGAACGCGCCTTGCTTCTCTAACGGGGAGAGGGATCCTGCAGACATTTGTTTCCACGGATGCTTGTTTGAACCTTTAAAGGGATTTGCTTTAGCTGCATTTGCTCCTCCTTTTCTGGCAAACATCTGAGCAATTTTACTGGCAAAAGTGGACCATGGAAAGGGCATTTCAATGCACGAGTACCTGCAGACACCAAATTGTAAATTTGCACACGCACATATATACACTATAGAACCATTCACCTGCTGATCCAATCAGAGTAGAGAAACAATCCCATGCGACCTTTCTTACCAATCCCAGCGAAGCTGGAATTTGGACTGTTTTGTATTTGGTCCAGAAAGCAAACCCATTGGAAGAGGCATGGCTGGAATCAGCAGGAGGGACTCACCATCAGATGGTGGATAAAAGAGGCTGAATATGGCTCATAAATTATTCCTTGCTAGTTATTTATTCAACTCTGGCTTCTGCCACAGAAAACCCATTAAAAGCTGGACCTGTTGGGATGGGAAGAGAGAGAGAACAGGGCTGCACCCAAAGCACCTGGCATAAACTCGGTAAAAGCTTGGCAGGCCCAGGTGCTCTCACTGAGGCAGAGAACGGAGTTCGCCCTGCCCCTTCTGACAATTGCTCGGGCACTAAGCAGCAGCCCAGCCCGACCCCTACAGCTCCCCCACTGCAAGATCCCTGCAAGCCACCAAAGCCGCGCAGAGAGATTCCAGCTGGGGAATTCACCTCGGTGTCAGCAGGGCACTGGAGCAGGCAGGGTTGGGGATTCTGCAGGAAGTGAAAGTTATCACCACGTATTGTGGTAGCACCTACAGTGATAAGGCCTCATTGCGCTAGGCGCTGTACATGCAGATAACAAAAATACAGCCCTTACCCCAAAGCGTCGGCAATCGAAGGTTGGAGACAACAGGCGGATCCAACAAGCAGACAAGGGGTAGCGCAACAGCCATTTGGTGACATCTGTCTACCTGTTTATACCATGTTCCTCCCCACAGCATCTGGGCGTGCCGTGCAAATCAACATGTGTATGCATGAACGTCCTCCGCCCGGTCTAGATTCCTCCCTGCTCCAGGAGCAGCTGGGAAAGCTTTGAAATGGTACTTAGCCCCTCTGGGGTCACAACAGCCAGCACTGAACTTCACTGTGAGAGCTGAGATCTGTGGTCATCTCTCACCTCCTCCAAGGGAGTTCCCACAGCTTCAAACCTGCTTGCAAGACAGACCTGTCCCCAGCGCTCATATGCTTAAGGCCTGGGGTCCGCAGCTGTATGGTGGCTGTGAAATGAAGCTGTCAAGGGAGGATGTGGTCTCTGAGTGAAAGATGTTATGTTAGGTAGGGACAGCCGATACCACAGAGTGGCCTTCATAAGAAAAGCCAGGATCATGAATATGCCCCTCTGCATGAGGAGACTGCCTAGCAAGAGACGCACAGGGGGTGGTGGGCTCTTGGATCCAGATTGTCGCAGGTATTTGGGTGCCTAACTCCCAGCAGAACTGGGCACCTAAATGCTTTTGAGGCTCCGAGCCTTGGTGACCAGCAGTGCTGAGAGCTGGACCAGCTGGCGTTGTTTCGAGGTCAGTGTGGCCGTTTCTGCTGGATCACTGTGACCAGCTCATCATCTGCTGTCCCATTATCCCCTGCTACATCTCTGAGGCAGGAGGCTGGTAATGTCCCGGAGGCAAGATGGTTAGGATCCGTGGTAATAATTACAATGGGCTTTGGATCAGGAAGCTCCTCAGTCGAATTTGTTCATCGTCCAGTTGGCTGCCCAGAAATCTGCTGCAGCGAGTCTCTTCCCTAGGATGACAGCACTGCAAACATTCACTGAGCGCTCCCAGGACGTGCGATTACCATCAAACGGCTCGGACGCAGGGTGGGAAGAATCAACCACAGAGGGCTGACCCGATCAGCCGAAAAAACGACCCGTTCACATTAGAATGTAAAATAATAGGAAGTCAGTGCCTGAACCGGGAGAAAAACCAAAGTCATGCACACCCAGATCCAACCATCCAGACACCCATCAATGCTGGGGCTACTTAGCCACCACCGAGATTGGAGTCCCATCAGTCTCTGTTTGGAAAAGACTGGCCCTATCTCTGGGCTGCCCTATCCATGTATTGGAAGGTGTGGGGGTGTTACCAGAAGATGCAGAGCTCCACCTCAGGTTGTGGGGATGACCCTAGACAGAGAGGCTGCTGGAGGGGTGTGATAAGCATGCACAACTGGGGGAATCCATACCCAGGAAAGATGGGGTTCCTGCATGTGTTGCTTTGCAGAGAGATTCACAAGCCTGTAAGCCAGCCCTGAGGACACGCTCCCCAGGTATTTGGGGATATACTGGTGTCCGGTAGGAACTAGAGGGATGCAGCTATTTGGCTGGCAATTCAGAGCCCAGTAATTAAAGCAACTTCCTCACTCACGCATTTTTAGTGCCCCTGGAACTGTAACCCAAGGAGATGCAAGAAAGGGAGAGAATGGAAAAGAGAGAGGAAGAAAGGATGGCAAGGCTGGCAGCGGTGGAGGACCTCCACCCACCCCTCACCCTGG
Source organism: Emys orbicularis (assembly GCF_028017835.1). Taxonomy (NCBI): domain Eukaryota; kingdom Metazoa; phylum Chordata; order Testudines; family Emydidae; genus Emys; species Emys orbicularis. The sequence continues at coordinate 8,155,310 of NC_088705.1, forward strand.
TAACTGGTTTGCAGTGTCAAAGTTGAAGTGTGAATACTGTGTCATGGGCACGACTGGAAGTTACCAGAGTTCAAAATGGTTAGTTGGTGGGGAGTGCAAAGCGCATCGTTTGTTTCCAACCACCCGGTACATCCTGTGGACGTCAGGAAAGAGCGGGGCTCTTTTTCTAGCTTCCCTTGCAGCCCTTTCGAAACAGAGACCTCGTACTTTTTCTTGCTCTTGTGGTTTGTTTACATGGTGTCTGCCATTCAGAAAGCAAAAGCAGAAGGCCGGCTAAAGACTTTCCTGAGACGAGACTACTGGCTGGGTGGAGGGTGGTTCGTTAAGCACCGTTCTCAGCAAGTGACCTGATCAGAATCAGACAGACATAACTGCTGCAGTGCAGGGCGGTTCTCCGGCAGGGTGTGGGGAACATTTGGAGCCAAGCACCATGGAGGGTTGCAAAGAAATGAAATGCTCTGTAATGGCTAAAAGTCTCCCTCCAAAGTCTCTCCCCTCAGGTATTCCTCCTTGCAAGAAAAGACAGGGACAGAGAGCACCAGCCTTCTCAAACCTGGGTGCCGTAACGTGGATCTACGTGACCCCCTTTGCATAGAACTCATCCACAGAACTCCAGCCCTGGCCACATTGAAATCCCTCCTAAAGACCCACTTCGGCTGTGCTGCTTATGGTGAATCAAACTGACCTGTATATAAATTGCCTGTTGTTGTTCCCCTTCCTCTAACCATGGTCTAACTTGTCTGTCCTCGAAGCCGGGACTGTCCTTCTTTAGTGTTTGAAAAGCACCTACTATCCTGCGGGCACCCCCATAAATAAACGAGAGGCACCTAAATCCATATTCAAGTACCTAAATCAATGGCCTGATTTTCAGCAATGCGGGACGTTGGCAGCTCCCACTGGTGCTCAACACCTCTGAAAATCAAATTATCTAGGTGTCTAAAGACAGGTGGAGGTGTTTAACTTAAGGGACCCAGCTGTGAAAATGCTGGCTTGGATTTTTACTCCCCATCCGCTCTGCTTCTCCATCGAATTCATTCATTTCTCCTGTTGTGTGTCTATGTCCAGGCTATTGGGCTGTCTTCACACGTGGAAGAGGTCCCTTTCCACTTGGGTAAGGGCAGTTTGTTCGGGTAACTGCCCGTGGTTATGGTATGGGCGGTACCCGAGGTGATAGTCGAGGTGTTGGCGGTCGTGGTGGCGGGAACTGGGTGGCGCTATTGTCTCTGACGGGGCGGTGTTAGCAAGGAGGATGAGAATGGTTGAGGTGCCCAGGAGGAAGGTGATGCTGGTTTGAGAGCAGTGGCAATCCGGCTGTTGGGGCAGCTGATGCCCTTGTCCCATTCGCACACACAGAAACAGAATCAGAGTCAATTCGATTTAACCTCATCCAAGGTAACACTCCCAGCTGTTTGTTTCACAGAATCGCTCTTCCAGATGGCGGAGGGCAGTGGAGGGCAGCTGCTCCAGACTGCCTACGGCCCAGTGCCCGCAGCTGGGAATGCTGCCCCATTCAGCCCAAAGCCCCGGCGGGTACAGTGCAGATGTCCATGTCCCGTTAGAGGGCTCCAAAGCCGCTGTCGCCGGGGCTCCTTCGCACAAAAAGGGCACTTTCAGGACTGCCCTTAATTAACAAGCATCTATGCAGAGCCGCCACCGTGTGAAGGCTGACGGCGCTGGTAGCAACGGTGCCCACAGTGCTGCAGTAGAACGGGTGGCAATGGAGTCTGCAGGGCGCCCGGAATCCTGTTAAGGGCAGAGCAGGAAAGAAGCCGTGGGGGAGGGTGATAACCTGGGCACAAGCTTCTCCATTCACATGCTGCGCCACTCCGCTGCCCCCCCCCCACTGGCTAATGCCACTCAGAAGGCGAAGGACTAAGGGAAGTCAGCCTGCCTAAGATAACTTGGCCTGGAGAGGGGCCAGACAAATGGCTGGGATGGCGTTTGCCGGGGCTTTCTTGTGCTTTGGGAGTGGGAAGGGGCCAGGATGCGCCGTAGTTCTGCCATCCTTCGGCCTGGCAGAGGGCAAAGCTCTGTCCTAGAGGGGATTATTCACCACTTGGCATTCGAGACAAGCCCTGAGATGTAGCATGGGGGACACCCTTGTATTTCAGAATGGTGCCCATGAGGCTCTGGCATTGGGAAACATCTGTGTCACCTTGGATCTATTACAGAATAACGTACCACCTGGGGCCAGCGCCTCAGCTTGTGTAAACTGGCTTATCAACCGTGGAGCTACACCGATTTACCCCAGCTGAGGATCTGGCCCTGGGGCGTTACTCTGCCCCCTTACAACAGCATCTGGGAACATGCAGAGATGAGGGATGGCTGCATCGGGTTTGGTATCTTACCGCAGGGAGAGACAAGAACCATCTCTACAGGGCTTTGTTCTGCCCTCAGCTACACCAATCTGAAGGAACACACTGAAGTCAATGGGCTCACACGAGTCACACCAGTGCCTCTGAGAGCAGAATTTGACTCAGGGGACCAGGCATAACTTTGGGCCACATCCTGTGGTCTTTTGCTGAGCAAACCAGGTGTCGGCTTGCAGGGGAGTTCCTCCTCTCCCCGCCCCGGGGATGATTTTTTTCTTACCTACTGCTCGGTGCAATCTGTTCCATTGGGACTGTGGGCCCCAGTGACAAGTCTGGCCTGCAGGGATGATGTACCAAGATCAGGGATGGGAGCAAGGGGTGGGGGTGGAGGTGGCTTTCACCCCCACAAAACCCAGTGGTGGAATTTTAACCAAGGCCCCCACCAGCACATCACCGATCCATCCCCGTCTACATCAAGCAACTAGCAGGTTGGTGATTATGCAGAGGGCTCGGCCCTGACACAGGACCCAGTACTGCTCCCATTAAAGTCAACGGAGCAGCTGGGGGAGACCCCCTAGGAGAAGCCATGGTTTCCTGTCTCCACCCGTTGTCTCTTGCCTTGTACGTAAGCTGTAAATTCTTTGGGGCAGGGAATGTCTTTGTGTTCTGTCTGTACAGCGCCTAGCACAAGGGGAGGCTTGGCCCATGACTAAGGCTCGGCCCATGACTAAGGCTCTTGATTGCTACTGCAATATAAATGAATAGTAATTATAATCATCTGGGGACTTTACCCTGGTTGTTGCTTAGGCTGTATTCTGAAGCCAACTCTGATGTCAGATTCCTCGTTGGTTTCCTCATTACCAAATGCCATTTTCCAGGGTCCTACGTGGCAGCCCTGCTAACTGGAAACACGCATCTTTGAAATAGCAAAGAATAACCATCCCATTTACGAGCTGCGGCTCGAGCTTCCGCTGTAAATCTCTGGATGACGAGAGATTCTCCCCTCGGGGTCTGACGACTTGTGGGACCTGCTGGGGATGAAAAACTCACCTATGCAAACAGAGGCATAAATCACGGAAAACCAATGACTTGGAGACGTGTCTGGGAATTTAGTTCCATGTCACTGGAAATAAACAGTCTCACCCAATCCAATTACAGTCAGTTTTCTAATAAACGATAGACAGAGGGGAAGGACAGTTCAGGCACTAGCTTAGGACCTGGGCTCGGGTCCCTGCTCTGCCACAAACATCTGGTGTGCCCTTGGCTAGTCACTTAGCCTCTTGGAGCCTTGGTTCCCCATCTGGCCCATGGGCTCCTGGTACTTCCCTACCTCACAGGGGTGCTGGGAAGAGCTCAGATAATATGGTATCAGGGACCATATAAGAACCTAAGGCTACGACTCCACTGCACCCCACTACACCCCGCCGGGAAAAGCAGGCGGCTTTCACGCTGTGGTGCGTAGCTACACGCAGTCAGTGAAAGGCTCTGGCAGTGGGACACAACCCTGTTTAAAATGGCAGCGTAGACCGGGCAGGTACTGCTTGGGTGTGCAGAGGGCTGTGTAGGGCACACACCCATAGGGCTCAGGTGTGTCCTAACTCCTCACCTATGCAATGCCTCACCATCTACATTGCTATCTATACCTCGGGGGTGTGTAGGTAGGGTGACCAGACAGCAAATGTGAAAAATCGGGACGGGGGTGGGGGGGTAATAGGAGCCTATTTAAGAATAAGACCCCAAAATCGGGACTGTCCCTATAAAATCGGGACATCAGGTCACCCTACGTGTAGTGCAAGTACACAGAAAGGCCCGTGCAGTGTAGCCGAACCTTAAGATAGATACTGGGCCAAATTCACCCCTGGCATCGCTGTAACACCAGTGACGAACTGGGCCCAATGTAGTGATGAATGATTTTTTTTTGTATTGTTATTTTGTAAAGAAATGAAAAACCCCATCAAAATAAAACTCACCCTCCATTGGTTGAATTTTGGGTGGAGGGAGGGCATTTTGCACCTGGGTCAGCGGCAAATTAGAGCATGCCGGAGAGGGCGTTTTGTTAAAGACTAGTAGCCTATGGCAGCCCGCTGGGGAATTCCGGCTGTCCTGGGATCTAGAACACAGGAAACAAGCAATCAGGGTATCCAGGGAGCTGGTGATGGAAATAGCTGCAGTTTGGTTCAAGGCTGATGTACCAGAGCCAGGGGAGTGTCACGGAGTCACCGGGCCATGCTCTGGAACTACTCCATACAAAGCCAGCCAGCACTCTGGGGAAGCGTCCTCTCTCGGAGCAGATTGTCGCCAGGGCAAGAAGCATACACAGCTTCCACCTTCCTGGGTCTGACCTCGGCGCATTCAGCATCCCCTTCCAGAGCGTGCGCTTCCCACAGCGAGTCCGCCCAGGCGGGGCTCCTGGGAAAGCCAGAGGGCCCTGCACCCCAACTCTGCAGTCAGACGTGACTCTCAGCCAGCCGGTAACACAGAAGGTTTATTGGTCGACAGGAACACGGCGTAGAACAGAACTTGTTAGCACAGAAATCAGTGACTTTCAGCCAAGTCCATCTTGGGGGGAGGGGAGCCCAGAGCCAGGGCTCTGGCCCTCCCCCTGCGCCCCAAGCCAGCCGAGACTGACTCACTTCTTACTGCCTGGCTCCTGTCCTGCCCGTTGTTCCTCCTCCAGCCTTTGTCTCGCTTCCCGGGCCAAGAGTCACCTGGTCACATCCCACTCCTGGGTCTCAGGTTACGTTGCGGCAGCCACAGCATCCCTGCAAAAGTCACACCCCCTTATTCCCACCACCTAGACACTGGTGCAATACACAGGGAAACTGAGGCACACACAGCATTCATGCAAAACAGTAAGACTCACATAGGCTTACATACCACATAACAAGGGAAAATCCCCACTTTGACACAGGGAGCTTCTTGTGAGGCAAGGAAAATCACAAACAAACCCCAGTAGAACAATAGGCGAAATTCATCCCTGTTGTCCCTCCATTGGCTTCATCTCACCAAGCTTTCCAATGCACTAGCCAGGCCGAAAGGCGAGGGTCCTGCCTGGAAGGACGTTTGAGTAGACACATACCCAATGCTTGCGGGAAAGCAGCGTGGTCTGAGGGGACCAATGGTGGGAAGCAGGTGGTCCCGAGCGCTAATCCTAGCCCCGCAACTTATTCACTGGACGGACCTGGGCAAGTCACTTTGCCTTCCAAGCGCAGTGTGGCCGCCTGTAAAATGGGGATCAGCCACCTGTCTCACACAGAGGTGTTGTGAGGATTAGCTAGAACGTTTCCGGGAGGTGCTCTGAATGCTCTGTAAAGGCTCAGTATTATTACACAAACACAGGGCTCTTTCCTTTCCCGGGAGGCTTCTGCTCAGATGTCAGCTGGAAGAGCTGAAGGAGATGATAGTAAAAAGAACGGATTCCTTCCATGAAAGGCTGGCTGGCTTCCAAAAGCCACCGACTGCTGGTGAAAAAATAAAAATAGAGGCAAATAAGGTGAACCTTCAAGGCGCAAAGCACAGAGGCACAGGCTGCAATGCTGGCCTCACCCACAGCAGGGAGGGCCCGACTGCCCATATGGATAACATCAGACAAATTAGAAACTGAGAGCAGGCAGTATGGCAGGACGCAGGGCCCAGCTCCTCAAAGGCACTTAATGAAATCAATGAGAGCTAGGCATCTCCGTACCTTTGAGGATCTGGGCCTAACACCCAAACTCTGTGCTCAGGGGCTCTGGACTGAGCTGTGGTTGCCTTTATTTTGGTATTTAATGTGCCGTTATAACGACAGGTAGTCACAGAAAAGCTGATTGTGTACAAATGGTACCTTCTTTCTCAGCTGTGTGTCATCACGGGCAGATCTGGTGACCCTAGTGACAAAACTATGCCTTTAGTGCTTTTTATTCCTGTTCGGCCTGGAGAGCTGGTGCAGCTAGAGGAGAGCGAGCTAGATGCGATTCTGGCTCATGCAGCATCAAGAGAATTATTAAGCTAGTCCCAGTGGCAGAATGATTATTACTGATGATGATACACAAGACTGAGAGAATCCAGCTTGGCTTTCAGATCCCAGGGGGAGTTGGCAGGGTTGGCAGCTAAAAAAAGAAATGTCTTTTGAACCTGCAAGCTGAAGAAAGCTGCTAAAGAATTGCTGAGACCAACCCAGACTCCACAGTGCTGCTCCCACAGAGCCATTTCTCAGAGTAGGACTGAACTCTCAGAGTACCTCGGGGAGGCAGTGACCTTTGTAAAAGAGGAGTGAAGGTCAGGAAGCAATGGGATCAAATGCAGTGGAAGATGTGGACAGCGACTGGTCTGAATCTGTGTGTACTGGTCACCTAACGTTACTGGGCGTTTATCTGATGCCTGCATTTTGAGATTTGCACCGGCAAGGTGTGGTCCTGAGAGATGCTAACAATGCACAAGTCCCATTGATGTCCACAGGAGTTACAGAGTAGCAGCCGTGTTAGTCTGTATCCGCAAAAAGAACAGGAGTACTTGTGGCACCTTAGAGACTAACAAATTTATTAGAGCATAAGCTTTCGTGGGCTACAACCCACTTCTTCAGATGCATATCATATCTTCGTATGCATCCGAAGAAGTGGGTTGTAGCCCACGAAAGCTTATGCTCTAATAAATTTGTTAGTCTCTAAGGTGCCACAAGTACTCCTGTTCTTTTCACAGGAGTTACAACATTCCACATCGGAATGTTGTATTAGAACTAGAGCAGGTTGACAATTTTTGTTGAAACATTTTGTGGGACAAAATATAGCTTTTCAACTCAACCATTTTTCCAGAAAATTTCATTTTGGTCAGTTTTCCACTTTTTCAAAGAAAAACCAGAAACTGAATGCTTTTTTTTTTTTTAATAAAAAATGTTCAGTTTTCAGTAAAAAAAAAAAAAAAAAAAAAATGGTTTTCAGTAAAAAAGTTTGGTTTCAGAAATTGAACATTTCCCCCGAAAACTGATTTTAAAAAACAAAATAAAAGGAAACAGTTTTCAAGAGCAAACATTTTTCCGTTCACAATTTGGGGGTTTTGTAAAAAAAAAAAAAAATTACGTAGAATTAAAGAAAAAAAACAAATAAAAAAAATGATTCCCACAAAAAATAAAAGGCATTGTTTTTACCAGCTCTAAGTAAAAAAGTTGCCCTGAATAGCATTGCGCATTTGTATGGCAGTAGCTGTTGTGCTAGGTGATGTACAAACACAGAACTGTTTTTTAAAATGGATTTTATAAGAAATAAAACAATTTGTAAGAAAGCTAGATCTAGTTATCACATTCTGATGGCTGATAGCCCCATCCCTTTCCCTTAGGAAAGGAGCTGCCGCTACTCCCATACATGCTGTATTTTCTCTCCTAATAGTAACTATGAAATGTTAAAACTTAGCAAAAGCACAACTAGCGGAGAACAGAGAGGGGGGGGGGAAAGAAAGTAAAAGCGGGAGGAAAGCTGGGCGTGGCTTCCAGCTGCCGTTAATGCCATGAAAGCCACACGCTTCACAATGGAGTCAGTGAATGTATGTGTCTTGGACTTTTCCAAAATGAAAAGAGTAGAAATTATTAATGTGAGTTGCATTGTAGTAGCGACTAGAGGCTGCATATGAGCTTGAGGTCACGTCATGGTAGGTGCTGCACAAACACATAATATGAGATAGGCCCTGCCCCCAAAAATTGACAATCCAGGGAGACAAAGGGTGGGAGAAAGGAAATACTACGACCTTCATTTTACAGCTGGGGAACTAAGACACTGAGAGGTAAAGGGAGGCTGTGGCAGCGCTAGGAACTGAGGCCAGCGCCTTCACCACACGTCCAACAATCCTGCTGTCTGCCTTTCGCTTCTTGATTATGGGAAGAGGACTTTTTCCCTGCATGCCCAGAAGGGGGAGTATGGTTCCATTTTGAAAGGATGCTGCTGAAGTCGATGGTCGTGGCTTTCGGGCTCACTATTCACATGGTGACACACGATTCCTTAAACTGAAGGACTCAAACAGAGCACGTTTGCTCAGTGGCACACTCCCCGATGGTTTGCGGCTAGTGGCAGACCGGATCTCTGGAGAGAACTGATGGGTTTCTGACAGCTGTTTCGTTATGCCTTAGCATCTCACTGACATCGTGCAGAGAGTAGTTCCACCTCAAATTAGACAGAGTGTTGCTGAAAATCAGCGGTGTATAAGCATCACTACCCAGCTGTTTTCTCTGGATGGTGGGATGGCAGGAATCTCTAGTTTAGCTCTTCTTTCTCCAACTGTTTGTACTTTTTCCTGTGGGCCACCCAAAATTTCTAAAGAGTCTCCAAGACTTCGCTCCCCTCCGAGCTGTGCAAGAATGAAGAATCGGTAGCCCTATGGCAAAGTGGCTTCCCAGGACTGGGAAGTTTCCTTTAGGAAAAGAGCAGGACGCATTCTTGTTTTTAAGGGGCAAACATAGTGAAATCCATACCCATACCTGTGGAACTCCTTGCCAGAAGATGTTGTGACGGCCAAGACTATAACAGGGTTCAAAAAAGAACTAGATAAGTTCATGGAGGATAGGTCCATCAATGGCTATTAGCCAGGATGGGCAGGGATGAAAAACCATGCTCTGAAGTATCCTAGCCTGTTTGCCAGAAGCTGGGAATGGGCGACAGGGGATGGCTCACTTGATGATTACCTGTTCTGTTCATTCCCTCTGAAGCACCTGGCATTGGCCACTGTCAAAGACAGGATACTGGGCTGGATGGACCATTGGTCTGACCCAGTGTGGCCATTCTTATGTTCATATTGTGTGGAATCTTCCCTGACAACTTGAAACAGTGCTGAAAATAAACACAAGAGAAAACAGAAGTAAAAGGGTATTTTAAATCCTTTACTCAGTGAGCCGAGCTCTGCAATATGTTCATAGTTAGGTTTCAAACCTAAAATTCTGTTCAGTTTGCTACGGTTCATATGATCCTGGGCTGAGTTATGGTTTCAGGAGGGAATCATGTGAGAAGAATCAGAGTAGAAAAATGTCCTGCCCACAATCCCAACACTAGCCAGGTGTGGCTAAAGGTTTCGGCCAAATGATCAATCGTAAATTGGTAAGAGATTAATGGAGCCAGTTCACACCTCTTCAAGATAATGACTCACTGTGTCTGCTGGCTCAGGAAGACAGCCCTGCGTTGGGTCATATTCAGAAGAGGAGGTTGTTTTTTTAAGCAACCATCATGCTACCAGCTCTTGGTTGGTGCAGTGCTGGTATGGTCATATCGCCATGAACCAGCTCTGTTCAAAACTCAGCCTGACACACGTTTTCTGTTCGAAGGGATGGCTCCGATTGCATTTCACATTGAGTTTTTGGGCAGATTCAAACCTAAACCACACGACTGTACTCTGAGCCCATGTGAACCAAAACCAAAGAAAGTTTTGCACCTCTCCTAACTTCGAGCTGCTTCGTCGGTGCATGGTAGTATTGCAGTGGTATTTATGGGATGCCTGGTATTTATTTGGTAGACTGGAATGGTAACATATCTAGGAGTGTCAAAGGGCATGCATAGTCCATTACTGACAACTGGTCCATTACCGACCACTTCTGTTTGTCTATGTAGCCATTCTTAATGATAATTTATTAATTGCCTAGATACCGTGCTGAACTCCTGTTGGCCTGTTAACAATACTTTAGAGAGATTAGACAGATTCTTTGGAAGCAACTTAACTTTAAATGCAAAGAGGAAAGACCCCTCCTGATCACTGCTCCATTCTAGCCTTTAGATAAGGGTCCGACTCAGAGGCATTGTATATTTAGCGATGGATGCAACAACACTGCAAACCTTCAGCCTGCAACTTTACAAGATGTTGAAGGGGGCCTCTCTGCCGTTCTCACTGACACACAGTTTTTAGCATCTGCAGAAGGCAGTTCATCCCCAGCACAGAAGCCATAACTCATCTCTGCGAGTGGCAGCGACAGTAATCTATTACTATCGTTTGACTGCTCCCTGGGCTAGCAGTAACTGATGCCTTTTCATGCGCATCTTGCAATCAAAATGGCTGATAATAGGAAACTGCGTCGTGAAATGAGTTCAAATCCCATGCAGCCTTGGTTGAGCGAGGGAAAGTTTGGATTGTAGACACGTCACGGCATGATTAGAAACTCCCTGTTGTCATCTTAAAGTGCCAATCGCTTGGGCATTTACCCCTTGTTGCTCTCGACAGGCAGAGGAGCAACAGGCCCTTTATGCGCTCGATATGGGGCTGGGGGAGGATGTCTTAAGGAGAGATTTTAGCTGTTGCCATAGTGATGTGGAGAGCTCAGCACCAAGATGGAAACCAGGCAGAGATGCAGATTTTGTACTGCCACTTGATCTCACACTCAGAATTCCCTCCCCGTCACAAAGATTGGCCATGCTGCCTTGAGGACTAGGAAGGCACAGGGTCCAAGGTAGGAGTTAATGGAGGGTGTGATGGGGTTGGTCCCAATGTGATGAGGATGAAGCTGTGTGCAAGAGACAGAGTCATGGCTGATGAGCTGCGGTCAGCTACAGATCCTGGGTTCAATTCCTGAGCAAACACTTGTCCCAACCCAGAGGAGTTAACCTCTTAGCCACGGGGTCACCTCTTTGATTCACGTTCTCAGACAGGAACATCGTGTTTGGAGACACATCCAAGAAGGTGATCTGAACTGGAGGAGCCAGAGTACAAATGAATGAAGTGTCCAGTGAGGCCACTGCCTGCGCAAACCCCCATGATGTGGCCTGCAGAGAAGCAGAATTTTAACTGCCGTTACCCTAATAGCTTCCTCCATGTGACCCACTCCAGACAGTTGTCCTGAGACCTTTGTGTCGGCCTTCGCTGAGCTCCTTGGTAGCTCTCCCTGGATGAATGGGCAAGGCCTGGGCTCAGGCAGTCACTCCCTGGGTTCCAACAAGGACACCTGGCCCCCACTATCAGCAGGTTTATAGGGAACTGCTTAGCTCATGAAGATGGTCAAAATTTGGAAGCCTCCAGTGATGTTCTGTCCCTCTCCTTCTCACTGCAGATTTCTGCCAGCTGATGAAGTGATTTATGAGCATTACACAGCCCCGGTTCCTGCCATAGAGGTCACTGAAGCAACAGAAATCAAGGTAAAGACAATCATCTCTTGTTGTTCAGAGCAAACCCAAGTGGGAGGCCAGCAATGGAGGAGGCTATGACCTTAGAGAGGAGGTTGTGATGTTTACTAGTGGGAGCTCACAGATAATCTAAGCCCAGCCTCTCTCAGCAGGATGTAAGAGCACCCAGGGCCGGCACAACCCATTAGGCAACCTAGGCGGTTGCCTAGGGCGCTACAATTTGGGGGGCGGTGACCGCGGCGGTATTTTGGCGGCGGGACCTTCCGCCGCCTCTGTGGGGGGCGGCATTTCGGGGCGGGACCTTCCGCTGCCTAGGGCGGCAGAAAAGCTGGCGGCGCTCCTGAGAGCACCAGTTTAAGTCTAATTCCCCTAGCAGGCATTGGATGGGCATGGGAATAGCACAAAACCACTCCAGTTTCAACAGGAGGCACTGTACTGAACGGGTGAGAAGGGGAAGCAGACTGCTAGCGTAGCTATAGCAGGAGTCACTGAAGGACGTTACGCAGGAGCACGGCTTCCAGCCCTGACTCCTGCCAGCATCAGCCAGACAGTTAACGGCAGAGGAGCTCTGCTAGCCGGGGTCCTGGTGCCTCCCCGATGGAGTCGTTTTTACAGGCACAGAATATAGCAAGCCAGGCTGTCCTAGGCCTCTGCTCAATGTCTGTTACCAAGGAAGCCCTAGATACTAGGGCCTTGGTATCCTGGCGTTGGGCTCCTTGATCCTTGGAGTTGATACTGCCCCTGCCCTAACCATCTTCTGGGGGACAATCAGTGATAGCAATAGACTGGAGGAGAAGATTGAGAGACCCCTGGCTGTGAGGGGGCGAGTGTATCTGAAAATTGCAATTGAGAGAGGATGAGGGGTCCCTGACAGGGGCTGCAGTAACTGGATAGCACATTAGGAGAGCAGCAGATGGAGGTTCAGGTCACAGGGTTCCGCTCCAGCACAAGGATTCTTACGCCGTGTTTCTTGGTCTGCAAAGCAAACCAGTGCTGGACTGACAACAGGGACCCCAGTACCGAGCTCTGGTGCCCCTTGATGGCAAGTCAGACTGGGTGGAAGCATCATGGTTGTTCATGAAGGTGGTGGAGTCTCACGGTGGGACAGACCAGGAGCAAGACTGCCCAATGGGTAGGGGCACCGGACGGGGAGTCAGGAAATGCGGCTTCCATTCCTGCTCTGCCACTGACCCACTGTGTAATGTTAGGCAAGTCACTTCACCGCTCAGGTTCCCCCGCTGCTTAAGGGGGACTTCATGATGATTGTGAACTGCCCAGAGCTGGATAGCTGAAGAGTGCCAGGCCTTAGCACAGAGCTCTCCCATAGCAGTCTGTAAACCCAAGGGGCGCATGCAACTGGTGCTCAGGGAGCCCTGTTCCCATCCGTTTGTGGAACTGTCCCATGCAGCTTCACAGGGACTGGTTTGCCTGCAGCTCCGTTTAAGGAAGTGTAAAGGTCGTGGTGTTATGGGGACAGGTGTTTTCTCATCCCAGTGCCCGCAGTGGCAGACAGATGCTAGGTGGGCCCTAGAAGAGCTCCTGAGCCCCGCCAGTCAGGGGAACAGGTTCTCAGAGCAGCTGAAGGGGTGCCAGGAAAGAGCAGCAGCACATGTCAGGGAAGCCACGGGGCCTCTGCCGTTCTGCTGGGCTAGGAGGAAGTCCTGAGAGGCAGCACAGCTCGGGTGGAGGGGAAGATGCGAGAGGCTCACACAGGAAATTCGAGGCACGGAACGAGCTCTCCGCTTCCCCTCCAGCCTCAAAAATAGAAAAAACAGAAGTGGTGGGGAGAGCAGTCGCGCTTCCGCGTCCTCACGCAGATACCCAGAGGGAGAGGGACGCAGGCGGAGCAGACGGCTGTGCTGCGGACTGGAGCATGCCCAGGTTTCACCGCCGCTCACCTGCTCTTGCACCCCGAAGTCCGTAGCCAGGTGGGGAGGCAGAGGGAGACTCCCCTGTATTTGCAGAGCCGATACCAGCTGTATCTGGCGCAAGCAGGTAAGTCGGCCCAGGCTGGACAGTGGTAAGAGGAGATGACTGCGAGGGAGCCTTTGGCCAGGGGCGTGTGCAGGCCGAGAGGTGCAGGAGGGTGGCTGGCTCCGGGCCAGGCGGGCGGAGGAGTGCCGTGCTCCGGGCGGTGGCATGCGGTAGCTCTCGGTGCTTGTGCTGTTCCATTCTGTTCTGTTTCTCTCGCTCAGGTCTGCTGGCCATGGGCAACCTGATAAAGGTATTGGGCAAAGATTTAGAAAACTGTCCTCATTTTTTCCTGGATTTTGAAAGTAAGTCCCGCGCTCAGGGGCGGGGGATTTCTGTGCCTGCTAGGAGGAAGAGCCGCTGCTCTCTAAAGAGGACAATACATTCACACACTGCAATGGGCTTGACGGACGGCCCTAGACACCTCTCTGTGTGAGGGCAGCCACGGCCAAATGAACAGTGGGGAACAGGTCCCTAGCTCGGGATGGGCTGGCACTGGCAGCTCCCATAGGTTAGGTTGGACAGGTGGACATAGGGCCGGCCTTACGGGTGGGCATCGTGGGCGACCACCATGATCGGGGGGGGTGCGTGCCAGGGTCAAGAGGCAAGGAGTGGGTGCAGACCTGGGGTGCGAGGCTGCAGAAGGGAGCTCGGGGCAATGGGGGGGGGGAGGGGAGGTTGCAGGGCCTAGGGGGATGGGTGGGGAGCCCAGGGAGGCGGCAGTGCTAGGGGCGATGGATGGGGGGCCAGAACAGGCAACAGGAGCCAGAGGCATGGGTGGGGAGCCTGGGGGAGGCAGCGGGAGCCAGGGAAGATGGGTTGGGAGCCTGGGGAGGGGGCCAGGGGGGATGGGTGGATAGGGAGCCAGAGGAGATGGGGGGATGGGTTGGGAGCCTGGGGAGGTGGCGGGGGCCATGGACAATGGGTGGGGAGCCCAGGGAGGCTGTGGGGGCCAGAGGGGATGGGGGGGATAGATGGGGAGGCTGTGGGCCCAGGGGTGATGGGGGGATGGGTTGGGAGCCTGGGGAGGTGGTGGGGACCATGGACGATGGGTGGGGAGCCCAGGGAGGCTGTGGGGGCCAGAGGGGATGGGGGGGATAGATGGGGAGGCTGTGGGCCCTGGGGTAATGGGTTGGGAGCCTGGGGAGGTGGCGGGGACCAGGGGAGATGGATTTTGAGCCTAGGGTGGCAGCGGGGACCAGAGGCGCCAAAATACAAGTTCGCCCAGGGCGCCATTTTCCCTAAGGCCGGCCCTGGGTGGCCACTGAGCAGGGGGGTGGGGTGGGGGCATTAAATAGACTCTCTCACACGTGAAACCACCATGTGATTTCCCTGCCGCCTGTCACATCCCATCTCCATCGCCAGCCGAGCCCAGGGAGGGAAATCTTAACCCTCTCCCCCCATCGAACGAGCAGCTCCGGGCTCACCCTGGAGACTCCGATGGCGAGCTCAGGGGCTCTCCTGGTTTTATCCTTAACAGGGGGAATTTCCTCCACGCTGGAGCACCCACTGCTCCCGGAGCAGAGAGGTCCCAGCCCATTGGCTCTCTATATTTATCCAGCACCCATGGCTCTGGGATCCAGGTGCTGAGACAGATTTGCTACGGAGCAAGGCTTCCCAGCTCCCTGGGCGCGCCATTGATGGCAGCAATGGAGGAGAAGTGACATTCCCCTGGAGGATATTTGGGAGAGAGAGGCCATTGCCCTTAACACTAGGATCTTAGCCCCAAACACGTTCTCCCGAGGCGGCTGCCTGGTCTGCCCCATGACCCCTGAATCCCCTTCTCTCCTCACAAGCCGGTAGGACTGGGACCGCTAATACACTTCCCAGCAGGCCGATAAGCCCCCAAAGAGCCCGTCTGCCTGTAACAGCCGGTCACATGCTGCCGAGGAAGGAGGAAGGAAGGATTTGTGCTGCCTCATTGTACCGCAGGCAACATCCAATGGCTTCGGGGAGCCAAACTCCCTCTGGCCCCAGCCCCTGGCGCTGGGTCAGGTCAGGGAGCAGCACAGCCAGAACTAAAACAGAGACTTGGCCACGCTGGGAAAGCCGCCCCCCTGCTAGCCGTGGGGTGAGAGGCCCCCGTGGTCAAAACTCCATAAGCTGCCCTGGTGCTCCCAAGGGGGCAGGGAAGGGAACAAGGAGGGGTGAGCTGAGCTCGGGGGGACAGGGAAGCAGAGACCCAAAGGGGAGAGAGCAGAGTGCCAGAGAGATGAAGCAGCCAGCCAGTGCGAAGGGAAGGGCCTGAGAGAGCCAGGAAAGGGCAGGAGGGAGCAGGAGGGACCGGGAATGTGGGGAGGGCGAAGGGAGGACTCAAAGCGGGGGTCACTCCTAAAATAACCCCCCTGCCTTTGACTAACCCCAGCAAGTCGGCGAGACAAGATCCCCTGTGGCTGCCCCTCCTCATCCACCCAGACAAGCAGCTCAGAGTCAGTGCTTAGGAAAACCCGAGGGGTGTAAAAATAGTGTCAGAGCAGCCCAGCTCACACGCTGCCTCCCGGCGGGGGCTGAGATGCGAGCGCTCTGTTCACCACACAGAGAGGCCTGGGGGGAGCCCAAAATAGTCCTCTGGCTCTGCAGCGTTGGGGAGGCCCTTGCAGCGGGAGGCTGGAGATGGGGCCAGGAGGGATGGCTCAGCCCTAAGGCCCCATTCAATGACCCTTCCTGGCTGTCACAAGAGCAATTCCCCCAGCAGGGCCCCGGGGAGTTCTTGACTGCAAGCAAGTCCGGAGACTCCCTTCCAAACCTGCTGCCAATTTGTCGCAGAGCCTGGCCCACTCCCCTGTTCTGTAACCAGGGCTGGACACGTCCAAAGCTTCAGTCTGGGTATGGGCCAGGCAGTGAAAGCCTCATCCCACGTTGCCTCCGGGTCCCCGGAGCCGGCTGTAATTGGGAGGCAGATGAATGTTCCACACTGCTCTGTAATTACCTCCCGGAGAGTCAAGGGGCAGGTGTTGGCTTTGGAGATGAAATGAGACGCAGCCCTGGGACCATTCCCCCTCCCCACCCTTCCTGGAGAACAGCGGCTCTCCCTCACTTTGCTTGTTCCTGTTGGTCACCACCCCCATCAGCCAACGCTCATCTCCATCTGGGGGCAGGAAGAGGCTGCTCATGGGGCTGGGAGCAGCTGCCGGGCCGCCCTCCCGCAAGCCACATCTGGCTGCAGTCGCCATCAAGATCTTGGGAGAGTCTCTAATGAACCTCAGCTCCTTCTAATTGAGCAGCACCGCTCGTTAATGTTAGAATTGCTGTGTGCTGCAAAGCCGTTGGGCACTACCGCCTTTTCCTCCCTTCGGCTCTTGCTTACGAAGAGCCAACAACTGGCACCTCTTACCTGAGGCCACAAAGATTCAGGAGTTACACAGCCGGCCAAAAACCTTGACGCTCTGATGCCTGAGGGGCTCTTCCTGCTGCCCAGATGTTGGCCCTCAAGCTAGTTCTCCCACTGCTTCCTTCCATGAACGCCACCTCACTACCCATCATATTTTTTTCCTCTTGTCTCTTCTCTTGCAGGTGTCACATGGGGAACCTTCTTAAAGTGTTGACTTATAACGACCTTGAACAAGGCCCTAATTTTTTCCTTGACTTTGAACGTGAGATGGGATTTTTATTTTATTTTATTTTCCGCTCCCCCTCCCCCCCACATTCATGTCATTTTAAGTTGTCGTCTCAGTTAATCTCCCATGGCATCGTACCCATTCCAGAAATTGTAGTGGTTTCCTTCCCACTCACCACCCCGCTTGGTCTCCCGTAGGCGATTTCCTTCTCAGGAAGCTGGTCTTACCAGATGTTGGGGGATTTAACAGGCTGGTTTCCAAAGGGGTGGCAGAAAGGGCTGTCAGGTCATTCGGGGTGTTGGTCGGGACATTTCAGGCCTGGAGAGGGGTTTAGCTCTCCATCCCTAGTGCCGGTCCCATCCCTGTAAGGATATCCCTCCCCTGTTGATTATAACCCAAAGCCACCTACAGAAGCTCAACCAGGCAGGTCCCAGCCAGAAGCTTGAATTCTTAACATTTACCTGCCACGTAAATCCTCTTAGGCCCACCCATTATTCCGGAGAGACAACATTAGTTAGCAGGGAGCTGTTCTCCCATGCCGTCAAGGCGATGGCGAGGAAGGACAGAGTGCAATCAGGCCAGAGAACTCTGCGGGGGAAGTGGGGCACGAAGGGATCTGACGGGCCCATTCAGGAGCAGTAAGATTGGGAGTTGAGTCCAGAGTCTGGCCCAGTCAGGAAAGAAGGGGCCCCATTTCCTCCTCACGCCAGTGTGATGCTGCTGTAGGTCCATTGACTCCTGATTTGCTATGGGATCAGAACCAAGCCCATGAAGGGGAGTCATATTCCAAGGCATCTCATTCCAATTGGGTTGTTCTCTCAGCAGGAGACGTTTCTTCCCTTTGGTTTGCTTTGTGTTGTTTCCTTTGCACACGTTTCTTTTCCGTTGAGAGCCTGCGTGTGTGACTAGATCAGTGGGGCGAGGAGAGCCAGGTCTCCAGAAGGTTCAGATCTGACTAGAGGACAGATGAGGCGTAGCACTAGCCGGGGGCCTGGCCCTACTGGTGGGAGGTTTTCTAATTCCCTTTAGCACGTCTCTCGTCGGCACTTTCTCCACAGACTTAGGCAGAGGAATCGCTCTGTCTGCCCTTGCGCCCCAGACAAGCCAGTGCGTTTCCCCGGGTCTAACACTGTTCAGGGACCGGCCGCCAAAGATCCCGCGCTCTCGCTGTCCGACGCACGCGCTGAAATGTTGCTTTTTTGGGGGGGTGATCCGATGCAGATGCTCAGCCCACAGAAGCCGAGACAGCTGTGTGGAACCAGGTCAACGCAGTGCTAGAGGAGGCACAGACAATCCTGGCTGAACTGCAGTCCTACACGGGGGCTGGCCTGGAGATTAGAGAGGTACAGCTCTGCAGCTCCTCCAGCCATCGGCCTGGGGACACGGGCACGGATTCAGGCACTAATGATGAGTTTGCCATCTTGGTTCCTTGCAGGCAATCCAAAACCCCAATGACCTCCAGCTACAGGAGAAGGCCTGGAACGCAGTGTGCCCTCTAGTGGCAAAGCTGAAACGCTTCTATGAGTTCTCTCTTCGACTGGGTGAGCCCAAACTCCGCTAATAACGCAATCTCCATTCCCGTCCCCCAAGCGTGCAGGTGTCGGCACAAAACTGCTGCCCTCAGCCCACATCCAGCTCTCTGCCCCTCCCCGCCCTGCACGTCACTCCAAACTCTATCACCGGGCCGCATCCACCTGTCCTTTATTCAGAACAACCAGCACGTGGCCTCGGCAAGGCCTGCAGCATTTGGCCTTGGGCTTCAGAGGGGAGGATGGTCTCATAGTTAAGGCTCAGGAGTTCAAGTCCTGATGCTGCCACTGTCTTGCGTGTCTAAGGCAAGTCATTGTGCCACTCTGTGCCTCCGTTTAGACTTGAAATGAGATGAAGGTTTCTAACCATCAGAGGAGTGAAGTTCTGGAACAGCCTTCCAAGGGAAGCCGTGGGGGCAAAAGACATCTCTAGCTTCAAGACTAAGCTTGAGAAGTTTATGGAGGGGATGGTATGATGGGATAGTCTAATTTTGGCAATTCATTGATCTTTGACTATTAGCGGTAAATATGCCCAATGGGCTGTGATGGGATGTTAGATGGGGTGGGATCTGAGTTACTACAGACAGGGCCGGCTCCAGGGGTTTGGCTGCCCCAAGCAGCCAAAAAAAAAAAAAAAAAGCCGCGATCGCAATCTGCGGCGGCAATTCGGCGGGAGGTCCTTCGCTCTGAGCGGGAGTGAGGGACCGTCCGCCAAATTGCTGCCGAATAGCTGGACGTGCCACCCCTCTCCGGAGCGGCCGCCCCAAGCACCTGCTTGCCAGGCTGGTGCCTGGAGCTGGCCCTGACTACAGAGAATTCTTTCCTGGGTGTCTGGCTGGTGAGTCTTGCCCACATGCTCAGGGTTTAGCTGATCGCCATATTTGGGGTTGGGAAGGAATTTTCCTCCAAGGCAGATTGGCAGAGGCCCTGGGGGGTTTTCACCTTCCTCTGCAGCGTGGGGCACGGGTCACTTGCTGGCGGATTCTCTGCACCTTGAAGTCTTTAAACCACAATTTGAGGACTTCAGTCGCTCAGACATAGGTCAGGGGTTTGTTGCGGGAGTGGGTGGGTGAGAGTCTGTGGCCTGCGTTGTGCAGGAGGTCAGACTAGACGATCGTAATGGTCCCTTCTGACCTTAACGTCTCGCTCACAGGGGTGGGGAGATGGAGAGGCTAGATTCACCCATAGTTGAAAAATGGATTGGCTAAAAGGGGCTGAAGAGGACACAACAGATCAGATTATCAGCTCTGTTCCAGTGACCTCAGGTGACTGGGTGGCTGAAATAGGCTGGCTCCCTTCCTTCACTGAGCCATCTGGGGGCTGCTCACCTCTGGAATGAGATCACGAGGATTCACCCAGGAAATAACCCCGCTGTTAAACGAGATTTGCTTCCGACAGCTTGCAGGGAGGGGAAACACCGTTGGTGTGTGTCCCTGAGTCAGGAGAGGTAGAAAAGCCCCTGAGTGCGGGAGATGGGGAGGTTATATCCCAGAACCTGCAGTTAAGTCTGCTGATTTTGAGAGTTTTATCCACTCTTCTTTCAACCATCTCTTGGAAAGCTGGCCCCCAGTTTAACAGATCCAGATCTAGGACCCATACTGGGGAGGGAGCTGGAGGGGTTAAGCCTGGAGCGCTGGTAATCGCTTTGTGTTCGCACGGTGACATGACACCCTGCAATGCATCATTTTTCTCCCCTTCCGCTCCCAGAGAACGCTCTGCGCAGCTTGCTGGAAGCTCTGACTAGCCCGCCCTATGCCCCGACTCAGCACCTGGAGAGAGAACAAGCCCTAGCAAAGCAGTTTGCAGAAATCCTACACTTCACCCTCAGCTTCGACGAGTTCAAGGTAGGGAAGCTTTGCGGGTCCGACTGGAGACGGAACACGGGAGCTTAGAAACTCGCCTTTCCCAGGGACGGTCGGTTGGTAGAGAGTCAATGCTGCACGACGCATTAACAACTCAAATCAAGCCATGCTGTTCAGGGAGTCAATATTCCCTGGCATGTTCCTCCTTGTAATGCTGAGTCGTGACTTGGTGAATTAGCTCTGCTTTAGTTGACATGCAAGCGTCAACCAAACGAACCGTTCGTTAGACAAACAGGCAGTGGAGCTAGCCTATATTAGGTCCTCTGGACCATTCCCGCCAATCGCCGCTGGGGTATCATCCCTTACGCTAGATTTTGAGAGTTTTATCCACTCCTCTTTCAACCATCTCTTGGAAAGCTGGCCCCCAGTTTAACAGATCCAGATCTAGGACCCATTCTGCCCTATGGGAGCAGTACCAAGAGCAGTTGATCAAACCTCCAATCTTCTCTGTCCATGTTTGCTGCAGATGACCAACCCTGCCATCCAGAACGATTTTAGCTACTACAGAAGAACCCTCAGCCGAAATCGCATTAACAATTTACAGGTAAGAGGTTGGTCCCCCTCCCACAGGGTTTGAGTTCCACTGTCAGAGCAGTGTGGGGGATGAAGCCTAGCATGGTATGAGCATGGATATGGAGGTCTTCTTAGCCTTGCTAGCCCAGGTTAACACTGGGTAAAAAGCTTTGGGGGTGAACTATGCATAAACTGCTAGAAAAGTAAGATGAGAGATTCTTGCAGAGGCAGTGGTTGTCACTCGATGCTCTACCAGATGGTTGGCAGAACTAAACATCTCGAGGACCAAGCAGTGGAGGACACAGGCAGTGGGTGGGCCTCTCATAAAGCGATGCGCAGAATGAACTGGAGGACGGCTGAGTTAGGTCCCCTCACCCCCCTGCAGCACCAGCAAGGCTTGGGGTGAGCAAACCTGAAGCCGGTCTGGGTTGAGCCCCCAAGTTCAGCAAACCCAGACCTGAACTGGGAGGTGTGAGCTGGTGAGATTATAGTCTGGATCTGTTCAGCACATTCCAACAGGGCAGATTAGGCTGGGCTCAGACATGTTCAGCATTTGCCCAGTCCAGTTGGGATTAACGTGAGCAAGCCGTCTTTCACATCTCATGTCCTGCAGTTGGATGCCGAGAGTGATGTTAACAATGAAATGGCCAACAGGATGTCTCTCTTCTACGCAGAGGCCACGCCTATGCTTAAAACTCTAAGCAACGCCACAACCAAGTTTGTTTCAGAGGTGAGTGAGCCCCAAAGACAGAAAGAGAAACCAAAAACTGGGAGAGGGGGGGCCGGAGGAGAGAAATATAAACAATAGCCTAGATGTACCTGTTGGGTAAACCAGTGAGACTCCATTGAAGTCAATCAAGCTGTGCCCAGCAGAATATTTGGCACAAAGATTCACCATGAGAGAAAATAGGATGCGAGCTTTGGAAAGATTCCTCCACGAATTCAGCACATTTCCAACATCCCTGGTCATGGACGTCCTGCGTCATAAGAAACAGGTGTGTCTAAGCCACAGGCATGGGGAGCTGTCCATTAGCAGCATAGGCAGGGGAGTTTATAGAGGGAGACCAACTGGAAAGGGGTTGGGGAAATAGCAATACGATGAAGTGATTCAGTTCCTAACTGACGCCTCCTCTCCAGCGAGGGGCACACAGGACCAGGAGGCAAATCTAGTGTCTCTCTTGGTCTCTCCTTTCAGAACAAGACCCTCCCCATTGAGGACACAACTGACTGTCTAAGCACCATGGCCTGTGTCTGCAGGGTGATGCTGGAGACGCCGTGAGTATTTCATCCTGGCCCGTGTGCCTAGGCACGGAATCCAGGCTGGCAGATGGCTTCTAAAATCACAGGCCAGCAGGAAGCCAAGGGATGGAATTCAAGCAATGTACACGGGACTAAGCGGTCACCCTTTCAGGAGTGAATCCATGAGTGCTGAGCGCTGAGAGATCCTTGCAGGTCCCCAAGCCCAGCTTTTAAACACGTATAGGCACCCATATAGCAGGGGCATGTACAGGTAGAAGCTCTCCCACCTGTGACTCCCCCCCCCCCCCCCCCATGGGACGCTCTCTCATCTCCCTTCACTTGCCAGCAGCAATAAGGACACTGAGTCAGACCCTGCCAGACTTCCCTCTGCTTGTCACTTTGACCCCTCTCTTGATTTCAGGGAATACAGGAGCCGGTTCACCAACACCGAGACCCTTCTCTTCTGCATGCGAGTGATGGTTGGAGTCATTATCCTCTACGATCACGTTCACCCCGTGGGGGCTTTCGCAAAGACCTCCAAAATCGATGTGAGTGACACCTTGGTCTCAATAGATGGCGCACTGCCCAGCAAAGGGGCACTAAAAAAAATCATGAGGGAGTGAAGCCATCTGAACTGGGGAGTGCTATGGGGCCTACAGGCATAGGTTTGGTGGTTAGCAGGAGCTGTCCTGCTAGCCACCTCCTGCCTCAGGGCAGAGTGAGAAAGAAGACACTTAACTTCCACCCAGGTTCTATTGGTTCTTCTGGGCTGGATGATCCCATCACAAGTAGCCGAGCAAGAATCGCTCCTGCTCTCCTATCTCTGAGCAATGAGGTCTTGGTCAGCATGAAATACGCAAGGGGTGACGTCCTGCAGAGTCAAGCTTAGTAAAGCACTTACTGGCCAGCCTGGGGTAGCGGCTCACTTTTGGCTTTCCTGGCTGCCCAAAGACCATGAGTCCTACCACAGCTAGATTCCCATCTGCAGTAACGCACACGAGACACACCCCAGGACAGGGGACTCCATGCACCGCACTGGTCCACTGGAGCAGCTGGCAGGCAGCTGACAGACACAGCAGTCAGCCTAGAACGCAGTGCGGGCCGGGGACAAATCCCAATCCAGGATTTTATGAATAAGGTAGGAAGGAAGCAATGGAGATAAATAGATGGATGGAGGAAGAAACTAAGCCCTGTCTCAAGACTAAACATTTCCCACCACTGGATGCAGCTCCACTGGGGATAGCACCGGTGAGAAATCTAGAGATGGTCAGTGGCTGGTGTTTTAACACTTCTCAGAGGAGGTCTTAGAAGACATTGTGGTTAATACACCAGGGGCCTTGTCTACACTGGAGTTCCCACCACTGCAGTGCTGCAACCAGTAGCAGCAGCAGCGGTGGGACATTTTAAGAAACAGAGGGTATGTCTACACAGCAAATGAAGGTGTGATTTCAGTGCTTTAATCTGCTCGGCAGGGGATCCTGGGTACGCATTCAGGTTGCTGGCCCATCATGTCTTCCCTGCTGTTGTTAACCGCGCTAGCTAGACTGAGGCAAAGGTGCTTGTGCCTACCTACGCTACAATCACCCCTTCGTCTGCTGGGTGGAGACAAAGCCAAAAAGGAGAGGGACAGAGAAGCCAAGACACAGCTGGGAAGTGTGAGGGGAAGCGCGGGCTAAGAGAGCACACTCATTCCTTCCTCGGGAGGCGTGGGTAAGGGAGCTGCTGGTCCCTGCTCCCCCCTGCCACGTGCTCTTTTCAGTTGAGCGCTGACCCGCCTGGCTCTTTCTTTTTAATCCTGGTAGATGAAAGGATGCATCAAAGTCTTGAAAGATCAGCCTTCAACCAGCACAGAGGGGCTCCTGAACGCACTGAGGTATGTACAGCTCTGTCCTCCCGCACCAACGGCTGCCTTTGCATGTTCCGCGCTGAGAATGGGGGTGGGGGCGAAACAGGAGCTGTGGTCACATGAGCTGCCTTTCCTGTCCTTCTTCACTGCTGAAAAGCCTCAAGATTCTCCTTCCCCCTCCGAGCCAGCTCAGATCGCAATCGAGGGCAGGGACGAGCTGCTCAGGTTGGGCGCCAGTTCCCAGTGGAAACACGTCCAGGTTGCAGAAACAGCATCACTAATTGGAGCCGTAATGCTGAGAAGGTGGAAATTCCACCGTGCTGACAGGGATTTTAGCAACTGTATCCGAGAGAGACAGAGACAGAGAGACGAGATTTTCACGGCTAGCTGGGGAATGTCAATGAGAGTCGTAGGTCTTTGGTGACATCTACACAGCCAATGAAAGTGTGATCGTAGTGCAGGTTGGCATACCTAGCGAATGTAGCTGGTGCAGGGAACCGTGGTCATGAAGACCTGGTGACAGAGGCTTGCTGACCCCAGTACAAGCCTGCTGGTGACTCTGGGTACATCCTGAGGTTGCTGGCCAGTGTCTGCGCTGCTGTGTCTTCACTGCTATTGTTGCCCGCGCTAGCTAGGTTAAAATGAGTGTGGACATGCGACCCATGCTACAATCACAGCTTCACTTGCTGAGTGGGCATATTCAAAATCCCCCTGTCAGCTCTGATAAATCGTGTGTGTGTGTACAGAGAGTGTATTTGATCTAGCAGAGAACGGTCTAACAGGGTGGTGATGGATTCTCCATCACTGACCATTTTAAAATCAAGATTGGATGTTTTTCTAGAAGATCCACTCTAGGAATTATTTTGGAGGAGTTCTCTGGCCTGCACTAGACAAGAGGTCAAAGCAGATGATCTCTCTCTCTCTCTCTCTCACACACACACACACACACACACACACACTTCTTTGTGAATTACTATAAAGTCCGCTCTTTCTGACTGTTTTGGTGAGAGAGGCTCGTCTGCCCCATCTCCTCCCTTGCTGACCAAGAAAGGCTGCTGAGAACTCTCTTCTCGAAAACACTTGCACAGACTAGAGCTCAAAGCCTCCAGGCCGGTGGGGGCAGTCCGTGTACCGTTAGGGCAGCATGCGCGTTTCCGCGGCGGCGGCAATTTGGCGGCAGCTTCTGTCTTCAGCCGGAAGACAGAAGCCGCCGAATTGCCGCCGCGAGCAGCTGAACATAGAAGCTGCCGCCGAATTGCCACCGCAGCGGAAATGTGTGTGCTGCCCTAACGGCACACGGAATGCCCCCGCCGTTCATGGCGGCAATTTGGTGCGCTGCTTGGGGCGGCAAAAACACACGGACTGCCGCCCCTCGCAGATTGCCGCCCCAAGCACCTGCTTGGAATGCTGGTGCCTGGAGCCGGCCCTGATCTTAGCTAAGGCCCCCAGGCACTGCAGGAATACACATAGTAATCATGCTTTCAAGTCCCTGAGTCAACCAGTGCAAAAATTGTGTTTCTGGTCCGCGACCATGGCTCTCTCTGAGGCACTGATCAAAAATGCATGAGACTAGAACTCTTGGTTCCAGGTCCACCGGGCTCCCTTTTGAGTGTCAGCTGTAGCACACCCCCAGAGGTGTTCTCCCATAGATGTTTAGGTTGATCTCAGCTATGATCTGCTCCCATTAGATAGAGCCTTCGGAGTGCTGGTCTCCGGCGTATTTGAATCTGGTGTCCGATGCAGCTGGCTGCTGGCCTCGTGTCTGGGGAAAGGGTCAGGGTTCAGATGTGCTTCGAAGCGCATCTCTTGAGGCTGGACTCGGTGTTCTACAGTACATTTCCCATCCCTTGGATTCCACCCCTTGTCACACACACGTTCGCAGTCTACATCCCACTTCACAAGATAAATGACTCCTCCATAGGGGCATCAGTCCTACCTTGCGTGGTAAATTCCCACTTCTGTTTCCTGTCTGTGCCTTGCCGTTCCCTTCTCTGTCCTGAGCGTTCACTCTTCAGAGGTTTCCTGGTGGGACAGGATTAAAACGTGGAGTCAGCGTAAACACCACAATGTGAACGGAGGCACCCCGCGGTGCTGTGACTCGCCGTGCGGCCGGGGGCGAGGCACAGCACCGCGGGGTGCCTCCGTTCATCCATGAAACGGGGCTGGCATTGCCTAGCAGCATCGTTCTTATCCTTCTCTGCCCAATGGGGACACTCCACCGGTGACACAGGGAGGGTAAGGGCTGGAGTTCAGAGGTGCTGAGCGCCGACAGCTGCGACTGACATCGAATGAGGTGCCCAGCACCTGCCACAACAAAGCCTTAAACACCTTGCTTAAGGCCACACGGCGAGTTCCTGGCAGAGCCAGCGTCAGAATCTAGCAATTACCGCTCCAGTCCTGTGCTCGGACCACCAGCTCATTGTGCTGCTTCAAGGACACACTTATTTATGGGGGAGGGGGGTCATGAGGCTTAATGGCTTGAAAAGCACCACGTGGACTCGTCAGGGGCATAACCCCCCTCCTCCGTTTGCAGGTACACCACCCGGCACCTCAACGACGACACCACATCCAAGCAGATCCGGGCCCTGCTGCAGTGAGCGCCTCGAGAGCGGTGTGTGTGTGTGTGGGGGGGGTCTGTCCGGCTGGGGCCTGGAGGCTTCACTTAGAACTGTCAGCGGAAAATTTTAAATGTTGCCATGTTGCTATAAATAACCATGATCATATTCCTCATTTTGTAAAGAAAGGGAAAAAGTTTTTAAAAAATAAAAATACAGAAATACAAGAACAAACTAAGCAGCCCACAAATCCGCCCTCCCCAACGTGTTCCCCCCTCCCGCCTCCCTCCAAAAAAGATCAGTGTCCAACTCTGGCAGGCTGTGTGTCACCCACTCCGTGCGTCTCCGTTCCCCCCGCCCCCCATCAGTGGTGCAGTGACATGCCCAGTTCTTAGCCTGCCTGAGCTTGGGGTGGGGGCTAGGGGATGGAAGCCTGGGAGCAGGGGGGCGTCCCATGGTTCCCACAGGGGTACAATGTAGGGTCACTTTATCTGGACTACGCCCCCCAAGTGCGAAGGGAGGGGTCCAGGGCAGGGCCGGCACGAAGCCGCCCCTCCTGACAGATGTAAATAATGTGCGTGAATCACTCCAAGGGTCCGGCTGTGACCATGATGATGATGAAGAAGAAAAAGGGCATCATCTTTAAATCCTCCCGCACTGAGTCCATTGAAAATAGCTCAGTGGCACCTTTTAGATTTTTAATATAAAACAATTAAAATCCACTCACCTGTTATTTTGTACATTTTTGTGTGAAATAAAATAACATTTAATCTGTTTATTGCCCGACTGGCACCATCTCTGTTACTTGGCCTCGCCGGGGCTTGCTCTACAGGGGGAAGGGGTCACCGGCAGCTATGGTGACCAGACAGCAAATGTGAAAAATCAGGACGGGGATGGGGGGTAATAGGAGCCTATATAAGAAAAAAAAAACCCAAAATCGGGACTGTCCCTATAAAATTGGGACATCTGGTCACCCTACCAGCAACCCCCCTGCAATCAGCTGTCAATCACCCCCTGGGCAGGCTGGGCCTGGAGAGGCCACCCCCCAGTCACTGCTTCCCCTACGTTATAGCAGTGCCAGCCCGGGCTCTAAAAAGATCCACCAATATTTCGTCCCCTTTCACTGCAAAATGTTGAGGGCTCCCAACAGCCTCTTCCTCCTGGACTTGACCCTCTTTCTCCCCTCTCCCGGGCAGAGATGCACTGTCTTCCTCCTGCCAGAGTCCTTGATCTTCCTCCGAAGTGTGGCAACCTGACCCCTTCCACCTGGGCCGCTGCCTTCCTGCCGCAGCCGGGAGCCCTTGGACATTGGGGGCCAAGGATCCAGCACTCTGGCCTGAGTCCACTCCTGAGTCCAGCTGGCAAAGGCTGCCACCGGCCCTGCAGCAGCGCTGGCGACGGCCAGAGTCGCTCTGGTGACCTGCAGCGTGGGGAGCTGGGAGCGGTGCCTGTTTGCAGCCAGGGGAATCAAACTGGACCAGCGCCACTGATCCCATTGGCTCACTGAGGTTGCCCGGCTCATTTCAGCCGGTGTTTGTGCTGCGTCTCTTGTCCAGCAGGTGGCCCCACGACACTATCAGAAGCTGGCTGTTAACTGCATCTCTGCCCAGAGCCCCAGTGCCCAGCCCCAAGCCCAGATCCCATGGCCAGGCTCGGTCTCAGCAGCGCCAGAGGAATCCAAACCCTGGGAGCACCCGATGAGACGCAGCTGCCAGAGCTGAGGCCGTCAATTCTCTGCGCACGTTTGCATTAAAGCAGCAGAAGAACAGGCCTGCCGTTAGGATGGGGCCGTTCCCGGGACGCGGTACCAGCCATGGGGGAATGGTGCGGGAGTGACGAATGGGAAGGAATTTCCACCCCCCAGTCAGCGGCGGCCCAGTGAGAATCAGCGAGCTCAGGGCAGGCCGAAGGCCACGCCAGGCCTGGGAGCTGCCCCAGCTCCCATCAGCTCCGAGCCAGGGCACCACGCTACAGCCCAGCGCCCCTCAGAGGCCCCCCGGGGACACTCCTCGCCTGGGCGCTGGTTGAAATGGAACCTGCCCCATCGTTTCTGGATGTACGGCCGGGCCCGGGGGAGGGGGCGGGGGGGATCAGGGTTTGTATCGACTTCAGCCCCCACCCCATTTATCTTTCCGGCCCAGGCACCAGACTCCCAGTCATTGCACTGGGGCACCCGTCTCCCCCAGCCCCCAGGACCGTGCCCCTCCCACCTGTCCCCCCCGCTTTCAGCTCCTGCCTCTCTGCCGAGGACTCCCGCCTTGACCTCTTTGGTCTCTTCCTCAGCTGCCTTTCCGGTACCTCAGGCAGGACATCCCGCCATGATCCATCAGCTCCAATTAATCCCAACCACTCCCCCACTCTTCTCGATCACAGGCGACAACGTGCTAGCCCTGTCACCAGGCTCACAACAGCCTTGGGGGCACCCCGCCCCCCACAAGCTCCTCCATGCAGGGTCTCCTCCCCACTCCCACTGCTAATCCCCCACCCCCAGGCCTCGCTCCTCTCCACTGCAGCAGGCCCTGCCATGCCTGTCTCCGTCCTCCACCGCCAGCCCAGCCACATCCCCCTGCCCTCCTCAAGAGCCCCTGGCTCCAGTGTCACCCCCTCCCCATCCCCTGTTTTGGAGCCTCTGCTGCTACCTGCATCTCAGCTCCAGCTCCTCCTCCCGGGCCCTCCGCTCTGCCCCTCTGGGCTCCACGCCACCCCGGGCCTGCACAGCCTCCCCTTTGCATCCCCCCCCCACACACACTTTCCCTAGCTGATCGCCCCCCGCACACACGGCTCAACGCCAGGCGGAAAGGCACTGATAAAACTGTACACAGCAAGACAGGCCAGCTGAACCCAGAAACCCTCTCTGGAGCGTTTCCCCCCTCGCTCTGCCAGTGCCCATCGGGGTATCCACCCCACCTCCACTGCACACTCCTCGGGGCTGCAAACTTGTCTTATGCAGCGAAAGCGTCACCCAGCAAACTAAGCACTTTGCAAAATTGAAAAGAAGTGGGGGGGGGGGGAGGGGGGCGGCCTTAAAACGAACATTATTTATCAAATCACCAGTCCTGTGTTTGGGACACTGAAATGCTTTGCCAAGGGCCCTGTCCTACAACACAGGCCCAAGCAGAGCTCCCATTGGCTACAAGGGGAACATCACGGGCATCAGCAGCGCAGGATCGGGCCCAGACTTCACCCTTTGGTGGGTTTGTTTGCTAGGTGGACCCAGCGCCTTGCGCCAGCTGCTGCAAAGACAGCGAACGGCACCGGACTCCAGGAAATAAGAAGCCATCTGTGGGTTATGTTAAACACGAAGTCCCTAATGGAAGGAAAAAATAAAAGCAAATAACCAACCACATAGGCCTGGAAGGAGGGATCTAGTGGTTAGAGCAAAGGCCTGGGAATCCTAGGTGCTAAGCCCTCGGACACCTTGGAGAAGCTGCAGCTACTCCGCACCTAGGTTTTCCCCTTATTGCTTGGGGCGTGTAAGTAGCTAAGGACCTCCTACACTTTCAGAGGTGACTAGAGATTTGGGGTGCTCAAGACACCCAAGAGGGGCCTGATATGCAGGGTGAGGGGGCGCTGCATTTTCTGGCAATCTGGGCCCTTTGATGGTGTCTCATGCTAGGGCCCCCCAAAACCACCTGTCTCTTGAAAATTCAGTCATGTTTGTAACAGGGTGCTCTGACAGCCGCAGGGACCAAGTCTTGGGTGCAGGGAAACACAGCTGAGCCCTGCCCACGCCCTGCCACCCCTGCTGCACAGACCAACCGTGGGCAGCAGGTGCTGGCGGCTTTCCCAGGGACCCTGCCGCCAAATCTCCCTCAGTCACCGAGCGGCTCCTCTCCCAACCGCCACTCTCGCGCCGCAGGGCAAGAGTCCAAATTCCAAGAGGTTTTTCATTGTGAAAAAGGCCTTCCCCCGGCCAGTTTTGCCGCTAAGCCCCAGAGCCTTTCCCGCCGGGGCGCTCAGATTACCTCCCTCCCCCGCCCGCCTGATCAGAGCAATCCAAACCGGCGCCAACTGCAGCTCTCACTCCCTTTGGCAACCTTCTGACTCCTCTGCCATGCACGAGCTGTTGGCAAGAGCCTTTCTTCTCAGGCCCTCCAGCTTCCCTGGCTGCGTTCCTCTGGGGGGCTGGAATAAACAGCACATCCTCCCGCCCCACAGCCCTGACCCCCACCGTGTGCCATTCCCTCTGCATCACTTCAGCCACCTCTCCACTGCAGGGACTAATGGCCAGAGCCAGGAGTCGTGGGCACTGGTCCTCAGGCATGTCACGGCATGTCTCTGTGGCTCAGCTTCTCCATCAGAAAAATGGGGACCCCGGTGCTCACCTACCTTTGTAAAGTGCTTGGAGATCCCCAGGTGAAAGAATCCAACAAAGGAGGGGCTCTGACCCGAAGGGCGTCCCGTGGGCCAACTCACGGACTGCGGCTGGCGCTCTCAGACCGAGCGGGTGGCTCCTGAATCCACAGAGGTCTGATTTCCAAAGGCGCGAACTTCCTGCAGCCCCCGGGACTGTGCTGGGGGTTAGGGGCGTTCAGCAGCTCTGCAGGCCACGGATGAGCCTAGCCTTAAGTGTAGGCTCCCAGGTTTGAAACATTTGGCCTCTTTTTGTGGCTCATTAAAGAACGTCACAGACCTCGCAAGCGGCGTATTTCCCCCGGGAGCTAGAATCGGACCTTGGAACGGCTCAGAAGCTACTGTCCCGTTCTCCAGTAGCTCAGAGTGCTTCAAGACAGACCCGATTGCACAGAAAACATCAAAAAACCGCGAGTTGAGTGGAACCGAAGCAGACAGCAGCTCAATAGCTTGGAGAAGTGTGAACTGCCCCAGTCATCTCCATGATGTTAACTCAGACAGCCAGGCAATGATGCCACTGTTAACCATTTCATTGCTCGTGTGAGGAAGGGGTGGGAGGGTCACCGAGTGGCCCGATTCACCCCAACTGACACCTCCTTTTCGTGGGCGGCATGTGGGAAGTGCCACCCCACTGATTTTCCCAGTCGAGAAGCAGCCCAGCCCAGGGTCATTCTCAGCAGGAGGGTTATGGACTGTTTCAAGCCGCACGTGGCTAAGCAAAGTCTCCCTCTGGAGACAGGGAAGGGGAACTGCCTCCCCTGCCCCTCCACGTCAGGCAGCTGCTAGCGACCCCTTAGGAATCGCAGCTACAGCTGGGCGGGATGTCCACGAATCCCAGCAAATCTCTGCCTGCCCAGCCCAGGTTTCTCACTGACACCCTGCGTCTCAGCGGGTCCAGGGAAAACCCTGCGTCAACTGGCGGAGCTCAGAGCTTGTCTCGAAGCCCAAAGCACAGAGAGGGCTGCATCTGTGGGGCAACCCGGTGCTCTGGTGTGGGCACAACCCAGCCACACCGCGACACCTGCTCTGCACTGCGGCAAGACGGCCTGTTATCAGACCACGGGACTAACAGATCTGCCTTGGCTTTGGCCCGGAGAAGGGGACGGCCCCCCCATTCCTTGGGTGAGAGCAGGTGGGAGGGTTGGTCTGGGATGAAGTCTCCTGCTGCAGGCCAACGTTTTCAAACAGCTGCCTAGGAAAGTACCAGCCCTGGGAGGGGAAGGAGCAGAGAGTGGCCAGTGGGAGAAGAGAATAATTCCTTTGTTACTGGCGTTCCCTGAACTGCTGCTCACTGGGCCTGCAGCCAGGATCCAGGGAGTGTCTCTAAATTCTCTCCACACTCAAAAAAAAAAAAAAAAAAAAAAAAAACGGGCTTTGCCGCCAAACCCTATCTGTTTGACCCAGTGGCAGGTTCCTGCTCCGCCAGGGACCATAAATCTGTCCCACCCAGAGTAACAGAACAAGGACATCAGCCGCCCGTAGCCCCTGGGGAGGCAGGGCGCGCCCCAGCTCTTATCACCGCAGCAGGGAAAACAGTTGGCTTCAAATGCTTTATAGCGCGGGAATCACGCGCTTATCTAATGGCCTGAAAGCGCAGGAGAACGTACTCTGCTCCTGCCATCGCCTGCCGGAGGGGAGCTGGAGCCGAGCGGCTCTTCCCTCCCCAGCGACGCAGCCCTCGCCAGGCCGGATGGCACTGATATCATCCGACCGGTTTTGTGCCAGTTGGGGTTATTGCTGGCAGGGCTTTGGCTGGGGCAATAGCAGCGGGCTGTAGTGGGGAGAGCACCGGAGTGGTGCTGTAGCCACAGGAGACCTGGGTTCTGATCCTGCTCCTGTCGCTGGGTGGCCTTGGGCAAATCACTTCCCTGCTCTGAGCCGCCGTTTCCCTGTCTGTGACACGGGACGAATGGCAGCGACCTCCCTTGCCAAGCGCGTGGAGAGCGAGGGATGAAGAGTGCGAGAGAACAGCTGGGGATTCATTACTATTAATGGGACGCCTGCCTGGAGCACGAGACCTGCACGGATGCCCCCTGCACACGATGGAAGGAGACTGTCCCGGGCACATCAGTTACACGACATGCTGCCTCCTTCGCTTTCCAGCAGCATCGCCGACGTTTGTGTCAGAAGCAGTGTCACACCTCCGGGGCTGGCCCAGTGCATTCTGGGACATCCAGTGCCCAGACACGGTGTTGGGATCGGGGGCTTCTGGGTAATTTCCAACTATGCAACAAAGCATTGTGGGATAGAAACGGAAAGACCCTGTGGAGAAAGCACCAGAGACAGCAGCAGCTGGGCTGACAACGCCTCATTCTGGGCATTGTAACCAGACCGTAGAGCCAACGCTTGGCAGATCCGCAGGACTGCTGCTGGGCGTGACTGCCGTGTGGCTCGGTAAGTCCAAGGAGAGCCGGTGCCTTGTGGTGTGTCGGCTGCTGGCAGTGCTAGATACCCTGGGACCCACGTCCGTGGGGGAGAGGACGCAGGGGGCTGAGCTGCGTTGGCTCTCCCGAAGGCTGTGGGTTTGTGTCCTGCACTATCTGCACTGGTGACTGAGAAGGGCACCCGTATCTGAATGCAATCACATCCGTCTCAGGTGTGTGGGGAACATACCAGCCTCTGGCGCTGGGCGCATGGGGCAACAGAAATGAGCAGCAGCTGTTGGCAAAACACGGCGTGGAGGAGGAAATGCTGCTCTCGTGGCCCTGCCCTAGAGCAACTCGAAGGAACATTTCGAACAGGGAAGTTGGCACCTGGTCGGAAAACTCCCAGGCATCATGTAAACAGCCTGTTTGTTCCCTCTAGTTCGGCCAGGTTTGGGGGAAGGGAGTTGTTCCTCCTTCCGTGCCCCTGCTCTACCCATCCGTCCTAGCTCCGGGCGCAGACAATGCCGTTCACGAGCCTGGCTGAGCAGAAACAGGCCCAGCTCTCTGCCCACTGGAGACAACCTTAGTACAGTCACAAGAACCACCCCGAGCACCCACATTCAGCGGAGCCCACGGGCACTGCTCACCCCATGGGACTCCCCCGGCACTTGGAGCAGGCGCTAAAGGAAACACCCGACCCCCATCACCTGGGGGAAGCCGATTCCCACACGACTAGCAAAGTCCCAGCAAAGATTACAAGTGGGTGTGGGATATCAGCAATCCGGTCTCCTGTTCGCCCCAACAAGCTGTAAAATCTCTCCCTATAGTCAGGAATCAAGGCTGAGCAGAAGCAGAAGGGGTTAAAAGACCCTGGGTAAAGCAGGCTAGGAGGAGCTGCCCCTGCGGAGAGCCTCTCCCTGTCACTGGAGCTCAGGCTCAGATCCCACAGAGCCCAGGGCGGCTAAGTGCAGAGATGATTAGCCAGCTAGCAGCCCAACAGAGACCGCCCAAGCCAGCCTCTCAGCTGCTGGTTCCTTAGCCTGCTCCCCCGGCCCGCTGGCACCCAGAGCCTTTGGCAGCTCGGTCACCGGCTGCAATCTGGCCCAGGGCAGTAGCTGCCGGGAGTCACCCCATGCCATCTGGGAGCTGCTCGGTGGCATCGCCTTTGGGGAACCACTCAGTCTAGTTGCTGACAGGCCTCCACGTCCCAAGGATCGGCCCCAGAGCTGGCCCTAGATGGGCCCCGGAGCCCGAGAGCTCCTCTTGCTCTCGCAGCCCCTTGGCAGGAGTGACGCTAGAGTGACCAGACAGCAAGTGTGAAAAATCGGGATGGGGGTGGGGGGTAATAGGAGCCTATATAAGAAAAAGACCCAAAAATCGGGACTGTCCCTATAAAATCGGGACATCTGGTCACCTTAAGTGACGCTTCCATTGCTCTAAGGTCCTTCCTATGGCCGCATCCCATCACACGGGAGCACCTCACCGTCCTTAGCCTCACACCACCTCTTGGCGGTGCTGTTATCCCCACTGAACAGCGAGGCCCAGAGACCGGGGTGAGTTGTGCACGGCGAGCCGGCACACTGTGGATTCACTCCTGGGCTTGCCGTGCAGTAACTCGCTGTGTAGACAAGCCCTAAGTGACTCACATGAGGTCACACAGGGCAGCTATGGTGCAGCAGAGACTTGAACCTGGGTCTCCTTGAGGGCCAGGCTAGTGCCCTACCCACTAAACTGTCCTTCCTCCCCCTGTCCTGTCTTCAGCTTGCCAAGGATTTGTGATCCCTACACGCCGGGAGCTTCGCACCCCTGGGATGCGCTTGCCAGTCTGGTGTGTCCCTCTGCAGCCAGCCTGAAAGGTGCATGCAGGGAACTGCCCCCTGGCTCAATGAGAATGGGATAAGATGCGGCAGGAGACTAGAGAGCAACCGGTGCATTTCCCAAACCAACCCTCGGGCTGGCAATTGCAGCTGTAGCTTCAGCAAGTGTGTGCTGTCTCCAAGAGCTGCACGCAGGGAGTGCTTCCGCCGCACCTTTGTTTGCTCTGTGCCGTGGCGGGAGAACCGGCTGCTGGCTCCCAACGAGCCACTGAGCTCTCTATAATTCACTCCTTGTTCCACCCTCACATGGTGGGGCTTGTGTCAGCCGCGACTCCTAGCAACCGGCTCTGGTACAATCGGTGCAAGGCAAGAAGTGCAGGGATTACGTTCCAGGCAGGCCTGAGTGGAGCTGGCAGCTCTGGCTGGGCGAGGAGGTGTGATGGGAACCAACAGGCATTGAGACTTGCCCAGTGCTCGGGAAGCTCAGATCGGAGAGATCTGCTGGGCCCGTGAAAAAGATAAAATCCCAGTTTCCTGACATGGCTCCAGAGCTTCCCCAGCGTTTGGGGGTGCTTGGATCCCGAGCCGCAGGGTGGCCCCCTCGCTAACCCGCACAGACATGTTTCTATGCGGCTGTCTATGCACGCGGAGCGCACACGGCGATCCGAACACAGCACTAATCCCAGCTCTGCCACTGACTCACTGTCTGACCTTGGACATGTCACCTGTGTGCCACAGTTTGCCCATCTGGTTCTCGGCAATGCACCGAACCCCCACAAAGCCCCTGTGACGTGGGCAGCGAGCGAATACTGACAGAGGACTGCCCTGTATCAGCAGTATCATCACTAGTCTCTCAAAGAGCAGCGTGTGCGTCAAAGGGCAGCCTTCCCCATCCAGCAATGCAATGACAGCAGCAGGAGGCAAGCGCTGCTGCTAGTCGCCCCTTGGCGCTGGGGCGTCGATATTTTCAGCACACAAGTCACGAGCAGATTGGAAAAGGAGATCCGGTGTCAGGAAACAGCACTGGGGCCATAGGGTTTGCAAGGGAGTGACCTAACTGGAATGCATAGGCAGTTATTACTGGCTGCATTATTATTACAAGGACCATTCATCTGTCTGGTGCCTAAACTCAGCTCCGCCTTGTCACGCCTAGTGGCTGTTTCCTACTATCCACGGGTGCTCCAGTCTCAGCTGCAGGGACTCGACCCACATGGAAAATCTGCACAAAAGGCCTTGACTTGGATTCCATCCACCAGAAACCCCGACCCCAACCAACAGGAGAGAAGCAGCAGGGCTCAGAATAAGAGTCTGGATTCAAAGCTGATTTCCCCCCTACTAGTAGTTTAGAAGGGCAGTATCTGGAGAGACCCAGACAGACAGGGCATCTCCTTCTGCCCCCTCCCCAAGTTGGCATAAGAAGAGTTAACATTGTCTTGCTGGATACACCTGCGTGATGGGGTGGGGGAAGGGGGGTGGCAATAGAAGAGACACCCTTGACTTGGACACAGGGATAGCTTCCCTGCTCTCTGGGATGGGCGGGGCAGGGGTGGGGGGACATGCCAAGTGTAAGAAGGGAAGCTGAAGCAGTGCTCCCGCTGCTATCTCCTCCCAGTCCCCGGCTGCACTAAAATCCAATTCGGGAACTAAAGATCACGCAAGCGGCGCTGCTAATCCACAGTCGGTTTCAGTTTGTATCTTGCAGCTGCCATGTGTCTGCACATATGTGCCTCCCCATGTGACACCATCCCCCAGACAGCCTCCTACCAGGTCAGAGCCTGCCTGGGCCAGGGACCAGCCCTCTCAGCGTGGGAACCCTCCCCAGGCGGGGCACATTGTACCACCAGGCAGCTGCCAAGTGGGAGTTAAAGGGTCGGGAAGGCTGAGGATGGGTCCCACGAACACCTGTGCACTAGATCCTCTTCTGACTTCTCTCTGTTGACTCCAGTGGGATTGGCCCTAGAGAGATGAGAACTGGGCCCAGTCTCTCAAACCTCCACCCCTCTTCTCTCCCACAGGCAACCACCAGACGATGACACCAAAGGGGAAAGACGCTATCTCCTCCCACATTCAAGGCAGATTGGACAGCAACCTGAAGACAAAAACCCAGCCTTCCTGCCAGCCAGGCCTATCCCCACAGGCTGAGAGGCATTCTCCAGCCAGCAGAGAGAAATCACGGCCTTCAGCAGCAAAGAAGAATTATCCCCTGGCTGCTAATCCCTTTGATCACATGACTGGAGACAGTGCTAAAGGACAACACAATGGACGCACTAAACTCCCTTCCCATGTGCTCATGCAAATATGGGCTCACCACATTTTTCCTTTGAAAATCAACAGCGCTGTATTACTGGGAAATCAGCAAAGGCAGCTTCAAACTGCTCTGAGGCTTCACTCCCAAGAGCGCACAGGATGCAGCATGCAGAACTGTCCGCTGTGGTGGGTGCCCATCTGCAGACATTTCCCCGCATGCCTCGGGAGGAACAAACCGGAGAACTTACCGGCCTGGCGAATGAGACAGGCCTGATGCCAGTGGTACAAGGAACCCAGCAGCTGCGGTGCAGACCCTGCAGAATGTCTTCTCAAAACAGGAGCTGATGCTTTCAATAAAACTAATCATATACGTAGTGACACTTCCCCAGCACCTTCCATTGGAGAACCTCAAAGTACTTTGCAAATGCTAAAGCACTGGGTAGGGTCCCATGGTCTGTGTTCTATAGGTGCTCATAAACAGGCTCTTCTGGCCTTAAAATCCACAGAGTCCTGTACAGTTCACCACCCTCGGCACAGTGGGTATTAGCCCCATTTTACAGATGGGAAAACAGAGGCACAGCGAGGGTAAGTGACTTGACCAAGATTGCCCAGCAAGTCAGTGGCAGAGAAGGGGATCAAAGTGGTTGAATCCCGACTACTAGAACCCTGCTGTAGCCACACGACACCAGTGCCACCCTTAAACAAAAACCAGCAACGGCTCAATTATAACGATTTATGCAGAAGGTTCCCTTCCCCTTTGCACAGGAATTGCAAGTGGGCATTTCCCCATAATCAACGCGGAGGCTCTTTCGGCAGCACCTGCCTCACCTAGGTGCACGTTACATGGGGCAAGGGCCACCTGGCAACCCAGCCACAGCTGGTCTTGTAGGGGGCTACCAGCTGTTGTCCTTCTCCATTGTTCTAGGTTTCTTGATGTTCTCTTCCCAGAGGCTCTTTGCCGGAACAGCGCTCTGGCTGGGTTTATGTAACACAATCTCTTGACCTCTTTTCTCCAGCACCTGTTGCCATAATGTTACCTGATGTCTCTTCCTTAGGCAAGAGAGGACAGCTTGGAGGGATCTCTGCTGGCCACGTGTTCTCAGCTCGACTGACTGGCTATTGTACAGAAATATGTGGGCTTGCGTTCTGTCCGAGGCTCTCACCATGCCACAGACTGGTCCGGACAACTGGGCTGGGCTCCAGACCAATTTCCCTGCTTGGGGTTCGAGTCTCTCCGTGGTTTCTGTAACTCCCTCTCATTCAGGATCGTGCTGCAGTACACAGGGTGAGTTTATAACCCAGGGAGCGTGCGAGCACCTGGCTGACTGCGGCCAGCTGTAAACGAGGCAGGCGCTGGCACTGTTCTGATCCCAGCCCAGATGGGGCTTTGCTTTGCTGACGACGGGTAGCCCGAGGGGCCGTCAGAACTACACGCCAGGACGATACGTTCGATAACAAAGGCCCAGCTTATCCCCTTCAGTGGAACCTGCAGGAGGGGACTCTGGGGTAGGATGTCTCCATGACAATCTCCTGACAGGGATCCCCCCACTGCTCAGTTAGGGGGCGGGAGCAGGAGGAGACGTGGGATTTCCCAGGGGAATAGGCCTGCCCCAAACCTGGCAGAGTCCAGCCAAATTGCCCCCCAGCAGCACAGCTCCATTAGAAGCTGGGGAGTAATAGAGCGTTATGGTTCCACTTTTTGGCAGCATAGCCAGGCCCTCTCCAGACGCTTTGTTCACACACGGGCAGGTACCGGCTGCGTTTCCGGCCGGTCACTTTCACGTACAATATCAAACGTGGCACCTTGAAGTTTGCAACTTAACAATAATGCAAAGAAGGAGCCATCAAGTAACTAAGGTGTAAAGGGACCTGGTTCTTGCAGGTAACCAGGTGCTACTACTACTAATTAAAAACAAAAAAAGTCTGAAGGGACAGCTGCAATCTCCCAGGGCTGGGAGTCTGGGATGAACGCCCAATGCTGCCACTGACTCACTGGGTGGCCATGGCCGAGTCATGCCATTTCCCCAGGCCTCAGTGATCACACCAATGAAATGGAGACTCTTTCCCACCCTTCCCCAGCCATTTTCAGCAACGGACCTGACAGCACAAATGAGGGTGCAAGGATTAAAAACAGAGCAGGCTGTGATCAAACATCGCTCTTCAGAGGCCTGCAGGGGGAAAAAGGAAAGCAAGCTTCCGAGAAGAATCTGGAGGGAAACAGCACAAAAGCAAAGGGATTAACTGTACAAGACCACAGCTAGGGGACCAGGCTGGCTTCTAGTCAGAGATGGCT
Organism: Emys orbicularis; assembly: GCF_028017835.1. Lineage (NCBI taxonomy): Eukaryota > Metazoa > Chordata > Testudines > Emydidae > Emys > Emys orbicularis. The sequence goes on from NC_088705.1 coordinate 8,194,832, forward strand.
CAACCCTGGCAATCCCTGAGTCACAAACACCTGCAGTGCCAAGAAAGGCCGAGATGACATATGTGAGGTGACAAGAGGAACAGTGAAGCCAATGACAGAGCTTTGTACGGGTGAACGAGAAACTCCCGACGGGGCCAGGGGATCGATGCTGAGGAAAAGCGCAAGCAAAACCTTACAAGGAAAGGTTGTAATCCAAAGAGGAGTAAAGATGGAAGATCTGCCAGGACGGTAAATAGCATGGGGAGATGGAAGAGCCACTAGGTCAGCTGGGTCCCCAGGGTGTGGGGCAGCATAAATAAAATATATAACAAGTTTCAGAGATTGCCAAAGCCAGACATTTTGGAAGCAACCGTTGTAATGATCTAGTCTGACCCTGGATAACAGGCCATAACATTTCACCCATCAAGCCCAATAATATGTGATTGAATCGGATCAGCTGTTTACTATGGAGACAATGGGAATCCAATGAATGGTTGGTGACATCCATGGAAAGAGCACTGTGGGTCTCAGTCCACGTCACGGAGAATAACTCAAAACCACCAGCACACTTGGCACTTGCATGGCATCTTTGTTGGCAGCCTCAGCAGAGGTACTAAGAACTGAGCAGGGCACGATGACTGAATCCCCCCCCCTTAGAGCTGCTTTCTCTTCTGTAGGGTTGGGGGCTTCACTCTCCAGCCTCCTCCCGCTAGCATCTCTCCTGAGCACTAACGGCCCCTGTGATGGAAGGACACAGCTGGGAAGTGGGAGCAAAGCAGGATCTCCGTGTTAATTGCTGATGGTCAGGGTGTTCCTACATCCCAGGGGACGATGAGCTCCAAGGGAGGACTGCCCCTAAGGCAGGCAGTGCATTTCCTCAAACCTCTCTCTTTGGGAAACAACTACCTGTACTTCTAGTGCAAGGTCAGGGCCAGCCTAGCAAAGGTTTTTACCGATGGGCAAGGCTGGGCCTGTGCTGTTTTCTAATCTCACTGTAATTAATTACCTTATCTTTGGCCAAAGTCATTTAGATAAAGTGCCTGGTGTGATAGGCCCTGAGACTCTGGCAGCACAGATGGGAAGGCTGCATTTGTCTGGGGATTAGGGGAGGGCAGATGGAGCTAAGTGGCATTCCTCATCCTCATTCCACTCGAAACTGACAACAGCCTGAAACTCGAGACCCCAGCAACTTTCTCAGGGAGGCTGATTTTTAACTGCGCTCTTTGCTGAACGAGGCAGAGAGAGGGCCGGAAGCAACAAAACCAAGAGAGGGAAATCTGAACAAAGGTCACGCAACACGGCAGCAGGAACCCATTCGGGTCTTCGGCAGAACCCAGCCAGAACCGCCTTCAGACCAGGCCTGCGTGCTGGCACTTACCTAATGCTGGGAATAAAAATAGCCTGTGGTGGTTTTTCACACCTAGGGGTAACCTGCACAGTTTGCTGGCTAAGTTCAGCAGTGAGGAGCTGCCGGCAGTTTCCCCGCTGGCCTCTCAGGGCGACAGCTAACTAGGAAGATCATTCAAAGAAGCATTAACTCCTCCCCACTCGAGACTGCAATCCAGAGCCAAGACAGCCTCAGACCCTTCCCCTGTGTATGGAGCATTTCCATTGCCCCAGCTGAATCTGCAGCATGGTTAGGATCCTGAAAGTCTGAAGTCCACTAGAGACTTTACTTGCAGGATGCTCAGATACTGCGGTGATGGGTGGCAGTACAGAACCTACAGGATCGGTGTTTTCTATCTGCTCAAGAGGAGAAATAACAGGAGTACTTGTGGCACCTTAGAGACTAACAAATTTGTTAGTCTCTAAGGTGCCACAAGTACTCCTGTTATTTTTGCGGATACAGACTAACACGGCTGCTACTCTGAAACCTGTCAAGAGGAGAAGATGCTCCGGCGAGGCCTTCATGTGCCAAACAGTGACAGGGAAACGAAACCTTGCACCTGACCCTTCGAGGTGCTGAGGGCCCTTTACTTCAGGAATCAAGGGGACATCTCTCAGGCTCAGCCCTGAATGAAGAGAAGGTTAAAGAGTGACTTGCTGACAGTCTGTAGCATGCACACCGGGAGCAAACATTTAATATGGGGCTCTTCAGTCTAGCGGAGGAAGGTCTAACATGTTCCAGGGGCTGGAAGTTGAAGGATAAAAATTCATCCTGGAAATAAGACATCCATTTCTCACTGCGGGAGCAATAAAAAATTTACCCAGGCTCGGGGTGGATTCTCCATCGTGAGTGGAAAAAGCTGCTCTAGGAATTATTCTGGGGACATTCTCTGGGCTGTCCTATGCAGGAGGACACAGTAGATGACCACAATGGTCCCTTGGAATCTATGACCCTTTGCATTTCCACCCGTGGATTCATTTCCAGCTCAGGCACCGCAGGGATGAGATAGTGAAACAGAACCTACAGTCCCGAGGGCCATATCCTCCTACCCCTGCCACGAGAGAGCGCGAGAGGAAGTGTGAGCATCACACACGCAACATCCAGGAGAAGGGAAAAGCTCTCGCCAGCGCAGCCCCCACCTGCAGCTCAGTGCCCATCGCTAATGGGATCGTCAATGGAATATGCAGACGAGCAGCAGCTATTTTGGTCGCATAACACTGTTAATCTTTGGAGATAGTGGAGTTCATATTAAACCGATTAGGCCCATTAAATCCATTTTTAACAGTGTGGTCATCTGACAGCACATGCTCCGTGAGGCAGACTGGACACCCCCCCCCGCCCCCCCGCATAATCCCGGCCTCATTCACAGAGTTTGCCTGGACGATCCCGACGCTGGCTGGGAAGACAGGGAGGGGGGAGGGGAAGAGTCCTTACAAAATAGCAGCGTCTGAAGGTTTCAACGCCGGCGTTCAGTCCTTGCTGATTCCAGGGCAAAAGAGTGACATGTTATTTGCAACTTCTCCCTGGATTTAGCTTGACTGAGCTACCCCCAGTGGGTCAAACAAATCAACGATGCTGCTTTTCAGGGCATTACAGAAACAATTAAACATAGGGGACCCAGAGAGCACGTCCCGGCAATTCAGCCTAATCCCCAACCAAAGATCCATCCCCAGAGCCTGCGATGGGGAATCTGTGCAGAGAGACTTTTTTAGTAATTCAATCCATTCCCAAGTGAGCAGAGCCCTGGGGCATTCATCTCATCCTGGCCACATTCAGTGATTCTGTGGCAGCTGCAGGAACACCTTGTGCTTTGAAGGCTAGAAGCCCCATGGGAGAAACCTGAGCCAAAACATAGTCTGCTCCCTTTGCAACAAGAATCCCACAAGCCCGGTCTGAAGACAGAATGGTTTTTACACAGGGAAATAAGGCAGGGTAGCTGGATCTCTCTTTGATCCATCAGAATGAAGCTCAGATGCATTCACTACCACATAGAAACCCACAGGAGTACATCTGCTCCAAGCACGGCTCTGATCTCCAAGCATCAATGGATGTCCAACCACGGTATAAACCCCTGGGAATCAGGGTTTAGCTAGGACAGACTCACCTGTTGTCAACTCCAGGGATTTTAGTTCTAGCCCATTGTCAAGATCATTTCAAAGGTGCTGTCTAACAGGTGCTGGTGCTTTCACCGCCTGCAATATGCAGAGAGATAAGACTACCTTCTGCCCCCAGCACACAAAGCGTAGGTGCGCAGCTTCCTCAGGCTCTGCAGAACACATGTCTGGAGAAAAGGGCTGGACCTGGGGTCACTTGCAGCTCAGGGAAGCCTGGAACAGATTGGAGCTACCAAACCGGAGGGCTAATCATTTTCACCAACAAGAGAGCGCCAACGTTTCTACTTTATTTAGATGTAAAAAAAAAAAAAAAAAAAGCCTCCATAAAAAATAAATCAAGGTAGTGAGAATTCACTAGTAGGTGGCTCTAATCTTTTGGCCAAGGCTGGTATGAACACAGTCTTTCTGTCCCTGAGAACGCCTCACTCAAATGCCAGCAAACTAGATCAAACCCCAAGGCTGGGATGCTGTGTCACTGCCTAGAATTAAAAACACAACTCAGCTCGGTTGCTCCTGAGGCGCTTGCTTGGAGGTTCAGCCGTTTTCAGGCTGGGCTGGAGAAGTTTGGGGATCCTCGCCCCATTCGTGCCGGGTGAAGAGGATACGCTCTTGCCTACAGCAGGATGCTGAAAGCAAGACACCCAGCTTATCCCCAGACCCTTCCTGGGCTCTGCTCCATTCAATCTTGATTCCATCGGGGGCAGAACAGCTGCTGACCCTGCTCCCCAGCTGGTTGGCAGATGCAGAATTGAGCCTAGTTTCTGTCCTGTCCCAAGTTCTCTGTCCCTTCATGGTCTCCTTGAGTCTCTGTGACATTAACTCGGCTTTCCACAGCACTGAGCATCGAGTGCAGCTTCCGTCTTTTCTTCAGGTGGTGGAGGTGGGACTTGGACTTTGTGTGAGCTGAGGGCAAAGACAAAGCAGAGCATGCGACTCAGGGGGATCTTGGGGAAGTAAATACCCAACTCGTCCAATCCTGAGCACCCTCAACTTCCATTCGCTACTACCGGGGGGGGGGGAAGGGGGGTATGCTCATTACCTCATAGGATCCGGCTCTCAAGCCCCTTTAGCCCCCGTTCCAGTCACTCCTAGACGTATTCCTTTCAGGCCAAACCAATTCATTCTCATTCTTAGCACTAGGGGGAAAGGCCTTGGTGTGTTTAAAATCCTGTCACCCACTTGAATAATCCAAATGGATAAACATTATATTATAGCACACACACACATTGCACTTTAAAGAGAGACGCAAAACCATTTTTGTGCCAAAAGACTCACAAATGGGTGACCCCTACACTGCTGACGAGTCTCGCCCTCAGTGAGGAACAGCTGCCGTGAGACTCGTATCACAAAATGGTTTTCGTATCTCATTATGTCGTGAAGTTGGACAATTGTCTGCAGCACCACGAAGTGGTGCCAAAAATATGTCTTTATATACAATCTGCCATAGCTGGGTGTTTTATGTGTCTACAGACTGGATGACGTTAACACCTACAGAGTTGTGCAAAAGCACAGGTGTGCCACAGGTAGGCCCTGATCCTGCAAACACTCACGCTTGTGCATTCCTTTAAGCACACAAGCAGTCCCATTGCTTAGGCCTGGCCTACACTCAAAGTTTTACTGGCATTACTATGTCCGTAACAGGTATGATAATTTACAACACAGTTATGCCAGGCAAAACACCAGTGTACATGCAGTTATATCGGTATAAGGTGCTTCACCGAACCAGAATAGCAACGGCAGTATAAGCACTTTTATACTGGTATAACAGCCTCCACACTAGGGTTTTTTTTCTGCTCTAACCATGCCGGCATAGTTCAGGCAGCAATACTTCAGTGTAGACAAGGCCTTAGTTAAGCATGTGCATATGTGTCTGCAGGATGGCGGCCCTAGGGTGTTTTCCAGACTTTTTTTTTGCCTCCTTCTAAAGAAAATTACATGCAAATTTGATACTTTATTGCAATGTTATTGGGACACCATCAGGTTGCAATGAAATCGCACTTCTCTGAAATTTTGTTACAAGTGATACCAAAGTTTAACGGAGACAGTACACATCTCTCCTGTCATTTGTGAGAGTCTTTCATTTTAAACAACATGAAAGTGCAATTGTAAAAAACAAAAAAACCCCACAAAAACTGAGAGGACAATCAGGGCAGGAGCAGTTTCTGAAACTACTTCTAACTCATTTTTAGAAACTGACTAGATTTCAAGTTGACTCTGTGCCCCCAGTGTTTTCATTTCCTGCCTCGTGTGTTTAAATTTGTAGCGTTAAGATTGCATTTAACGGCAACATTTCAGTTCAGTTCTACATGAGTCCTCCCTCCCCCCAACACTGCTCCAACATGCTTTGGCATGAACATTTATGGGTTCATGCCAAATATGGCTGGATACAGGGGATGCAGCATTGATCAAGGATAAATGAATATTATTAATAACTGGGAACTTGGGCAACACGCCCAGAAAAGGAATCTATTGCCCTGTAACTGTCGCTTATGAAAGTAACACTCTGGTCATAATGCTTCCTGTGCCCTAGCAGCATGGAGTGAGCTCTCAGATCTTTCAGAGACACTCTCCTTGGTGTGTATGGATGTCTTTTAAAATGTCTTCAAACTAGTACAATACACAGATCTACTAAAAACCAGATAACTACATTTATGATCTAAGCATATTAAAGAAAATTGCTACATTAAAAACACCAACTTCCCTATGTTAGAAGCCGCTCCTTGGATCAATAAAACTAAATTAATCTTTAAAATCTAGTTCTCGCTATTAATACTGCATTTGCTTTCAGCATTTCACTCAGTTTGCACAATGAAGACAGACGTGTCAGTTTCATGTTTGTTGCTAGTCAGTTTCTATCCAATTTCACTTTGAGGTTCTGAGCTTCAGGGAGATGTTAATTTGTTTAAAATATTTTGATTCCAATGGGATTAAAATTCAATTTTCAAACTCATGGAAATGTTCCTATCAACGTTAGATCTGGGGAAAGCTTTAATTTTACAAAACCTAAATGTTGGAGCAAACCCGACTTTTTAAAAACTTTCCAGGATACATTATTGTTGGTTTGAAATAAAAAAATGGATTGTAAAAGAAATAAGATTCTCAGTGCAGGTTCGCTAACCCTCCTGAATTGCTAGCAAGGGCCAGCGGCTCAGAACGAACACTGACAAATTCAGAAGTGATGTGCTAAGAAGCGTGTTTTGATGGAGAGGGCTCCCGCCGCCCACCGCCAGAAGAGAACGTGAACTTTACTGTCTCCCTCCCCCCAGCCCGGTGGTAAGAGCTGACAGATGGCTGCTATGGCATAGCTGACATACCCCCTCCAGGCTTGCAAGTGGCTGCTTTTATCAGAGGGCTGTAAACAATCCTTGGAAGCCTGAGATCATGTGATGAAGGTCATATGGCCAAGAGCAGGTATCTATGGACTCATTTGGTTCCCTTCGCACAAACTGCAATCTCCACATTTCAGTTGTCCCATATATATTTCCCCGCCCTCTGGATCCTACCTGCCCATTCTCTGTCCCCAATGATGACTCTGTTGCAGAGCTCACACATGTGATGACTCCGTTTGTCCTCCTTTATCTCGCTCTCCATCTTTACAGGGTCTGCCGATGGCTGCCGCCCCTGAGGTTACAAATGTGTCAGGTCAGTTTCTATTCAGCGGGGTTTCTCTTGTCACTGCCGGTCATGGGATTTGGAGATACGAGGCTTTCCTCCTGACCTTCGAGGGTCAGAGCTACGGAGTCCGTCTCCTCCCAGTATGAGAGGAGGGGCGTGCTGAGTATTTGGGGGTGCCTCGGTAACAGCGGGACACAGTCGGAAATCTGGAGTTAGAGACATAGCAATAGCCTGAGAGGGGCAAGTCTGGAGGCTAGAGGAGTAGAGAGGAAGCCCCTGGAGTTGGGAGGGACTGAGCTCTAGGTCAGAGGCATGGAGATCGCAATCTGCCAGGGTGGAGCTCTGGGGAGAAGATCTCAGCTTGTAGCAGGGACACGCTGCAGTTCTGGCAACAGTCCCCACCCAGCGCAGGACAGAGAGATCAGACACACACCAAAATAAGTCTCTCCTAAGCAACTGCTCCCACAGACCCCTGGCCACAGATGAAACTCACCTGGATGAAGCTCTCCACAATCTGAAGGGCAGGTTTCAACACATTCTCATCCCACTGTGAGAGATCAGACACCTCCAACCCATACACTGGGGGCACATTGGGTCCAGGGCCTAGGGAGAAATACACAGAGCAGAAGCAATTCGCTGCCAGCAGTATCCTAGCCAATCAGTCGCAGTGTGGCTGCAGGACCCGAACATCCCTGGGAGACGCGTCTTCGCTGCAGGGGCCCCACATTACCCTCACCGGCTTGTCCTTCAATGTTCCGAGACAGAGCGGTCCTGAGCCGGGATTACCAGAGCCCTTGGTTTGCTAGGAACTGCACATCCTCAATCCCAGCAGGGCAGTTTGCAATCTAGGGGCAGGAAAGCAAACCCAACATCTAGAGCTTGGCAAGAGCCAGGCAAATTCTGCTCCCTTCATAACTACCACCCGCTTCCCACCTGCACGGTCCACTGGAAAAGTCCACGCTCCCTCAGCCAGCAGAAGAGACAGAGACCCAGATGGCTCCAGCACATAGCAATTACGTGAGGTGCAGCTGTTCTTCTAGGCAGGCTCGAGCCTGGTGCTTGGGTCAGGTATTTGCCTGTGAGGGTCTCAGCCTGGTTGCTTTATTTACAGCGGTCACGGCTAACGAGGCCGCGGAGGTGGACGCGCTGCGGCCACGTCTGCAGGTAGCAATGGATGTGCTTCATTTGAACGCCTGCATTTGATGTGGGGCTATTTTAAAACCAACCCATCTGCCTCCTTGAGCCAACGTGAGGGCGTTTGGCACTTCCAGAGGCCTGGCCGCCACTCAGAGCGCAGAGATGTCTGCAAACCAGACAGCGCACACTCCCCAGCGATGTCGCTCCCCCGCCGTGCTGCCAGGACTCACCTGCCAGCCGGCAGAGCGAGCGCCTCGCCACTCAGACAAAGCCATCAAAGGCTGCAGCATCCGGCAGGTGCTGACTTTTATTGCTCCAACCACAAGCAAGGCTCTTAGGAGGCCGATCGAAGGCACACCTGTCCCCCACCTGCTGCTCGGCAGAAAGGTGAGACGCGGATGCCACGCACCTGGCCCCAGGAAAGCGCTGCACCCCGTTCAAAGCCAGGCTTTCGGCCTGGTTGGGTTTCTTTTTCTTGCCCCTACCAGCCACCTTTCAACAAATGCTCGGCTCCCAGCTGCTGATCCTGGCCCTGCTCCAGGGTGAGGGAAGTCCCACTGGCTTCCTGCCATCATGGTGTCCACGGCAGGCCCGTAACAGCCAATCGGCTGCAGCTCCTAATCTGGAGGGCAGCTGTCAGTTGGGCTTTTCACTCCAGCCCGGTGCGCGTGTGGGCTCATGGGGAGAGGTAAACACGACGGGCAGATCCCCCATGGCCCCTTACAGGAGAGAGCTGGCCCACGAGCAGCCAGGGATCCGACTGCCAGCAACAGCTAGCGCAGGAGGAGGGGACGTGTGGCACGTGGGGCTTTGTTCTGCTGGGATTTTAGCCAGCAATGAGGGAGCTTCTCCTGGGAGGGGTGGAGACCTCCCTGTCACAGCTGGACAAGCAGGGAGCGGTGCACCGAAGAGGCCCTGGGAGGGAGCTCGGGAACATCCACTCCAGGTGGGATGGGGAATGACCACAGACAAGGCCGGGGCAGCAAGGTCTCAGGCAGGCCTGGTCCAGATGGGCTGGGAGCGAAGCAGGAACAACACGTCCTGATGTGCCCAGGCAGCTTGAAGACAGGACACACCCAAAGCTTATTCACAGCAGAGACTGCTGGACAGATCCCGGTAATTTGGGGAGCGGGCGGCCTCGCAGAGAACATCCATATGACTCAGCAGGAGGGAATTCATGCAGGAACAGTTCCCTCGGTGGCCCTGGGAGAGCCATGTTACGTAACTGTCCTTGGACATGGCCTCCGCCCAGAGACGCTGCTATTTATCCAGCCACTCCGTCGTGTCCGGCCCCCTCCCTCCAGAGAGCTGCCTCGGCCATAGAACCACAATGGCGGAGGAGAGCTCTTCGCAGGGAGGGGGGACCGCGGGGAGCAGGGTCAGAGCACGCCCTGTACGCAACTCACCCCCCTTGGGAGAACTCGGAGCCCCCCACGGGCTGGACAGCAACTGACAAACCAGAGTTCGCTCGGCCACCAATAGCAGCCAGGCTCCCTTCTCCAGCCAGGAGGGCGGAGGACGCTGCACAGAGGGATGGAGGAGAAAGAGGTGGTCTGGGATCGGGGAGTGGGGCGTGAATGGGGCAGAGGATGAGAGGGGAGGGGACACTCCCAGGGCAGCTGGGGGCGGGGGCGAAGAAGGGATATAAACACTTACGTCTCAAGAAGCGGTTTCGGACCCACTTGTTCTGCTTCCGGGCGTATCTCTTTGTCACTAGTTTCAGGGCCTGGATCCCTTTCAAATGAAGGTAACAAAGCCGCTGTGAATTAGACTACATGGATGTTAAAGAAGCCAGTGGGAGCTAAGCGTGGGGCAGGGCGTGGGAAGGTGCGAACCCCAAGGGAGGAGGGGGATAGCCGGGCTAATGGGGGAGTGACCTCTAGGCTAATGATCAGGGATGTCTCTCAGCAGGGGAAGGACTCTCCAAAGGGAAGGGATGGAAACACCATCATGGGGGACAGTTCAAACTCGACTGGGCAAGGCCCCGAGGAACAGTCTCTAGGGACGATTCTACAGAGGGCTCCAAGGGGATGGATTGGAGGCCTCAACAGATCTTCTCCATCTTTGGATCCAACCAAGGGGCAAGTGAGCAAACCCCTGGCTCACCAAGCAACGGCAAAGGAGTCTCCATCAGTCTCTAAGCATGGGAGATACCCTGCAGCCCAGCTCCAGGGAGCCCTTCCCCAGGGAGACAGCCTGGTTCAGCTGGCCAAAGGGCACCAGACCCTGCTCAAGACTCTGCCAAATGACACCAGCACCTCCTGCACTGCAGGGCTTGTCAGGCGTGGGTGGCTGGGACCTCCTGGGCCATTGCATAGTGCGGCTAGGGGTAGACACGAGACCCCCCTCAGGTGTGAGCAAGCGACAGCCTCCGGGGCAAGCAGTTCCCACCTTTCTCCAGCAGCAAGGCGCTGGTCTCCTGTGGGCACTTCCCCTCCGTGATAAGGTACTCGTGGAACTCCTTTAAGCCAATCGACTGGAAAATGCCATGTTGATAATCCTGGCTAGAGAAGAAGGTCACAGACAGCGGGTCAACCCCGTCCGCTGGAGCAAGGAGCCGCGCCCCTCTGTGCTGTGTCCCCACAATAGCAGCTCCCATGGGTTTAGAACAGCACAGCCATCACCGACCACATGGGAGCGACCCCAGCAATGGCCTGGGTCCGAGGTGTGGGGTGGGGATGTCCAGGTGCCCATACGAGGAGCCTGGCATCAGAGTTTACAGCCAGGAGGTACCATCACACCAGCCCAATCCTGGATGTCACAGGCCACTAAACACCCTCTAACTACCCCCACACCAAGCCCTTCAGCCACAATCTGCCCAAGTACTCAGCTCTCCAGGAGACTTGCGTATCGTAGGCCACAGGCAGCGAACAAGAGTATTGAGGTGCACCGACGCCCGAGGCCCTGCAACAACAGGGGACTGATTGAGTGCGAAGCAGCCAGCCGAACACTCACCAGTTCTCGGCCACCTTCTCCTGGTTGTAACGCCGGTGGAAGTCCCGCAGCTCCTCCAGGAGCCCCGCTGCCACCATGTCATCCACCCGCTTGTCCAGCCGCTCATCTAAAGCTGCCAGAGATCACAACAGCCATTCAAACACCCCGAGCTGCATTCGCAGGACGGAGAGCCCCAGCACCAAGAGCGCACGGCTTCCCAGCCACATACACCCACTGCAGCAGGCTGCACCCCGGACCTCCTGAGGACCATGCGCATGGCTCCATCGCCAGGCACCCTAAATCCTCGCGGGGGGGGAGAGGGCATTGCCAGCCCTACGCTCCACCCCAGACATCTCCATACTCACAAACCTGCTGCTTCTCTCACTGTGTGACTCCCACATCGAATGCCCCCTCCCTACTGGAGCCGGGGCACCATCGCCAACGCTCCTGAAGAGGGCCCGGCGACCAAGGGACTCTGATCCCTGGATGACAGCACTGGGACATTCCATGCTTGCCAAGGAACAGGCCAATGGACAGAGGACAGGAGCAGGGGACAGGATTCCTGGGTTCTATTCCCAAGGTGGCCACAATCCCGCTGTCTGAGCCTAGACAAGTCACGCCTCTGCTCCCTGCCTCAGTTTCCCCATCTGTAAAACTGGAATAATTCTACTGACGGGGGGTTGTGAGAATTATGGCGCAGTCACGGGCCAGATCCTGCTCTCGTTAAAGCCAATGGCAAAACGCCGATCCTTTTCGACAGCTCCAGCCTCGTGTTGGGTGACGCGCTAAGAACTCTTAGGAGTCCTGCACCGTCAGAACCCCATTGTGCAGGGCCCATGGGCATGACCCAGGGAGCGAGGGGGTGAACCCCAAGGAAGGGGGACTGCTTTGGAGGGTACGAGTGGGAATCGCCAGGGCTAAAGGGAGGGCACCCTGACCATCGGGGGGGTCTCACATTAACCCCACGCTGCACACGCTGCTCAGCCGGGCTCTCTCCTTGCCGAGGACCCCTGCCCCGCTCAGACCAGGCACTGGATGAGGTTGCTACACAGCTCAATGAGGAGACTACACTTGGGACGGGAGAGGCCCTGCCTGCGTTTCGGGTGCAGAAGGAAGCCGGCCCCGGGATGGCTCTGCTCGTTCAGCCAGACGGCGGCTGGTCAGAACCCGCTCTTTACCTGCCTGGTCTGCATAAAGCCACAGGATACAGGAGTTTGGGTACTTCAGGGGCCCCCCCAACGGGCCCCCACCTTCCTCCTCTCGCTGCCGATGCAGGAACTCGCTATGGGGGATCCCAGTTTCTTCAAATACTTGCAGGCTCCTGTACAGCAGAGGGACAGACAGAGACAGCTCAGAGGCTGGGTTCGGAGCAGATTTCCATCTGCCCAGTCCCCTCGGGGATACAGCGAGAGGGAACCTTGAACGCACAGGAAAATCCAACCCTCCCACTTGGGGGAAAGGTATCTGCCCCTTCCTGGAGCCTGATGTACTGAGTATGCCCAGAGCCAACTACCAGCTCCTTGGTGAAGAGGCTGGGGGAGGGGGGGGGGTAACGCATGGAGCACCCAGCTGGCTGACCATAAGAACCACCCCCCAAAATGGCGCTGAGACAGGCCCTGCGGGGGTAGGGGAGAGGTGCTGGCACCCGTCCTGCCTCTTCCCGTCAAGAGTCCCTGCAGGGAAGGGGTTGGTACCACGGCGCAGAAAGGTCACAGAGCAACGGAGGCAGCCGGCAGAACAATGACTGCGTCTCTCCCGTGCGAACGGGGTGGGCGTTGCTCCGCTTCCCCTGCGGGCAGGGCTGGGTTGGCAGAGTCTGTTCGAGGCGACAAGTCCGATCTCGCCGCGGCCCCGTTCCCACAGCTCCGCGGTATGTTACTCAGCCAGCACGGCAGCTTTCGCTTTAAATAGCTCGAGAGAAGCTGCTGCTGCTCCCCTTGCCAGGTAGAGCCGCCAGCGCGCTATGGGCCCGTGGGCAGCGTTATACCAGTTGCCAATGGCCACCCGATTTAGGGCCACTGGAGGTCCTGGCCACCCTCGCTGATGCCTCCGAGAGCAGCAAGGATGCTCCTGCTAACAGGCCCTAGGCTTGCAAGTCAGGGCTGGGCCTTCACTGCAGAGGGCCCTGGGCTTTGGCTCCCTTCAGAGCCTCAGCTGGGTGATGTCCTAGGCACAGTGCTAGGCCGCTCCAGCCACTCGGGGGTGGGGAATGGGAACCTGCTCCCTCTGGCTTTGGGCAGCAAGTCGCCTCCATTGCCTGTTTCCAGCTGTCTCCCTGCCGACGGAGCAGCACATTTCATAAACCCCCAAAGAAACGCAAACTGCGCCCTGGTGTGATAGGCAGCAGCTGGGACTTTCACTCCCTCTCCCTGTCAGATCACCTCCATCAGCCTGTAGCAGAGATCACGGCCGCCCAAAGAAAGGCTCTGCCCCGTCTCTCGGGATAACGGTATTAGACCCTCACGAACCGCCCGGCCTCTTGCTGATCCCACAGAGTCCAAGGACCAGAGACTGCTCTTCATCCAATGCCAGAGAGATGAGAACCACCCTCCTCCAGCCCCCCCAAAATCTCTCTGCATCAGCTGGAACCAAGAGGTCAGATCCCATTCCTCCCTCTCTGCGATGTCACTCCATGCAAGCCCCGCCCCTCACAGTCCTCTCCCTTCTCTGTCCAACCTCCGCACGTGACCTGGCGCCAGTCTAGTGAGTGGCAATGTAAACCGACAAGAGGCCAGCGAAGTTTGTTCATCAGATGGTGGACAAGAGGCGAGCATGCCCACTTCCCCGCGAGGGGCCCGGCCATGGCAGATCTGCAGAGAGGCCCAAACCTCAGCTGGACTCTAACTGCAATAGCAAGGGAGGCCGCAAATGGCATGTGCCGCAGGGCCCCCGAGACCAGCTCTCTCCAACTAGCCAAGCTCACCTGGCCACTTTGCGCTTATTGCGGGGATGCAGCTTGGCAGCCATTTCCGGGTCCACTTGGCTCAGCCGGCAATGGAGCTCGCGGCCGTCCAGCTGCTCCAGTTCCACCCTCCGGTCGGCTGCTCGCCCAGGGGAAGGGCTGGTCTTCTCCTGTGGGGCACAGATCAGCCCGCCCAAGTCAAACCTCTGCGAATGTTCCTGCAGGTCAAAGCGAGACCCAGCTCAAACCTGCTGCGCGTGGGACCCTCCGCTTCCTAAGGGGGCGATAGTGGGACAGATCAGAAAGAAGCCCAAATGAAAACCGGGCAGCCAAATCTCCTGAGCTCTGGGGCAGTGCAGAGCCAGACCTGAACATCACGCCTCAGGCCCAGCTCCAAGCAGAGTTGCTGCCTACGAGCCTACCAAAGAACTCACGGGTCTACCACCTTGCGCAGGGCACTGGCTCCCTGCCATTGGCTAGGGATTGCCACAAGGGCCTGCTGCAATAGTGTACCACCCACAGCACTGGTAATCTGCCTCCAGGCACCTGCTTGGTGCTGACTCAGCTAACAAGATGCTAATGCAATGAAAGCATGTCCTCACCTCTTGGCAATTGCCTTAAGCTGCTCCCGAGGGAGTGCATTACCTGGATGCACGTGGTATGTTGTTCTGCACGAAGGGGGTTACCCGGGCATAGTGTAGCTGTAGCATTTCAAGGGAGGAAGGCGAATCTGCTTCCAATCACAGCAAGCCCAGCAGGGACCTGCCTCGCCCAGGAATTGCTGCCCCCCAGAGCTCCTACCTTGGTATCGACAAGGACCTTCCAGAGCAGGGACTCGATGTAATAGTTGGTGCCTCCCACAACAATTGGGATCGTCTCTCGAGCAAATATATCTTCAATGTGCCCGGTTAAGGAGCGCAAGACACAGAGGGGCTCTGCAAAATCTCAGCATTCGATGGAGGGAAAGGGAGCTTGTCACAGCATGGACACAACTGTGTCTGGCTGCTACACACGTCTCCGGAAATCCAGTCTGGTCTTGTAGCATAGACAGGACTGAACCAGGCTGAGCCGGAGCCCTGCTACTGCTAGGTCATCGCATGTCTCAGGGACACAGATACATTTGTTCAAGCCTCCCTGCAGTGCAAACTAAACTTGGCTTTAATCTGCCAATGGACAATGGCGCTGTGACTGCGTCTCTTGATGCAGCTGGCTATAAAGTAGGCCAGCACCTGCTCTCAAATCCTGGGCTCCCTGCAGGAGTCCACTGATCTATTTCAAACCTGACCAACTTGGGTTTGGGATGAGATTATCATCCCCCTCTCAACTCCACTTCTCCCCACTAGCCACGTCCACCCCAGGCACTAATGCTGCAGGTGGCACGCCGCAAGCTAGAGGGCTCTACCCGACAGCTGCCCGGGTAACCCCAAATTCAAGTGCCTTCCATCACGCCAGCAGCACTGTTTTTACAAAACGTTGGTTGCCGAGCTGCTCCTCTTGCTGGCTACGGAGTCTGGCCTGACACGAGATGACCAGATGCCCACACATGGACAAAGAGGGGTTTGGACAAGCTAATGCTTCTCCGACAGCAGCAGCTCAACTTCCCACTGCCTTTAACATTCTCCCACCAGCTTTAGTTTCTAAGGAAGTGACTCCTGGAAGAGAGCGAGCGGCTGATCCAGGCAATCGCCCGGGCCTAGGCGCAGGGAAGGGGCCAGGGAGAGAAGGGTGGAGCCATTGGCCAGTCGGACGGCTCTGTGAAAGGATATCAGGGCCGCTGCTTTGTTCCGGAAGTCCACCACAGTGTAGTTAGAGACCAAGGGATCCACAAAGCTGATCATGTGGTGTCTACACAAAGCCTGCTCCTGGAGAGAGATCTTGTTTGTGATGATGTCCAGCCCCTTGTACACCTGGAACACAGAGAGCAGGAGATAAGAGTCCGAATTCCCCTTCACCCCTCACAGAGCCCCCCCCCCCCCCCGCCCCTCCACCACACAGGAAAAGGGAGGGATTTGCTCTCCCTCCCCAGCCCCATGACCACAGACCACTTCAGCTAATCCTTCATGCTCTCAAGACATTCCCCTTCTTCCCTCTCGAGCCATCCTCTGACCCAGCCGGAGATCAGGACACAGGCCATGCAAAGGAAGGCCGGCTTCAGCCCTGGCATAAGCGGACTCGCCAATCAGGGCAGCATCTGCTTGCGCCGGAGCCAAATACAGCCCCACGTGCGTTACTGACACAAGCGTGTTCCAATGACCCAGCGCTCGGAGAGCAAGGGCAGAGCCACTGATCAGGGAGGGTAAACTCGCCGAGCCCAGCTCCGAAGTGCAGCCCTCAGACAACAGCCTGTCTTCATGAACCTCAGCGGGGCTTTTGCTGGTAAAAGTTCAGGTGCAGCTCTGTCCAAACGCAGGGCCCCACAGAGCACAAAGCCCTCTGCAAACACCGACTGACTCCACGGAGCCCCGACTTGTTAAAAGCTGAGCTTATCACCCATTTCGCTTGGTGACACGTCCAGCCAGGTACACAAAGGAAAAAAGTTATACATCAGCTCAGGTCAACAACCCCCAAAGAGCGGGGGCAGCCACTCTCTGGAGTTGCATTAGTTCTGCCACGGGATTAGAAGCCCTTAGAATAGAATCAAAGTCTCCACATTTAGAG
This sequence comes from Emys orbicularis, assembly GCF_028017835.1. Taxonomy (NCBI): domain Eukaryota; kingdom Metazoa; phylum Chordata; order Testudines; family Emydidae; genus Emys; species Emys orbicularis. The sequence continues at coordinate 8,211,558 of NC_088705.1, forward strand.
GTAAGCTGATATTTACCAAATCTCAGCACCCAGACAATGGGAATTCTGGGCTTCAAAGGGTCCTGGGTGCAAGCCCCAAGAACCAGTGAGAGGGCAACAAGGGAGGGGAGAGTGGTAAGGGAGCTGCACAGAGGAAAGCCTGGAGAGCTGGAGGCTGAGGTTTTGCTTACACTAGGATCCCTCCAGGTGTTAAGTAGACCAGGGACCACATGGCCACCCTTAGTCTAGGCTCCAATCATGTTAACAGGAAACCCCAGTGGGAAAGCGCAGTGCAGAAAACCCTGAGGGTTCCATTTATAATAATAATACCACCTAGCTCTTCTCTAGCACGTTTCATCAGCAGATTTCAAAGTATTTTACAGAGGAGGGTCAGTATCCTCCCCACTTCACAGACGGGGAAACGGAGGCACAGCGCGCTGACGTGACTTGCCCGCGGTCAGCCAGCAGGCCAGCGGCAGAGCCGGGAATAGAACTCAGGTCTCCTCTGGCCCAGGCTAGCTCCCGCACAATTCTAAAAAGATACACAGTTCCCTTTGGAGGGGAGCCAGGAAGTCACGCCTCTGACTATGTGCATGGGCCTTGGACAAGTCCCCTTCACCTCTCCCCCTCAGCTTCCCCATCAGTAAAATCGGGGACAATACTCCCCTACCTCCTGGTTAGGGTGACCAGATGTCCCGATTTTATTGGGACAGTCCCGATATTTGGGGCTTTTTCTTATATAGGCTCCTATTACCCCCCACTCCCTGTCCTGATTTTTCACACTTGCTATCTGGTCAGCCTACTCCTGGTACCGAATGAGTGAGGCGCAATGGGCGTTTGGATGGAATATGCAGTGCCTATGCCCCGCAGGGCTAAGCTAGCGAGGGTGGGTGGGTGGGACCTGGGGAAGAGAGAACCCTGCCTGTGTCCAGGAAGGGCAAAGGACTAGCACTAGATGGGTATTCTGAGAAGATCAAAGACCCACTGGGTTCCCCACCTTCAACGGGGGCCCTTCCATTTTCAACGTTTGCTGAAAATTCAAGGGGTCTTTGGTAGAAATAAACGTTTGACCAGAAAGTCCAACTCGCTTTGGGTGACTCATTCCCGTCAGCTTTGTAACGTTTCCTATCATGGGACTGGGGGTCAGGACTCCTGGGTCCCATTCCTAGCCGTGCCGCTGACTTGCTGGGTGACCTGTGGGCAAGTTACTTTGCGTCTGCATGCCTATTTCCCTGTAAACTACAGACAATGCCTCCCGACCTTTGTAAAGCACGCCAAGCTTTTCAGGTGGCAGGCGCTGCAAAGGGTGGGCAAATTATTATATTCTGTCTACTACAAAAGGAACATGAGATTATCCAGAGCCAGCTGCTCTGACTGCTGCATTCTCTTTGGGGTGATCTCATAGCAGAGTTTATCTCCCTGGTCTGAAAGGGCTGCAGGCTACAGTGGAAATCTGATCAAAAAAAGCTGGCGAGGTAGAGAAACAGACAGACGACAATCAGGAGTAAGAAATTCTCCATTGTGGTTGCAGCTGCCCTTTTCCACCCAGGGTAAGCGTCAGCCCTCCCCCACCCCAGCTCGGAGTCCCAGCTGACACCACTTCACATGGCAGCAACATACACAGAGGCAGCAATTCAGCTCCCTGGATGCTTCAGAGACCAAATCAACCAATGCCCATTAGTGCAGAGAAGAGCATCCCAATCATGTCAAGCCCACGTGCTGATCTGGTGATACCCCACTGATCTCTACAGATGTGTCTTTAACACACACACTTGCATGCCACACACACACACACACACACACACACACACATCTCTGCACATACCATCCGCAGCTGTTCCTGCAGCGGAGTGGACGTACAGACCTACCTGTCTCATTTCCTGCAATGGTGTAGCACAGTGCATGGTGCACTCTGGAAGATGTGTGTTTTGGGTAGTTACCGAAAGAAAATGCACAATCACCGATCAAACCCGATGCACCACACCCCTTCAGGACCAGAAAAAGACTTGCTACCACAGTCATCAAACGGACTGTGCAGATAGCACTACTGGATCGGATTATTTTCTGAGCCCCTGACTAAGAACATCCCTCAGCTAGGTAGTCTAGTATCGCTGGGCTATTCAATCCCTTCTCTTCTCCTACTCCCTCCTTGAGGAACAGGAAACAGACTTGGGAGCACTTTTCATGTGAAGATCTCAAAGCACCTCACATCATTACATCCCCTGTCAGGTAGAGGAGTTCCCTCTAGTGAAATGGAGGCACTCAGGAAGGACCTGCCCATCACACAGCTGGGACTGGACCCAGATCTCCTGGTTCCCAGGCTGGGGACTAGCCGCTGGATCGCGGTCCTTGATTTAGGCAACACAGCTTTTTTTAAAAACAGGCCAACCCTTCTGAAGGACTCTTTGTAAACAGCCAAGCTCCGGCTCCAGGCAGCACAAACATCAAGGTCATGCCCAGGATCCACCCTCTGGGGCGTGTAAATACCCAGTTATGGCCAAAGCTAAGGAACTACCCAGTGTAAATATCAGAGCCGCACTTGCAACGTAGAGCCTCAGCGCTACGGAATTGTGAGGGTGCCATGAGGAGAGCGTGTTGTTACATCGCTGGGTGTGTCCCTTGCATGCTTCACGGCACCGTGCGAATACAAGTCTCTTCGGTGCTGTATGCCCACGGACCCTGGCACTGGCCTGGCCCAGCACAAAGAGCCTCGGATGCTGTTGGCAGCCCGTGCTGAGAAGCAGCTGCGCCACTGCTCTAAAGAGCCTGCAAACAAAGCCAGATCGGAGTCGGGTTCTCTAGCCCAGCGCTCCCCCAGGACACTCGGCGCTGTGTGCGCGGGCGCAGACACTGCTCCTAAAGCAGCCTCTCTGTTCCGAAATCCGATTTCAACGCTTTAAGGGAGACTGGGCCTTCTTTGTGTGAGAGGCCCTGCTTTGTAACCACGGGGTTCAGCCCCTGGGCCGGCTCCCAGGGAGGATATATTCAGCACGGCACAGCTCACGGGCTGGAGTTTTCTGTACATGCCAGGCCTCAGGTTAGACCCTGCCAGCCTGGCTTGGTGGGGCGAGAGCAGTCTGTGGCACAGGAGAGCCAGACGTACAGAGCCAGATTATTCCCCACTCTACTTCTGCTAGCTGCCAACCCTTCAGCCCCCCAGTCTCCTGCAAGTGGTGCTCAATGGATCGCGTTGGTGACTTGCTAGGGAGAGGCGGAGGACAATGGAGAAGAACAATGTGAGGTTACTGGAGCAAAACAGCTCCGTCCCAAGCCACCCCGCACACCTTCAGCCCGCGACCACCCTCTAGTTTGTAGATGTGCTGCTTCCTTGCAGACAGGGCCCCCGGAGCAACTGCACACAACAGGGAGAAAGGAAGGAAGGCCGCCCCGTCCCCAAACCACGCCAGCTCAGGGAAGGGTTGCCCAGAGACTCAGGCCATGTGTACCCTGGAAACCTTGGCGGTACAGCAATGGCAGTCAGGGAGGTGACTTTTTGCAACATGCAAAAGTCCTAGCATGGTTACAGTTCTACCAGTGCGAGAGTCCTTTTGCTGGTATCGCTCATTGCCCTCACTCAAGCGATAAGCGCCACTGGTACAAGCTGTGTCTCCATGCGGAGAGTTTGCCAGCAGAGTTAGACCGGTAGAACCGTCCCAGCAAACCTTGTCTTGTGCAGTCCTGGCCTCAGCCGGCAGCAGCATGGACAAGCAGCTGCAGCAGGACCTGTGGACTCTGCCGATGTCATCTGTGCCCGATCGCTTTCTCCCCTCGTTTTGACTCTGGCCATTCTCCCCGAGCTGATTGGCCGTTTGCTCCAACACCCTCCATATCTTCTTTGGCTCAAGCTCACTCCGCGCACCCCTTCTTTTCCTTTCCCCTATTCTCCTTAGCCCCCTCAGTCTCTAATTAGCTAATTCTCCTCCCAGTACAACCACACCCAAACAATTCAAAACAAAACCACCAAACCATGGCACTAACTTGACAGGTACCATCTGTCACCCTTGCTCCTGTGCTATAGCCCTTCTCCCTTAACCCTGTGTTGGTCTGTTTAGATCACTAGCTCTTCAGGACAGCAATCTTCTGTTTGTGCAGCACCAGGCACGGTGAGGGGCCTGATCTCAGCTGGGCTTCTGAGGCGGTCTCCTAATAATAATGCCCTGGAATGACATGGGACGCTCAGATCGAGGGCAGGGAGGAAGAAGGAATTTATGTTGGCCCCTACAAAACAGTCAGCAGATTGGAAGGGACCATTGTCAATATCTGCCAAATTCTTTGGGCCTCATTCCTCCACTGGACCCCCGTGACGGGGAGAGGGAGGATTGTGGTCCTTCTGGTGTCATATCACATTTCAGGAAGCTGCAGAGAGAAACAAGATTCATTTGCTCATTTAACTTGCCCCTTGGGTGCCATGCTTTGAAAGCACCTCTCCTCGCCACCCACTGGCACCCCCTTAACAGCATCAAGAAGAGTAGCGGCTGCCTGCAGGCAGTCTCCGTAGGGGCAGGAGGGTGACCAAATGTGCCGGCCCTGTGGAAATGCAGCCAGCTCTGAGCCCAAACACAAACAGGGCTCAGAGCAGACAGAAGGAGATGCCCAGGAGCCAACTCCCTGCCGGCAAACCCCATGGCTGGCTGCAGCCTATTGATTACCTTCCGCTGTCTAATACAGTCAGACCCAGAGGAGGTAATTGCTTGGTCCAATTCAGGTCTGCTGTGGCTTGACACAAAGCCGGCGGAAGTCAATGGGAAGACGCTCTGCCCAGGCAAGGTCCATCAGCCATTCAGCTCCCCTGGTTCCCCAAAATCATAGCGATACACACAAATCTCTTGCTAAGGGCAGGACTTGACTAGCTGCAGGGGAGGCGGCTGATGGGGGTGGGAGCAGGGATAAAAGGGCCCCCGCGCCCTACATGGCCAGAGCTGGGATTTTCAGGGCATGCTCAATCCTTCAAGGTTCTCCTGAGAATAAACACGGAGGGAGAGGCTCCCTAGCTATCTGGAAACAAGAGGAGGAGGAATGTGGTGTCAGTGTGTGGGCTGGGAGCGGAACAAAGGGAGCCTTTTACACACACAGAGCAAAGAGAAAAGAAAGATTCCACCAGCTGGCTGGCTTCAGGGCCTCGCCGCTGAGATATCCTTGCACTGTATGCTCATGTCTATTTTCAGCCAGCGTTTCAGATAAGCCTTTGTTACTGTCTAAGGCCCCAAAACAGATTAGCAGCAGCCTGGAGCACCAGTCCCCTGAGTGCAACACTTGGAATAACAACACTTAGCACTGCTAGAGCACTCAGATGTGGGCCGCGTAAATACCTAGATGGATTCATCCAGAGATCTTAAAGCATTTCACAGAGGTGGGAGAGTATCCAGGTGGGGAAACTGAGGCACGGAGCGTGAAAGTCATCCTGCCAATCACTATTAAAAACACACAGTAAATGACAATCCCTGCCCCAAAGGGCTTCCAGTCTAGAAGATAAGACCTCACAACGGGCACGTCAGGGTGGGGGAGATGGGGTAACAATAACCGCATGTGGGCCATTTCTAGCCTGTCAGGAGTGGTAGGCACAACTCAGCAGCAGCCTAGCCTCTACGAGATTGTTGACATTATGAGAGGAAGGATGGTCCAGTGGTTAGCGCCATTGCCTGGAATTCATAAGATCTCCACCACAGATTTCATAGGCGACCATGGGCAAGTCACTTAGGCCCAGATTGGTATTTAGGGGTGTAACTTCCACTGATTTCAGTGGAATCTGGATCCCAACCTCTTTGTTCCCCATCTGTACAATGGGGAGAAGAGCACTTCCCTACCTCAGCAGGGTGTGTGAGGAGAAACACGGTACAGATTGGGAGGTGCTTGCTCAGACAGTAACGGGGCCATCTGAATACCTAAGATAGATACAGCTCTGAAGTTTTTGGCTGGGAATTTTCCCCACATGTGGTCTGGGGAGAAAGGTTACTCAACAGCCTGATGTGAAAGGAAGGAAAGGCCCACTTGTTTCTTCAGCTGTCTCCCATTAGCTGGCACTGCAAACAGGGTTACACCAGAGCACCTGGTAGGTTTCTGTCTGTTTTCTCTGGGGCAGCCCTGGAGAGCTGCTGTTACTCCTAAAGGAGGTTCGTTAGGATTATAAAACCGAGAGAAATGGCAACACAAAATGAAAAGAGTAAAAGCCCCTTTAGATGATCTGACATCCTGAGCCACGCAAAGAGGGGGCTGTGAATCCATAACTCAGCCACCAGGATCCACAGGCACCAAGAACGCTTGGGAAATACAAGGGTCCCTGCGAACTAGGCCTTGGCCATACTATCACCAGAGCAGGCGGTCTCGGGGCGCTGCCATCCCCTTCCTCGGGCCCAGCTTTGACTCAAACAGCAGCCTAACCACTGTCCGCATTCGTCAGATGTTTGCCGGGTGCCTTCCGTGACTGGATAGAGCCGTCTCAGAATGTAGCGGGCGGCTGTCAATTAGGAATGAGGGACGGGGTTTTTTTTAAAAAGGACTGAGAAACCCAAATCCAGCCCTATGCAGCAATTCACCAGGATCCTCAGGCCCGAATGCTACAGCCAGCTCTGGGATACGCAGAGGGGAGGCATATGCCACAGGAAAAATACCAGAAGGAAGGGAGACGCATTCTACCAACTGCTAAGAGAGCCACCATGCTGTGTGGAACACAAGTGGGGGATGTGTCAACCAGCTCCAATCTACACTATGTCTTCAGGCTGTCCAGTACCTCTGACAGGCCCCCTTTGCCCCGTTGTCTGGCAGCCTCAAGAGGCCACGCGGAGAGCAGCCAGTCCCAGCCAATTCTGCAGAGAAACAGAGAAGTCAGGACAGAGCGAGAATCGCTTGTTTTTCCATTGACTTCCATGAGATGAGGATTTGATCCTTATTGCAGCAGAAACATCTCATCCTGGCCATAAAAAACCTGCCATATTCCTAAAATAGGGGCTGCCGATGTTTTTCCCCTCCCATAACACTCTTTTTTTCTCCTGACTCAGACTCATTTCTGCTACGCCAGCCAAAACAAGTCACGGCACCCAGTAACTTGTTAAAGTTTACTGTGCCCTAAATCGGCATTCACATCCAGTGCACATTAATTTGATCATTGTACATTACCCTTGCAAAGTTTTCCTCATCGCTAGCCGGGCTAGAATCCGTCCAGTGAAAGCTTCGGGCTTGTTTAGACTAGGAACATTTGTACCAGTGCTACATCAATATACACTACGTCTACACATACATGAGCTAGCACTCATCAAGCTAGTGTGAGCACAAACAGCAGGGTAGCCATGATTGCATATGTCACGGCAAAGCTACCTGGACCACCCGTGCTACCGCAGCTTTGCTGCTATTTATACTCCCACTCGCGCAACTAGGTGTATGCGAGCAGAGGAATCAAACCCCTGGCTCATAGTGTAGACATAACCTTTGTGACACTTGTGGAAAACCCTAATGAAGACACTATACTAGAGAGATTTACCCCCAATAACTTAACTTGCACTGAAATGCCCTACCTAGGCAGGGCCTTAGATTCCAGAGAAAAATAGGTTACCTCCTCCCTCTATGAAAACCCCTTTGTGATCTACCATGGAGTCAGAACCCCAAATGTGATAACAACCGTTCTACAGGACTAGCAGATCATTCACTAGGAATATGCTTGGCCTCCTGAAAACTGTTCTAAGTGCTGGTCAGCATAAAGGGCTCCTCACCTTGTGACTCCAGCAGATATTCCATATGCAGGTGGCTTTCTAACATAGCTAGGTCAAGCGCTTGAATTGATGGTAGCTCAAAGACACCATGACAATGCTGCACAAAGCTTCACAGCGTTAGTTCAGGCCTAAGACTCCCCGGCCCCACCTCCCTACGTTTTAAAATCTCCCACATGAGCAAAAGCGTTTTCATTACCTGTTTTAAATTCAGTAGAAAGAGTTTCTAGATTATCCCCCCTCCCGTGTTCAGAACCCAAACAGCAGCCGTGAGCTAATACACAAGAACCAGAAAGTAAAAGCAACAAGTCCATGTCTAAACTGAGTGAGGTGCAAAAAGACAACAGCGCAGAGGGGAGGGAAACACGTTCACAGTTTAAAAAAAATTATTTCAGGTTGAAAAGGTAAAAACCAACCCTTAAATTTGGCACCAAATTAAAATATTGTAAAAAAGAAGCTTATCGGAATATTGCCACGATTTAATACAAAACGATGAAAAATGTTAAAGTAACAATCCCGCTGCAGTTTATCACAACACTAAGAACCTCAGTGAAAGGGACTATAAACAAAAGCAAAACTTACTTCATTGATTTTCCTTGTACAAGCTAACAGAAATCCAACAAGTAAATAAAACAGTGACGGGTACAATGGAAGCATTAACATCTTTCGCTTGTAATAAACTAAGATGTTATTAGTAAGATAGCTGAAGAAATTGATTTGTTTACATGGGCTTTTTAAGATGACATTGTCCCGTTCCTGATCTATGGTGTCATTAGCGACTAATAAGGAATTGTTTTTAATATTATTTATCTTTGGGCTAAAAAAGACTAGTCTTTTGTTGGTAAATGTCAGTAAACATCGATTTCACACACACACACACACACACACTTCCATTGATAACAGAAACTTACAGATAGGCAAAATAAGAAAAATGCTGCTTGAACACTTATAAGAGTTTGATTTAAGGATATTTACTTTGTAGAATTTGACATGTGATGATGGCAATTTGTGTTTTAACACTTATAAACTTTAACTTTTTGAATCTCAACATCTATGGATATTAAATAATTATTGTCTGACCCTCCCCCCAAAAATTTCTCACGACTGTGAAAATTTAAATTGATAAAAATTGAAAAACTGCTTAAAATAAGCATATTATCTGTCAAAATTATAAAAATATAACATTTGAATTCTGCCAAGCCTATTTATCCAGCCAGTCCCTTTAATATGCAGTGATAGAAGCACACAGACTGAGCTTCCAAATTGGATCATTATCTTCATTTGGACCCTCCTCCTACAATGACCTCTCCAATGGCAGACCCCCCTCACAGAGTAACAGGGCTCCATGCAAATGCAGGAGACCACCTACACAGAGCTCAGTGCAGGAACAGGGCCTTGAGCTACTGTCCTGTTTTATTTAACATTGTAAGACCCTGACCTTGCACTGGGATTCATTTATGGAGGTCTCACGTGCTCCGCAGAGTCTTATTGACTTCAATGAGACACAACATAGGCCCAAGAGTCCATGCTAGAGGATCCTGATTGGAAGCTGTGCTTATAAGAGCAAGTATGTGAGCTTCAACTTCCATTTTGCATTCCCTGAGCTCATTACTTCTCATACTGATTTTTTGGGGGTTTCAGTTGTCCAGGCCCAGTTCTCATTCCAAAGGTGAAATTATTTTTGGCCGCAGGGGGAATTTGAACAAAATCAGTCCCACCATTTTTGAGTTATGCATGTGTTAAAAAACAAAGAAACAAATTGCACTGTCCTCCCCCCTAAGATCTTGATGAGAAATCTTCTGCATGGATCACTCAAAAAACTGCAGAGGGTAGAAAAGTCAAAGTTGGCTTGTTTGTAGAGATCTCACCAAGATCCGGTGAGCAAAGAACAAAGACGTCTCAAACAGTTTTAAAGTTATGTGTTGACTCCTATACACCATCCTAAGCGCTTCCAGGCCCTGTTTTGGGCTAGGCCAGGGGTAATTCTCAACAGCACGTCCGGGCAGCAACTGGAGGCTGAGCTTGTAAAAATTAACACAGAGCCTCTATCCAGAATGCAAATTATTTTTTTTTAAACGACACTTGCTGTATGTTTCACAGACAGGGAAATGTCATTTGATGGAACTGAGAGATATACATGTTGTTTTACCTATCACATCTTAAGTAAGCAGAGTCGGTTCTTAGAAAAAAAATCTGCAATTACGCTGAGTCCAGTCAGCCTGTGGGATTATTTCCCTCTGGTGTATTGGGGGGAATGGGGTGATGCACACACTCGGTGAGTTAGGGGAAGCCATACCAGGCTCTCCAGGCTGCAAACCAGAGTGAACGGGGGCATGGACTTAAACAATAACATGCCCACGCAGGGCTTTGCAATTTGAGGGGGCCCAGCTGCAGGGAGAACTAGGAGCTGCGGAGTCAGAGCAACCCCCGCCCTGGAGTGAATCTTTGGGGGGCTTGCCCTTGAGTTCACCCCACAAAGCCCAGAACCAGAGCCGGGGGGGGGGGTTAGCTGGGGTCTCCTGGCTCCCCTCTGTGACGCAGCGATACTGATCTCCTTCCCCCCACCCAGCCCTCATCGCCTCAGGAGGCCCCGGCTCTCCCGGCCCCTCGTCTCCGGGAGGCCCCGGCTCCGCAGGCCTTGATCCCTCCCCGGGCCCCCTTCACCCTGCCCCCCCGCCAGCCCCCGATCCCTTCCGCCCCCCCCGGCCCTGGCCTTTACCCCCTCCAGGGGGGCTCCCGATCTCCCTCCGCTCTGCCCCCAGGGGACCCCGGCCCGGCCGGACTGAGGCCCGGCTCCCCCCGCTACCTGCATGGAGTCGGCGCCGACGATCTCGCCGCCCAGCCGCAGGCCCAGCTGCAGCGCCAGCTCGGACTTGCCGGTGCCCGTGGCTCCCAGGATCACCACCAGCGGCAGCGCCCGGCGGCCGGGCCCGGAGAGGGAGCGCGCGGCGGCCGCGGCCATGGCGGGGCGGGGGGGAGCGGCCGGCGGCTGCTATGGGAACGGGGGGGCGGGAGAAGGGGAGGGACGGAGGCGGGATGGAGGGGGCATGGCTGCGCCCCTGGGCCTAGAGGGTGGGGAAGAGCCGGAGCCCATTGCAGGCAGAGGCTCTCCCCGCCAAGCCAGGCCCTTTCCCCGCTGGGCACCCTTAGGGGCCCGCTCCAGGGCTGACATCTGGCCCGTTGGGGGCCCTTAGGGGGACCAGACAGCAAGTGTGAAAAATGGGGACAGGGGGTGGGGGGTAATCGGCCTCTATATAAGAAAAAGCCCCAAATATTGGGACTGTCCCTATAAAATCGGGACATCTGGTCACCCTAGGGGCCCTAAACAGGAATATATTCTCCCCCACCTACACACACAATTAATAGGGGGCCCCTTGAGCTGCTGGGGTCCTTACGCAATTGCTTCGTCTGCCTCCGCTGCTTTTCGGGGCAGGGCCTGTTTCTGTGTGTTTGTGCAGAGCCTAGCACAGTGGGCCCGACCGTACCCCGGATAACGATCACCCAGACATGTCCCATCCCTAGAAACCAGCGCCCGCGCTGCAGCATGACCCTCATTGCTGTAAAGCCCTGGCAGTGAGAGAGCTAAGCCCCTACGGAGCTGACTACAGGGATCTTCCTTTAGGCTATGTTATGGGGGGGGCCTGGCACTATAGCAACAGAGAAGTGGAGGGGTAGAAGGGAAGATGAGAAGTGGACTGGGAGGAGAGGGAGAATGTTACCATAGCAACAAAGGAAAGAGGGAGAATGAATGTTACCATGGTGACTGAGCGCATGCCCTACAGAGGGATAAAGAACTAAAGCTGCAACATAGGCAACAGGGAGAGATGGGGAGCAGGCAACTGTTACTGTAGCAACAGAGAGGAGGGAAGAAAAAGATGGGGAGACTGTTACCAGGGCAACAGTAGGAGGAGACTGTTACCAAGGTAACAGAGGGGGTTCTGTGACTTCTACTGCAGCAACAGATATGGAAGAGGGAGAGAAAATGGCTCTTATCCTAGCAACATACATCTTTTGGCATAGCAACAGGGAAAGCAAGAAGCAGCAAGGAAACGTATCATTGGAGGAGATGAGATTATAGCAGGCTTGCCAAACTGTCACAAACTTTACCAACCCAGGCGCAACCCCCCCCCCCTTCAGCATGATAAGAATGGAAAAAACATGATTCTTTACTCACCCAGAACAAATTACTCACCCTGTACAAGAAGAATTTTGCAGGAGTGTAGTAAAACAGTTACAGTCGCAGCGTAAAGCATGGTCCATGGAATGGTAGAATACATGCAATATGAAATGGGCTGACCCCCCTAAAAGGCTTGGTGTTAACAGGACAAAGTGAACTTAAAAATTTGGCTTTTATCTGAAACCGTTTACTATTATTACAGCTAACACCTGAGAGTCTGATTGCTGAAGGAGATTATAAGGGGAAATAGGCTCTCCATTTGTTTATTACGTGCCTTTGGCAGCACTGTGTGTATAGTCAGTTTCAATATTTACCTTATACTCTCAGTTTCCCTGAGTCCTTCATGTAGTAATACTAGAAAAAGCATTTTTAAAGATAGAAGCTGTACTTGAAAAGTGACAAAAATGGCAGGAAGATTCAGGGACAGGTGTAACATCTAAAGCTACTTTTAACTTGGTTTTGAAATTGACTAGATTTCAAATTGATCCCAGAACAACATGTAACTTCCAAACACAAATAGCCCTGTTTGTTTCATTTAAATATCTTTCATACCTTCTGTCATTAAGCCTCTGCCCTCCCCCTACCCCCAAAAAAGCAGAAAGTCCTTTAAAAACCTCTCAGTAGGTAATTTTAACAGAGCAAAACACCATCCTTTTAAAAATACCCATCTTTAATGGGTACACAACATTTCATTCAAGAGACCCACACATCCATGCACACTTTATTTGGTTTGTCTGCTTTGGGTAGATGTCAGGTTTATTTAATCCTGATGTATTTTTAACCTGTGCTTCCAATGGGTCTATTTCAAACATGATGCTTACTCCACTAACCATCCTCTTCAACTGTGAGTTATGATTTGATATCTAAGTATTTTATGCAAACCCAATTTTTTTTTTTAATATGCTCAGACTTCTCTCTAGCCAGACCTAGCTCAGCTATTCTCCCTCTAAACAGGCGTACAATGAATCTCTACAAGCTTTTGCACTTTGGTTTAAAAGTTATCTTGACCCCCACTTCTTTGGTCTTACAATGCTGTCTCATCTAATGATGGTCCAGTACTTTTGCAGCCTTCCGAGCAGCGGTGCTGGAACAATTTTTATAGTGGGGGTGCTGAAGGCAGATACCATGTATTTGGCTTGTTCTTACAGTACTACTTCAAGCCAGGACATGCGACAGTACCCCCCAGCACCCTTAGTTCTAGCACTTATGCTTCCAAGCCAGCTCAGTGCACAACTTTACAGAGATGCTGCCTCCAGTTTTTTGCCTGTGTATGATCCAACCGCTAAACTGAACTAAATGGAGTCTCTGGGTGAGATTTTCAAAGGCATTTAAAACCCAGATCCTCAACGGTATTTAGGCTCCTAACTGCCACTGAAATCAATCAGAGTTAGGTGCCTAAATGGCTTAGCAGCACAAGTCCCATTGACTTTCATTTAAACTTGTGCTAACTCACAAAGATTCATGTACAAATCCCACCTTCCATCTTTTTCTTGTCATGCTCTGGGACAAGCAGACTGTATGAATAAGAGAGGATCAACTCAACCCACTACTGCTGCATTGAAGAGTGCATCTATTGCTTCCCACCCTGCCCTCCTGTCGAAATGAATCTAGACACTTTGAACCTATATTCTTTACCATAGTGTTTTGTGTAGAGGTGAGAGAAAAGTATTAGGAGTCAGAACACCTGGGTTCAACTCCCAGGGTACGTCTACACTACCCGCCGGATCAGCGGGTAGCCATCGATCTATCGGGGATCGATTTATCGCGTGTAGTGTAGATGCGATAAATCAATCCCCCGTCGACTGCTGAACCCCAGCTCGGCAAGAGGCGGAAGCAAAGTCGACGGGGGAGCCGCGGCCTTCGAGCCTGCGCCGCGAGGACGCAAAGTAAGTAATTCTAAGTCGATCTAAGATACGTCGACTTCAGCTACGCTATTCTCGTAGCTGAAGTTGCGTATCTTAGATCGATCTCCCCTCCTCTCCCCCCCCCCACAGCGGTCGCCTAGGGCACTGTGATTTGGGGGGCGGCGACCGCAGCAGTATTTCAGCGGCAGGACCTTCCGGCGCTTCTGTGGGGGGGCAGCGGAAAAGCTGGCGGCACTCCTGACTAAACCTCTCTTGAAATGGCATTTTAGCCACATTCTAGAGACTGCCTTAGCAGTAACATGATGCCTGCGCTCCATTGCATTTAGTACAGGATTTTGCCTCCAGGAGTTAAAACCAATAACCTGGCATTGTTAATGGGTAATAAATATGCTTCAAATTAAGGCAAAAAAATATTTCAAACTCTGCATATGGGGATGTAGGGAATTCTCTAGTAGCCCCTAAAGGGAAGTCTAGCCCCTCTCCCACCCCAGCAAGCAATTTCATTCCCCGTCTGAGCTTTCCTCTAGAGTTACTCACTGAATATGATGATGAATTGTCATCTTGATGACCTTCAGGGGCAGTGAATTCCACATGCTGACTGTTCTGTAGTGCCATTAGAAGAGTTTAAAATTACATCGAGTCCCTCATTAGAGGAACTCAGCTCTCAGCCCCTCTTCCTCAATAAAACCACTTAAAAGAGAAATTAATCTAGGTGATTTGTTTCCCAGGACCCACTGCTGTAGCCATTCCACATTTTAAATTTTGTGAGAATGCCTACACAAAGGGACTAGTCTTGCTTGCAGGAGACTATGTGCTGCTTAAAGGAAAATATCCCACTTTGGTTCTAAATATCTTGCACTCTAATTTCTGCAAACTCCCCCGGACCCCCCTTCTTTCCCCCAAGCCATCATCCAAGCCTTCCCCAGGAGCATTTGGGGATCTAACAGCTGTGATAATTCTGTAGACACACATCAATCCTATAACTGTGCTCAGTGATTTACTTGCCTGGGATACCTTAGGCACAGTAACAGTGCCTGTGCTGATGTTTTGATCCTGCCATTCAGGGATAAGGCCAAATGGCCAGAAGCCAGCATACTCCTCTTCCTAGAAAGGCAAAGCTTTGAGTGGGATATGGTGGCCCTTCTCCAACAGCAGAGGGAAGGGCTGTAGGTGAAAGTCCTACTGACCCAGCAGCTGGATCCCAGCAGCCGGATCCCAGCAGCCCTCCTTAGCTTTGTGCATTGTTTATGGCTCATCCCAACTGCTCATGCAATAACAAGGCCACTGTTCCCTTCTCCAGGACCCTGCAAAGACTCAAAGCTGGGCAAGTTAGTTAGGGCAGCTGCAGTGGCAGTTACCCCCCTGGAAACAGGCACCCAGGGAACAACTATATGGAAAAAGCCAACCCAGTCTGTCTTTGTAACTTATTTATTTATGAAGTGTGAGGTAATGAAGAAAGTGCTAAATCCGACCACAGTGTTAACTCTAAAGTTTCTCAGTAGGTCAGTTAGGAGCCAGACAGCTCACTGGCTGCTCCGTGCGTCTCTGCTGCAAAGTAGAGAGTCAGCCCCATCAGTGCCAAGGGAGACGAAGGCCGCTGGTCCTACTCCCCTCCCCACCTCCCTTGAATCAACTGGTTAGTATTCACAGAAGAGGGAGATTTGTGGGGAGGTGAGAGAAGACCCTTGGCCAGCTGAACAAATGCAACTTCAGGGAATGTAGCTGCAGGTCAGCAAACAGAGGCTAAAAGTCCTGATCAGATCCCTTCTAAGAGGTGGCTTCTACCCACCTAGTAAAGACAAAGTAGCTCCAGGCAACAATTAGATCAGCCCTTGTTGTCAGTCCTGGGCTACACCTGGGATCTTAAGCAGCATCGCTCTTAAGAGCCTGCTTTTGGGGAATATGTGAAAGTCATCCACACACGGTAATTTTCACCCTCATCCTCAGAGAGAGGAAAACCCCATTCAATAGCCCATTGTACTGCTTGAGGAGCTGGGCCCCAGATAACGTCCTCCCCCCTCCCCCCCCCCCCCCAAGGAATCACTCACTTATTTCCAAACAGTAAATCAGAACATAGGACCCTTCTTGGACTATTCCTAGAAAGGCATCAGGAACCGCCCCCCAAAACACGCACTCTCCACGCTGCAGCAGGGACAATGCACACACTCCCCCGAAAAAGGTTTACAAAAAGACAAATCTTTAACAATACTCTTCAAAAAAGTTGTACAAAAATACAGTATTAAAAAAAGGGTCCTCCAGTATAAGACTCAGGCAGTTACAGCAGCAGTTTCTAGAACACAAACCTCAAGACAAGCTACTGTGTAAAGTGGTAAGAAAGTGAGGTATAGTCCATGTCAAGCTAGTCTCGGTTCTTCTCCAGTGATAGGAGTTTAATCCATGCATCATCCCACCCCTGGGAGAAAAAGGATCTTTAACGGCAGCCCTACCCCCTAGAGCAAAGCTTTCCCAACGCACCTCCAGGCATTCCCCAGCGGTCACTGCTTCTAGAGAGATGGACCCAAACTGGACCACTGGATTGCAACCCCCTTGTTTTCTGGATCTGAACACCCTGGCCTAGATTCTCTCTACTCAGTTGCAGTGGAGCAGGTGCCACTTAGGAATTTAATGGACTTCTTCTGGAGGGGATGTGTTGGGTACATGGTGTCAGCCCCCCCCCGCTGCAGAATAGGAGGTGGGATGTTGTGAAGGGTCGTGATTGGGGAGGTGGGCCAGTACAAACCCTGAGGATGGGTCAGGGAAGGGACGGTGGAAGAGCACCGCACCACGGGAACCAGTGCTGGGGTTGGGTTGAACAACAGAAGTTGGGTCAAACTTAATAGGTCCATGGCAGCAACGGCCATGTTAACGAACCACCCAAAATTGTGTGTGCATGAAAGTAAATTCACAGAATAGCTGGATTCAGTGACAGGTCCTATCTGTCTGAATGAGGATCCTGCCATCTCTAGGTTGGGGTTATCCACTCAGGCCCCTATTTTGGAAAAGGGCCTCAATTTTTGAGTGCCCAATTTCAGGCACCTGAGGCCTGAAGTTCAGAGGCACTAAGGCAGCTCCTGTGGGCCTCAGCCAGCATTGTTCCACATCTCTGTTCAGATGCTCAGCATCTCTAGCAGTCAGGACGCAGGTGCTTCAAGTTGGAGACCCTCAAAATGAGACACCCAGAACTCAATGGTCACTTTTGACAATTTCAGCCCAAGTGTCTTGCAAAATCCAGTGTCAAAATTACTCCGGTGCCAACCTACCAGCGTCCCCAAAGAGTTAACTCAGCCCACAGTTGGCAACTCCCTGCTCTGTTAAAGGAGGAACCCGAGACCAGACGTGAATAAGGGAAACAAAGAACCCATCCCCCGCACACAGTTTAAATTTCCTAGAATGCAAGCCATATTTGTGTGCGCTGGCTGCAGTGCATTCTGGGATCTGTAGTTTGGAGGGTTCACAATAACCAAAAATGTGCAAATCAATATAGGAAAGGTGTCAAGTTTTTGGTAGCTAACGTCCCTTGAGATGGGCGATTCGTTTCAGCAGCTGATGCTGTCTCAACTTCAGCTGCCTTTTCTCTGTAGCCATCCTTCTCTCTGCACTAACTAGCGACTGCAGGTACTCCGAAGCTTTGCTCAGGATCACCACTTTGGGGGTTTTGGGACAGTTAGCCAGACCGGGGACCTGATCCCTCAGTGCCAGGAAGCGTGAGCGGAGATCGTTTCGCCGCTTGCGTTCTAAGTAGTTGTGGTTTTTCCTCTTGGCCATGTCCTCGCTATCTGAGCTCGGGGCGCTCTCAGGTTTCAGCAGGCAAGGCTCAGGCGATGAGCTCTCTGCGGCTTGCTCTGGGCTGCTCAGGGGCTCCTCCTTGATCTCCTTCTCTGAGGCCTCCTCCTGGGAGCAGGGGTCTGGTGGAGAGCGGGCAGCGTAGTTGTGCTGTTGCTGATGGATGGAGATGTGGAAGCGTTTCATGCAGGGGTCCAGGGGGTCTGCTCGCACGGTGATGGTGACCGGCTTCCTCATGCTGAGCGATTGTCTCTTCTCCACTGTCACCACATCAATCTCTTCACCCTCTGTTCAAAATAGACGCAAGCAAAACAACCCATCACTTGGAATCATTCGACTATTCTCTTCAGCTACCCCTTGCCCAGCCTCTTAGCATGGGGCAGTGACATGCCCAAAGAAGAGACCATGGTGCAGCACCATACCTGGTGCATGGATCTCCAGTACCTCTTTATGTTCTGGAGATTATACAGTCACCCTGCTAGGTTAAACTTATCAGGAAGAGGATCATATTGCATGGATCCCAGTGCATTGCATAAAACAATTCTGCCCCAGGAAGGATGATTGAGTTGGTCTTTCCCACATCCCCTAATCCCAGTCATAGGACTGAGATTTCTCTCCTTAGCTTCAGGCTCCGTGTCCCAGGAAGTGGGACATGGATTTCTTACTGTTTCCCTTACACACCATGGGCAACACTCATTAAGAACAAAGACCCAACAGGCAAGAAATTCCTGCACCAGTCCTCACCTCCCCCAGCAGAAAGGAGGGGAGCAAGAGCCTTAGTGGCTGGGGACAGAGTTTGCAGGATAAAGATCTTCCCCTTGCTCCTGCTTGTCGGGCTCTTTCATGGCCCATTGGAATTGTAAATGAGGGATCTGGGGGCTGAGCTGCCCTTTGTTCCTGTTCACTGCAGCTTCGCACTTTAGTGACTTGTTACTTTTCACAAGTTATAAATCCTATTCACCCCCCACCCTGGTATTCTCCTCTCCCCATTCAGCTGGGGGGGAGAGGGGGAGAGACAATCCTCCCCTCTCACAGTGGGGGAGGGGGGACATTTTGCCATCAGGTTCAATGAACCTCTAAGCCATCCACCATTTAACATTCCTCCCCTCACCACCTCAAACATGTTCAGCCTTAAAGAAAGGGTCTGAGGGGAAAGGTTATCAAAGCTGTAAACAAAGAGAACAGACCCAACTCTTTAAAACTCCATTCTAGCCATCCCTGAATTATAGCGGCTACTATCAATTCACTCCCTGCCACTTTCCAAAGTCACTTGGTCTTTCCCCAAGAGATTGTAAAGCTCAAAAGCAAGCACAGACCCCTTGTGCATGGCATTCCAACTGGCTTAGCAATGCCTTTGCATTAGCAATGCCTTTCACTCAATCAAAACACTTCACAAAGATGGGTATTGCCTCCATTTTACAGTTGGGGAAACAGAGGCAGAGCTGTTTAATATACTTGCCCACAGTCACGCAGCTAGTCAGTGAATAAGACCCTCAACACAGAGTGAAGCTCTATGCTAGCAGACAGTGGAGGTCTGTCTCCTTTTGCTCGTTGGCAATACTCATCATGCCAGTAGATTATTGTTAAATCAGAAGAGAGGTTGGGACCCAGGGCTCTTGATTCCCAATCCTCCGCTCTCCGCATTAGACCACATTGTCTCCCATGCCCCTCTAATGCTAGAGAGATTATCCTTCAGAGGGCTTGCACTACTTGGTGATCAGCAGTCTAGAATTTGCTACTGTGGTTTTATTATTTTAGGTGACACACACACCTCCTGATAGTCAATGCTATTTCCTGGTTGCTTTGTACTGTGCACTTTTTATGCCCTTCTTTTGTCACAAACTTCCATTGTGTGGACAATAGTATCGTTTCCCCATTAATAAAAAATCTGACTGGCTGGGCCCCTCCTCCCAGCCAGGTGGCCATTGGCTACCTCAGCAGGCGCTTGGAATGTTGCTGCTGCAAAGCTACCCATCCCTCATTGGCCAATGCCCAAGTCACTCACTGAGGCCCCCCTCATTGTTTGCTGCAATCTGTTGCTTTTTGTTCTGGGACCATGTGGCCAGGAGCATGTGCCCAAGGGGCCTGGATTCAGATCAGGTAAAGTGCAGGTCACCGAAGTAGCAAGATTAAAGTAGAAATAATGAATGCAGTCCCCCCCCCCCCGCCCCACTATTTGAGATTAAGCCCTTTAGAGCCTGCAGCCTCCTTACTATCTCCATCATCCTAATGTAATTAAATCTTAGTCCTAAAGGTGCTTCTTGGCCCAGCCATCCTCATTCCTGGAATGAGTCATAACTAAATTACTCATGCCTGACTCATCAGTCAGACTCTAGTATTAAGGTCAAGATAATGAGGTGTCTAGCCCTGCACCCCCAAGGTTGTGTCAGCACTTCTGCCATACCCCCCCCCCCCTTCGTTTCAGAGGGCAGTCATTTAAATCTTGCCTGGAGTTTAGGTGTATCAAAATCACACCTCCTCCATCTGGTCATTTCTAGAAGGAGCACAAAAAAAATTAGCAGCTGATTTGGGAGGATTTTTGCCTGCCATTAAGTGACAAATTTAAGACAAGGGCTTTTAAAAAAAAAAAAAAATAGCATGTATTAAACTTCCAGCCCTACAGATCAAGGCTCAGACTTAGTTTTGGTGGCTTGACACACCATTCCCTTGATCACTTTTAAGCCTCAGTCTAGTATTTACACCAGTTATCCTGCAGTGTGAGACTGGATAGGACCCAGGAGACAGGACCCTTTTGCAGAGGCAGGGCTAGGAGATGCATCTAGTTGCTTGGTAGCATGCCTCCCCCCACATACCAAGAAGGGATGTCCCCAGAGACATGAACAATTGTTTTGTGACAGTCAAAGCCCACAAAGAGATTTTGCCTTTTGTCCTAGGAGGCCATCAGAGACAGGCTGCAAAGGGGAGCTGTCTGATCAGCTGAAACCTAGTCGTGGAGGAGCACCTCAGCCTGGGTGCTGTAAATAAAGCCGAAAGAACACCAATATGGCTGCGGTAGGAAGCATTACAAGAGGATCTAAAGCGAGCTGCAAACTTCCCCATGCAGCTTCCAGGCTCAGAGAGCGTTCCCCAGAGGAGCCCAGCGCCGTCTCCTAGCAGGAGGGAAAGATTTTTTTTTTTTTTAAAGCAGCAGAATTCTGGAATCTGGGGTCCCTCCAGGGTCACCCCCTCCCTGCAATGTGCAGGGGGTTCCCAAGCAAAACTCCTAGGGGGAAAGAGACTGTTCAGCTTCCCTTTGTTCTTGTCCGTGGGCTTTACACGAGCTTGGGAGTCACAACAAAAGGAGGCTGGGCTTCCGGAGAGCCGTTCCCAGACTGTTTACCAACACATGTGTAAACGGGAGCGCCACCAGCACGGCGGTTTTGCAATGCTGGAGAAAGCAGAAAGTTCACTGGGTTGCTGGGACCAGCCCACACCTTGATTTTAAGCAATGGAACTTGTGGGGTTTTTTTTAATCCCTTACCAGAATCGCATTGCCGCTCGGGCCCGGAGGAGGCAGGGGGATGTTTGTTCTCAGCCAAGGGACAGGGGAAGACGGCAGCAGGATCCACGCACTCGCTCACCGAGTTGTTGAACCCGAAGTCCTGGGCAAAGGAGGGCTTGTGCGGATTAACCCTTTGCGTGCCCGTGGAGAGTTTCTCGGTCATAACTTTCTCCAGCCTCTCCCGGGCGGAGAAGCCGCTCCACATGCAGTCCTGGAGAACGAAGGCGCTCAGGTTCCCAAAGATCTCCCCGGTGTCGATCAGATACTCCGGCTCTTCCCCGGCCAGGCAGCAGTGGGAGAGCCAGTCGGACCTCTCCCCTGCCCCGGGGCAACAGGTTTTCCCCCCCGCGCTGCACAGGGGCGACATGGGGGGAGTGGGCACCAGCTCGAATTTCTTCCAGATGTCTTCGCTGGGGGCGGTGGATCGGTAGAAATCCTCCTCGGAGTCATGGTCATAGAAGTAATGCTGGTAAGAGTCGAACTCCATCTCTGGAGGGGGTCGCCTGGGGATCCCAAAGCGCAGTGTCAGCATCATGGGGGAGGGGAAGAAGAGGAGATAAGCCCCCGCCCCAAGCCAGGCAGGGAAACATCCCAACATCAGGTCAGCCTCTGTACCGTGGCCACCCCACGCCCCCCAAAACTCTTAATTACGGGGCGTTCGCGGCATCTTCCCGTGCGGGATCAAATCCCCACTGAACGCACTCACCAAGGGGGTCCCAACCGCCCACACACGGACCGCGCCCACTAGAGACCCCAAAGCCCTAAATCCCCAGGGAAACTCCCACGCGCGGAGCTGCTCCCTCCCACCCACCCACCGTCCAACGGCCCCCCATGCACGTGGGGCGGGTAAGTTACAAACGGGTCGGTCCCCGCTGCCCGGCTTGGAGCAGGGCAGAAGCGCTGGGGGGAACCGCGCTGCCTCCAAGTTTCCCAGGGTCACCAAACTACAGCCCCAGGAAGAGAGAAGATCAGCCCCAGGGCCCCACCCCTTAGAGTCACCTTTCCCCCGTGTCCTGCTCTTGCTCCAAGCGGGCGGCTCGCTCTGGCTACAGCCTACACCCCCGGGGCCGGTCCCCGCGATCAGAGCGACCGAGCTGAGACTCGGGTGCATTGTTCCCCCACCGCCTTATATCCCGTCTGCAGCGAATGGCCCCGCCCCCGGCAAGCGGACCCCCAACCAGGGGGCTGTGATTTGCATAATGGGCGGGGCGAGTCCTTGTAAATCACCTCGGTGCTCCGCCCAGCTCCGCTGTTAATGCTGCAGTTCCCTCTTGGCCCTGGTAATGGCACAGCAGAGCAGCTGACTGTCCAAAGCACTGGCCGGCCGTGGGGGTCCCACCGCAGCCCACTTCCCAAGGAAAGCAGCCAGCAGCGGGGCAGCATCAAGGAGTGTTTGCTCACAGGCACTGTAAGGGCAATTGAATCTTCCCTGCACTAAAAACACACCCGAAGTCCTGCCCTTGCCTGCAAGCCATGTCCTAAACCCACGGGCTAATCTGTTAACCCCAGTATAGGACAGCTGTGGATGGGAGAGAAGCCCTGAGTCCTACCCCCAGCTCTGGTACTGACTTGGCGTTGACCTGTCCGTGACTCCATTTCCCCTCTGTACAAACAAGGCTAACGTTGCTCGTCTTTGTAAAACACCTGAGGGGGGGGGGGGTGCTGAACACCCGCAAAACAAAAGCAACCTTTGAGAAACATTTTTTTCACCCAGGTTAGCCTGTAGTTTAGCAGCTGATACTGTGGGAGTGGTAGATTATATCTGTTAGAGTAGTGTGTTCGGCGTATACTCACTTTTCTGCAAAGTTATTTGCCCGACTTACTCGTGAACTGATTATTTATATTGTACTTAGAGGTCCCAGCTGAGCGCTGGGCACGGTTTGTGCTAGGGGCTGTACATGCACATAGGCTCCGTCGTAGACATAGGCTATGTCAGGCTGGGGTATAAAAACCAAAACACCCCTGACCAATATACCATCCTGACAAACCCCCCAGTGTAGATGCAGCTCTGCAGACAGAAGAGTGCTATAGGCATAGCTAACTGTGTTCAAGGAAGCGGCATTCCTACAGTGGCAAACAATTTCTAGGGCAGCATAGGCAGGGGACGCTTATTACGCCACTTACTTACTTACTAACATACTATGTCTACACTGCGGAGCCTATGCTGTAGTCATAGAGCTTGCAAACGACACTATTTTAATATTTTTATTACTTCTCGTTATTATGCTGAATCTGTATTAATCTGTCTTGTTTGACTATTTGTGTCGTGTATTTGTTAAATAGGTAAAACAGTAAAAAGGTTTAAAAATACAAGGTATATGTTTGGTTGTTTTAATATCAGAGGCTGTTGGATGTAGAATGTAATTTATGAAACAAACACATAGGATTACAGTAGTAAGAGAGGAAAGGCCTATTCAAGGCATTAAGTTTCTCCATTAATACAAAGATGGAGTTTGCAAATTCCCAGGCAAATCTCTTGGTGGAAGGCTGTGCATGGAGCATATATTGATTTGTTCTTGAAATACTAAAGAATACTTTAGTACAACATGCTCCAGCTGTCATTTGCACCCTCTTCCCTAGTCAGTTGTGGACTGACATGCTTGGAAGCCTTCTGCTTTATGTCCATTCATCCTTTTAGAGAATACTCTTATTTCCACTAAAGAACTAAATTTCTTCTCCAATGCAGCTAACGTCCTGTAATGAAGATGAACTAGTGTCCAAGAACTCTCAGTGCTTCCGGAGTGAGAGGTGAAAGGAGGATGGTGCAGTGGTTAGAGCACTGTGCATGAGCCCAGATCCTCATCAGCTTGTTGGCATCTAGCTCCCACTGATTTCTGAGCCTGAGCCTCTGGCGTATCTACATCATCATGGGGATAAAAATCCTGCAGCTGGTCTGGGTCAGCTGACTCAGGCTCCGAGACTTTTATCCCCAGGTGGACATACCTCTGTGCCTCAATTCTTTATCAGCAAAATAGCAATAATCCCTACCTCTCAGGGGTGCTGTGGGGATCAAATATTTTAACAGATTGTAAGGCGCTCAGATAGTCTGATAAGAGGTGCCATATAAATCCGTACCTAAGACAGGCAGAAAAATGATCACCTACTCAAGGGAATACAAAGAGTGGGTACTGCACGCAGCTGATTTCAGCTACTTTATATTGAACAATGCACATGGCTATATAGGACACTTCAAGCTAATCCAACTTCCATTATTTTTCACAGAGCAACAGGCAGGTACTAAAATGGCCCATACCAGATCAAGACCCCACACTGAATCCAGAACCAATTTACAATAGAATCTACATGGAATACAACTGAATGAACAACCTCCTACCCCAAGCTTCTTATTGGATCAGAATCTATTTCACTAGGAGGGTGGTGAAGCACTGGAATGCGTTATCTAGGGAGGTGGTGGAGTCTCCTTCCTTGGAGGTTTTTAAGGCCCGGCTTGACAAAGCCCTGGCTGGGATGATTTAGTTGGGAATTGGTCCTGCTTTGAGCAGGGGGTTGGACTAGATGACCTCCTGAGGTCCCTTCCAACCCTGATATTCTATGATTCTATGATTTATCCTAGCCAGGACTTCAGTATTAAAAAGCGCCACCATCTGGCGACTAGCTGAAATTGCACCCTCCAAAACGTTCCCCTTTTGTAACTGAAGTTACATAAGGTTAATTAAAAAGTTGGTTACACAAAAAAGGAAGTGGATGTTACCAAAGATCTATGTTCACTTAATTCTAAATGTCAGGTTGAGATGGGATGGAAACTTCCTGTTGGTTTAAAGAATAACATTGACAAGAGGAAGAAGTGGAAAGTAAAAAGAAACTTAATTGGAGAGGTAAATAAGATTTTTAGTTTAAGTAAACATAGCAGCTTTCTTGCTTCTGGACCCCCAAAGTGGAGAGGGACTTGCTGAAACCATCCCTAACAGCTGCCCACTTCTGGAGTGCATCAGCCAGGAGCTCAACTGACACAAACACCCTACAGAACAGGAGTGGGAGGGAAATATTTTGGTAAATATTGGACAAACCGCTACAAATATGAAAACTGCCAAGAGATCTTTAAACACCCAGGGAGAGCAGAGAGAACATGGAATGTTAAAGTCTCACACTGGCAGGCTCTCAGCTGACATGCTCTGGAAAGATGAAGGCTGAGCCATACCAGAAAGATCTTAATCTGAATTAGCACATTGGGCCAAATTCATTCAAGGCCTATATATATATTTAAAAAAACCTTCAGTATTCTAGCCCCAGATCACCACAATATAATAGGAAGCATTCTAATACTGTATTTCATTTTTATAAGGGCCATTGTCTCATTCATTGTCTTGACAATTGGCAGAAGTATTTATATCTATTCACCAGTGTAGTATCTAAGCAATGAGAAGTTTAAAGTTAGGCAGATTAAACAGTCTCAAGAAATTGAGGAATATTTAAGGCTTAAAGAAAGTGACAGTGATCCAACATGGAAGGTAAAAGCCCTTTGAGATTAAATAACGTCATCAGTTACATGATCTTCATTGAGGATTTTGGGTAGGAAGGAGACTGGCATTGCAGTTGGGGGTTGAAAAGCTAAGCGCTGAAATTCAATATACAGGTCTGTCTCATCTTATGCTGGGGTTACGTTCCGTAGTCAGCGCCTAAAGCGAAAATCGCGTATAGTCAAAATTACATTGAGTTTAATGGCGGGCGGAATCCCCCGCACTACAGAAACAGTATTTAAATTGTTATTTTTCTCTTTTTTTTTTTTTTTTTGCCGACCGCGTAAAGCTGAAATCACACATGTTAAATGCACCTAAGATGCGACAGATCTGTACCAGCAAGTCTCCCTGAGGAAGCTCATAACATTGTCACAAAATAGGAACTAAATCTACTTTGGCTTTGCCTACAATTGGCATTTTTCTTCAGCTTTCCCATGGGCGCAGTAGGTGATGGTGGGAGTGCTGTTACATACAGGACACCAGTATTTTAACCACTGTGGGTGAGATCCTGACAGCTCCACTTAATTCAATAAAGCTACGTCCATTTACAGCAGCTGAGGATCTGGCCCTAGTCTCATCTAGACCACAGAGAGAGGACTGACTACACCCTAGCATTGGTGTTGCAGGAGTGCTGCAGACCAAGTCTAGCTAGAAAAAGCAGGGCAGCCTCTATCTCTTTCAAATCTTTCCATCATTTGCTCCACAATTTCCTCTTTATTCATTAACAGGAGGGGGGCTGGGAGTGCAAAGAGTTAATTTGACTCCAGGACAAAAGCCTGGGCTAACAGATTTAAGGAGAGGCAATTAGCCAACCCCTCTGACTGCAGCACAAATATTTGCATCATTGCTCCTTAATTGCTTCCTCAATGTCTGGGATGGGGAGCCTTCATTTGAATGGCTTCACCTTTTTAAGCAGAACAGTTTAGCAGGCAAAGACAGGCCTCCAGGCAACACCCCCCACCAGAAGCATCAGGGTGATTTATAATTTATGAGCTGCCGGTGGTGGTCCTGGGGAGGCCCATAGGAGAGAGCAGTTGGCAGAGATTCACCCACCAGCATCATCTGGTACATTTCACACCATCAAAGACTACTCTAAAGCTTGGGAATGCACAAGACTACAATCCAGGGTCTGAAAACAGGATCTTGCAATGGAAAGTGTCAGGCATCTTCAACTCCAAGCATCCCTACCTGCGCCAGTTAGAACTATCGGTCTTCTTCGCTGGGACAGGGCCGTTCTGGGGGTTTGGACGACCTCAGCTCCCATCCGTTTTGGCAGAATTGATTTAATTTTAAACGTTGCTGTTCTGGCTGTGAAGATAAGCCCTGCCAGCTGTGCGTGGCCGCGGTGTTGCCGGCTGGAGACACCCTGACACAACAGCTCTGGGAAGTATGAAGGGCACCCCGTCATCTCAGTAAGGGCTGAGGTGACAGCTTGAAGGCAGATGTGAACTTTCTTGCTGCTGCTCATTTTAGCAGAAGCACCCAAGCGAATGTGACAGTGGCAGATATTGGGGGGCACCGAGGGAAAGCTGGGGGCCAGGAGGAAGAAAGGAAGGAACAACACTGATCACAGGTCTGGGAAGGAAAAATAAGATCCAGTACTGCCTAGACAGCTTGATTCAAAGCCCTGTGTAGTCAGTGGCAGTCTTGCCCCAAATCTTGAGGCCTGGCGGAGAGAAGGAGCTGTTGCCTGAGATCCCTGCATTGGAGCCTGTAATGGGGGAGGGGAGCAGTTGGCAGTGACAAGCGGATTCACTAGGGGAGAGGGGACATTGCAGCCCTCCATTGCTAACCCCAGTCTAGCGGCACCCGTCCGAGCAATGCTGGCGACCCCAGGCCTGACAGACAGCTTGCCCTGAGCACCACCTCACATAACCCTGCTCAAAGCAGGTCGCACGGGCACACAGCAGAGGAAGCCAGCGGCCCAACCCCAGCAAGGCTCTTACCATTGCTAATCGCAGCAGAGGCGAATGGTGGGAAGGTTTATTGAGAATCCCCCTGGTGCAGACAAGGCCTTAGAGAGTCAAATACAAAAGAAATATTTCTAGGAACATCTGCGTGAACCCGAGCCGGGCTAAGAACGCCTCAGGACATGGGGTGGGAATTCCCCCACCTCCTCCATCTATGGCCCTACACAATAGGTCAGGTGTGTTACTGCCTTGCCTGCTGCGGAAGGCTGGTGGTTGTTGGAGTGAGGATCAGGGCTGGATGGACTGTTCCTCTGTCAGTTCCCATTAGCCTGCTAATTAGCTCAAGGTTGCATCAGGAATAACCAGTTTCCGTCCAACCACAAAGGGGAGGTGCCACAGTGCGACTTGGTCCATTTGAAATTCTTCAGAGGTAGCAGTTCCAGGGTTCTGCAGTCTGAAGGCTGCCTCTGTAGGGTCCAGCCAGGCTGGATTGTCCCAGGAGCTGGACAGTTGGACTTCGTGGTCTCAGTTCTCGGTGCGGGGAGGGCAGATCGAGGTTAGAGGAGAGGATGTGCCTCCAGGCACCGCCGCTGTCTTGGGGCCTGGACATTGTTCCATGTAACAGAACCACAAGGGCAGATCTCCCAGCTTGGAGAGGAGCAGTAACATCACGTTGCTCTTTAGTTTTCCCCCTTAGCCTAGGCGGGCAATTGTCTTGACGGGCTCTGGTTTAACAGCCAGCAGTTCTTCTTAGGGCTTGTCTACATGGGGAAATTGACTAGCTATACCAGTATAATTATATTGGCATGGCAATGCTGGTGACACCCCCCGTGACAAACCATTGGAAAAGAGCACTCTTATTCTGTTACAAGAGTCTCCGGGGGGAGGGGGGGGCTCTTACCTGTATCCCCAGGTGGTGTCAGGTAGGGCAGAGAGGAGGATCTGTGGTCAGGATAATTATACTGGTCTAGCCATGATGGTATATTTCCCCACGGGGACGAGCCTTAGCCATGTGAGGGGTTCCCGTGATGAGAGGCATTTGGGGGCAGCAGAGAGAACCATGTGGAACCCCGTCGTGTCCCCCCCACCCCAGAAGAGAGGCCACGTCTGTAAGTGATAATGTAACAACTGTCCCTATGAAACATGAATCGGATGCACATTTGGGAACCTTGTAAGAGCTGCCAGGAGGAAGGTAGCTACTGGGAATACCCAGGCAGGCAAGTGGAGAAAGCGATAATAGGCCATAGCCAGGCGCTCGATGGAGTCTATTGACATACAGAACAGAAGACCAACCAGGCCCAGAGAGCCACATAGGCTCAGCCTGGGAGCACAGGGCCCTGCATTCAGGGCCTGCTGTGACTTCAGTTAAGCACGGGGTTAAAAACCAAAACCCTACTGCCGAAGCCCTGAGGGCCCTTGGCCCACCCACCCCCATGGGCCAGCTGCACCACCTCAGCCTCTTGTCAAACACCTGGCCGGTGCGGCGAGCCACAAATCCTCCGGCGCCGGGAAATCCGATACGGGCACGTCTGAGACAGTTTCCTCTACTTCGTTCACGCAAAGCTGGCAACAGTCTGCACCGCAATTTACCCCTGCTGGTCGCCACGGGGGAAGCGATAGTCTTGACAGGGCTCAGGGACTAGGATCATCTGCGGTAACAGCCAGAGCTCCGTCTACTCTACGCACTTCTGCTGGGGGTGTATTAAGGGTCCGTTTTTTGCCAGCGACACCACAAGAGACCAAGTGAGGAGCCTGAGTAGTAAGTGAGCTGTATGAAGACCCCACGACGCTGGCAGCTGAGTGTGCCTATAAGTATAATCCCGTGTGGCCCATTAGGTGCATGTTATGCAACAGGAGATGTCCATTTGCAAATAAGCTCATAGCCCCGACTAGACCATTTCAGGCCTTTATCAGTAAAGCTGGGGTGGGGAGGGAGGAATTAAATGCAACTCCCTCCTGCAGCCAACACTTGGGATCCTGCTTGCACCTGGAGATGGGAATGCCCAGTCCCAGCTCCTTTACTGAAATCTGGCCTCCAGAGGCACTGACATCTCAGAGAGCTGAAGCCCCACCCAACATGAACCCAGGTTGCTCTGCGTGGGTGCCAGGGTCCATCCGGGCAGAGCCTCTTGCCGGACTGGGGCCAATGACCATAAGGGTTATTGTGAAAACAGAGAAAGGGGAGTCCCCCTCATGCACAAGGAGAACTAATAATTGACTATATCCTGAGCCTGAAACAGGGTCTGATTATGAAGTCCACCTAGAGCAAGAAGAACAGACCCTGGATAACTCTTTCAATCACTAGTTGTTGCTAAGGTATCGTTTTAAACGACAGGCACTGTATCCGTGAAGAAGATGCCATGTCAGTCAGCACCAGTCTAGGCTTTGCCACAGTTACAATGATACGGCGGAAAGTCTCCAGAACATGAGAGCGATCTACAACCCTTTCACCCCAACTGAGGCCACGACGCTGACCGATTCTGAAATGCAGCCACTGCTGGGGTGGAGCACGGCAACCGGAGATAGTGTAGTGCAGCCCTCTAAAACAATCCAGGCCAGGGCTCATTAATAGTGATATATAACTCAGTGATAATGTTTGCTCCTTCCAAAGGTGACAAAGCATCTATAGAGAAGACCGATCTTTTCCGCATGGCAGAACGAAGTGGAGAAAGGAATCCAGCATTGCTCTTTGGGGCACAGGGTGTCTTTTTGCTCTGTTTCCACAGCACATAGCACAATGCGGGTCTAGTCCTTGACTTGGACTCCTAGGCACAACCACGATATAAACAATATTGCGAATAGGGGTACCAAGTTCCCATGGTTAGTTTCTTT
This sequence comes from Emys orbicularis, assembly GCF_028017835.1. Lineage (NCBI taxonomy): Eukaryota > Metazoa > Chordata > Testudines > Emydidae > Emys > Emys orbicularis. The sequence continues at coordinate 8,241,784 of NC_088705.1, forward strand.
TCTCCTGATATATTTGGTCAATTAAAGGTTACGGCACATACCAATCTGGTTCACACACGAATGTCTGATAATTAGGTTACATTTAATCAGAGTAGAATAAAGGTCATATAGAGGTATTAGATCATAGCCCGCAAAGCCACCTGTAAGCCTAGCAGTGCGAAAACCATCAAGAAGGGTGACTGCTATAATACAAAGGTCTAATTCAATCTGTATCCCATGCAGCTAGCTAGCTTAGAAAAGACCTACAGCATGATCTGATACTACAACCAGATTGTCTGCTCTACAGGAGCCAAGTTAATTACCTGAAAAAGAAGATGCTTATATACAACGTATTTCTTAAATCCAAGTAAGACGTACACTGAAGCTCAGAGTGGTTCAAAGACTTCCCATGGTCTTGCATGGGTGTATTTTCACCTAGCCACCTACTGATTAGAAATACAAAGCCCCCATTCCCGGACATCTAAATCAAACATAGGCATTTCTAAATTTAACTTTTGGCAGCTTATTAAAGCTGGCCAGGCCTGCTGGGCTCTGGCTGGATGACCAAGGTGGGTGGGAGACCAAGACATTCTGACCTTCAACCGATCTTCTGATCATTCACCAGCTTTACATATCTGCAGTCAATGTTTGTTTCTTTCAAGCCATAAAATTGGCCAGCTGAGAGAGAGCAATTGTCTCTCTGATCTGGTATTCTGTCTGGACACCGACCGGCACTGGATGGTTTAAAGGGAAACCATCAATTTAACGGGTAGTCAGGAAAAACAAAAAAGAAGTTGAAAGTAGTTGCAAGTTTTACACCTGCCCCAAGTCCTCCTGGCCAATTTTTGTGGTTTTACAATCACACCATCCTGTTTCTAAATTGTTTTTACTATCCCCTATGACTGTGTGAAAGGCCCAAACAAACTAGGGAAAGTAACTGACCAGACAGGGGAATACAGTGAAATTGACAGCACGCAAAGTGCTGTCAAATGCGCAGAGTAAACACACTGACTAAAATCACTATTCTGCAAAGATCATAGGGATTCCTTGGAACAACAGGAGTGAAATATTCAGTCAGAAGTGTCATTTTTAATTTGACGGCGTCCCTTCAAACGGAAAGGACGAGCTCCGCTATAATGCACCCAATTGTGTACGGCATAATCAAGGGAAAACTCTTCCTTCTCACCAGCTGGGAGTCAGTTTACAACCCCATCACTTTCAGGGCCTGTAAAATCCACTCAGACTGGCAATTCACCCCTGACGAGAGCAAAGGCAGGGGGAGGAGGGATTTATTTACTATGTGCTGCCTCAGAAGAACACTAAAATAGTTAAGTATCAGAGGCGTAGCCGTGTTAGTCTGGATCTGTAAAAAGCAACAAAGAGGCCTGTGGCACCTTAAAGACTAACAGATGTATTGGAGCATAAGCTTTCGTGGGTGAAACGCATGCGTCTGACGAAGTGGGTATTCACCCACGAAAGCTTATGCTCCAATACATCTGTTAGTTTTTAAGGTGCCACAGGACTCTTTGTTACTAAAATAGTTGTGTGTCTAGGCAATAACTTAAGGGCTTCTCAGCAGACTGATAAAAGCCCTGGGGATGGCAGCAGCTCAAACCCAGCCTTCCAAGTCAGGGAGAATCATCTCAAGATCTATTTAGTTAATCGTTAGCTGTCCTCACAGATGGGTAAACTGAGGCACAGTGAGGTCAAGGGCCCATCCACACTATACTTAACAGGTGGGTGAATGCTGCCCCCGGTATTTGCAAATATGCTTTTGAATCAAACCCCATCGCATTCTCTTGGAGATGTTATTCACAATCCCTTCCGCTCCGCTCCTGCTTTCTAAACAGCCAGTTGAGCAGAGCATGGAGCCCAAGCTGATCTGTACTGAGTGAAAGCAAACAGTGATGCAACCCTGGGCGATTCCCGGCCACCCTGCCAGGGGAGCTGATGTAACAGAAAAGGGAGAGAAGTGAATTCAAACTATGCACACGGCAGATAAGAGCGATTGCTGTGCATGGGATAGGCCACTTCACACCCAGCCGTTTCCCTGCTGTCCCTGGCCAAAAGCATAGAGCAGTGGTTCCCAAACTTTAACAACCTGTGAACCCCTTTCACTGAAATGTTGTCTCCTAAAAATGAATATTTCCAGGGATTTTCTCCTTTACCTGAGTATAAATTATAAAAGCAGTGATCTTGGGAATATAAAATTTGTTTTGATGACATGCTTATTACACACTATGTATTATTAATTATTATTTATCATTACAGTATTTTTATTACATTATGAAAACGGCAACACTCTTCCAAGCTCTCACTTTCGTAGCTCGTATCACTTTGAATAAGCCTGTTATAAGACAAGGCTCCTATGTTTCATCAAGGAGTATCAGATGTAAAACAGCATGAAGGTATTTAAGAAGGCAACTCAAAGAGTTCCTCCTACACAAGCATTCAAGTCTTGAGCAGTCCAGGCAAACATCACACAGTACAACAAAGCTTAGCTGCCTATTTAATTTTAAAAACAGCAAAACATATCCACCTCCCTTTCCATTTCTTATAAGGAGTCCTTGAAGTTTAAATCTCCTCAGTGTGACAGATTATGCTTGCTTTGATTTGCTTAGCTCTTGGAAGTCCAGGGGCTCCGGGCTGCTGGCCCCGTGCTGCCCAGAGTCCCTAGGGATAGCTCTGTCCGCCATTAGGGAATTTTTTCCCGAGAACCCCCTGTAACATTTCGCGAACTCCCAGGGGTTCACGAACCCCAGTTTGGGAACCACTGGCATAGAGCCAAAGAGATGTGACCACCCCCTTTGCAACAGGGGACAGTGCCCCTGTGTGCTAATTATTATCATGCCTACGCTCTAGTCCCTTTGGAAGGCACTCGGATTCCTCACTGATGGGTGTAATATAAATTCCTAGGTGAACAGACTACTGAAGTATCTTCAGTAATGATGGTAGGTGACTGATAGAGACCAACAATTCAAGCAATCCCTTAGCAAATAGGATGGGATCCTGAACACAGCAGTTCTTCAACCCCCCCCCCCTCCCCCCCCCTCCCCCCCTCCCCCCCGCCGGCCAGACCGCCAGCACCCAGATAATTATTCAAAGAAGAGATCCACTGAGTATCCTTCATGCATAGGGCTGGGCATGTAAAGACACATGCAGTTATTTTGTGTGAAAGCAACAAGGGGGGGGGAAATGTGAAGTCTAACAAATAAACCTTTCAGTGGCGTGTGTGTGTGTGTGTGTGTGTGTGTCTGTCTGTCTCTGGGAAGATCCCAAGGGGTTTTAAATCCACAGAGGCAAATAATTTCTTGAGAAAAGAAAATCTCCTGTGCATGGTTAATTACCTGATATCTAGCTACTTATCCTGCCCACATCACCGGAGTCTCATATCACCTCCCTCCATTACTCCTCTACCCTCTCCCTGAGAGAATAAAATCAGGTTTTCCTCAGCAGTTGTTCCTTCTGTTTCAAAAGGTTACATCATCCAATCGAGAGGACAGAGACACAGGCAAACCACACACAATGGTGAGGATCATAAGAACATAAGAAAGGCCGTACCGGGTCAGACCAAAGGTCCATCTAGCCCAGTATCCTATCTACCAACAGTGGCCAATGCCAGGTGCCCCAGAGGGAGTGAACCTAACAGGCAATGATCAAGTGATCTCTCTCCTGCCATCCATCTCCACCCTCTGACAGACAGAGGCTAGGGACACCATTCCTTACCCGTCCTGGCTAACAGCCATTAATGGACTTAACCACCATGAATTTATCCAGTTCTCTTTTAAACGCTGTTATAGTCCTAGCCTTCACAACCTCCTCAGGTAAGGAGTTCCACAAGTTGACTGTGCGCTGCGTGAAGAAGAACTTCCTTTTATTTGTTTTAAACCTGCTGCCTATTAATTTCATTTGATGACCCCTAGTTCTTGTATTATGGGAATAAGTAAATAACTTTTCCTTATCCACTTTCTCCACAGGATCGACTCCTCCAAGGAACAGACATCCCCACACCCACCAGCCCGCACTGTGCTCCACCACAGCCAACAAGCAAGTTGCTGAGAATCACAGTCCTAGCATGGACAGGACAATCTGGGAGCAGACTGAAGGTTTAAACTTCATGAAGAAGCTGGTGGTTGTGAATCAGTCGCCCCACTCTTTGCAACAGTCCACACCAGCTACAGCACACACCTTAACCATGCTCCCTGAACTGTGCTGAGAGCGAGACCTGGCTACAACCAGGGCTTTGGCCCCATTGAAAACACCTTTCCGGGTGGGTAGGTCCCGTCTGTGCTCCAAAATGGAAGCAGGCTGTAACCACGCCCACCGTCAATGCGGTGCCCAGGAACCATTCAGTGGCAGAGCCATGGAGTTCCGGCTCCCTGGGCAAGCTGAGCTGCCCATAAACAAGCCCCAATGTATTGCAGACTGTGCACTCCCAGGATGCAGTGTGGTTCCTCCTGGAAGCTCTGAGAACACAGGGTTCAAGGGGTGGCCCAGGCAGGGACGGCCCTAATCCTCTTGGTTTTTAGTGGTATCCGGGAACAGCAGCTGAAGGGCTCAAAAAGAAATCGAGGGCTGACAAGGTTAAGATTGTCTTTCAACCAAATGGGAAGAACAAAGATATGAGCCTTTCAGCCCCTCCAATATAAACATACACTCCAAGCTACACATGCGCACATACACACATGAAATATACAAACATCTCAATATTAAAGGTGGGCCAACCCAACCCATCCCTCTGAGCCAATCCCCTTCCCCTCCAAACGTTGGGGGAACGCCTGGCTCCTGTCCCAAAGTTTGTAGCTTGTCGCTGTGTGTGTAATGAGCTGAACTTTTGGGTTTCCCCCTCACACACACACACACACACACACTTCCATTGTACATCTCATCCCAAAAGATCCCAAAGCACTTTGCAACCTATGGACAGCAGCACCACTGAAATGCAGCCACCTCTGGGTGGGGGGGGCAGGGGCTCAAAGTCAACAGGCGCACAGCACCTTGTACAACGTTAGGCAGAGGGGAAATATTGACCAAGGCCCCCTGAATATTCCTCCCCTTATCCCTGTCCCTGCGCACACAGACAGAACTAACAGCTCAGCATCACTTTGACTCTCAGCTGTTTCAAAGCAGGTGAACTTCAGTTCAAGCTCTTCCGCCGAACAGAAACCCGGCTCACAAGACTGCCCTGCACTGCCCTGCCTTAGGATCTGGGGGGGTTCACAGCTGGCAAAGTGCCTGCTGATGACCCAGCCCAGCCACACCCTCCTGGGCACAGAGGGTTGAGGCCTGGGCTTGGCCCATGCCGCTGGAACAGGACCCTCCTGCTGGGGTTCCCCTGGGCTGCAGGCCCATCTTGGGGTTTTGCGTCTCAGGATCTGCGGTGGGAGGGTGGAGGGTGGGGAAGGAGGCCGCATTGAGATGCAAACGGTAAATCTTTATGGCCAAATGCCTTCCCCAGGGCACAATAGGGGGAGTGAAGGGCCCTGGAGCTACAGTCTTTGTCTGTTGGCATGCAGGGAGCAGATTGCTGGCTGGAGAAAAGGGAACCAACAATGGCACATGAAGGAAGAGAGGCTGTTCCCCCGCCCCTCCCCCTGCCTGTCCCATCCATCAGGGAGGAAGGGCAGGAGACCAGAGGAATGCGGGGCTCGGGCCCTGCTGGAGAGTCCCAGAGAGACGGGTGCAAGCCAGGGCCTCAGTGAGAGGACAGGGGCTCTGTCATTGCTGCAGCTTGAGCTGGGTCGGGCCAGGTTGGAGCCAGGCTAGACGGCGCCTGGGTCCACCAATCCAGCAGCCCTGGTTTCCCTTCCCTTTGCTGCCACAACTCCTGGGGTGGGGAGGCATCCAGGAGCTGTTTGGCTTTCCTGCAGGAAGCGCTGGGCTCCATGCTGGGAAGGTGGCCATAAGAGGGCTGGGTGCTGCTGCCCAAGCAGAATCCCTGCATTACAAACTTGGGGGGGTTGGCAGTGCCAACGGCTGGGGGGAGGGGGAGGACCCGGTAAACTCAGAGGCCAGCAGACCAAGTCCATGAAGTTTCTGGATGGCCTGATCCACAATGGAAACCAGCCCTCCGGTGCTACGGCCAGGCATCACGTCCTGCTCAGGCAGGGTGTGCTGCGTATTAAAGCAAAGATTATGTTGCCTCGGGACCCAAGCAGGACGACTGGCCCCCTTCCACTTGGGCAGACACTTCCAGCTCAGCACCACTCCCCGATCGCTCTCCCACCGCCCCCAACCTCCCCAGGACAGATCTCTCTGTCTCTCTGCCAAGGGAGGCAGCCCAGCCAGCAGCACCCACATGCGTGCCACTCAGCCTGCCTGGTACCCTGCCTGAACCCCAGGCATGGTTCCATTTACTGGCTATGGGGGCTCCAAAACAGAACAGTTTGTGGGTGCAGAGAGACCCCCTCCTGCACAGGCCGGGGGACAGCAAAGCCCCCCCTTTGCTCTCGGAAGCACAGAGCCCCACCTAGAGCAAAGGGGTGGGGGGGCATGAAAACAGAAAGGCGCTGTACATACAGACAGTGCTGCTGAGATGCAGCCAGTGGCCCCAGCATGGGGCACTGGCTCTGCAGGGTTATCTACCTACTCAGCAGGATGAAGGGCGGAGATTTGACCGTGCGGCTCCAGAGACTCCTCCAGCTTCTCCCCTGCAGCATCCCGTCCCTCCCAGGGGCCTCGGAGAGCCTCACTCTCCCCCGTTGCTTCTGCCCAGTTGAGATTTAGCTCCACCAATTCGCCAACCCCTTTGCTGTTGCTTCTGCAGCTGTTTCACCCGGCGGCTCGGGGCTGGACTCCAGCCTTCCTGCCGGCAGCTGCCAGGGCAGCTGTGGACACAGCTGTGCAGGGGTGAGCAGCAAGTCAAATGGCTTCTTTATCCGGGAGGGGGGGAAAAAATCAATAATGACCTAGAGGCATCTCAAGCGGTGGGAGGCAGATGGCGCTGGGCTCTGGGGCTGGGCAGAGCGTGTAGAACAGAGAGGTGCTTGTTCTACGAGGTATCAGGCTGTTCCCTGCCATACTGGAGCAGAATAGGTTGAGTGTCAGTGAGGCCTACCAGGCTGAGTGAGCCCTTCCAGCCCAGCCTGGGGAGGTAGCCTGGTAATGAACAGGGCACCACACTGGGAATCAGGAGACCTGGATTCAGTTCTCAGCTCTGCTACTGCTTTGCTGGGTGACCTCAGTCAAGTCACGCCACCCCTGCCCGTGCCTCCGTTTCCCCCTCTGTGGAATGGGGATGATGGGGGGAGGGATAGCTCAGTGGTTTGAGCATTGGCCTCCTAAACCCAGGGTTGTGAGTTCAATCCTTAAGGGGGCCATTTAGGGATCTGGGGCAAAAATCTGTCTGGGGATTGGTCCTGCTTTGAGCAGGGGGTTGGACTATATACCTCCTGAGGTCCCTTCCAGCCCTGATATTCTATGATACTGACCTCAGTTGTGAAGCATGCTGCCTTGCAGATGAACAGTGTGAGCTAGGAGCTAGAGACACAAGGCGGGTGAGAGCAGAAGGCTTCAGGCTCACACAGGTCCCCAAAGAACCCAGGCCCCTGGTGTCAACCTCTGGCTGTTGCCCAGCTCACCAGAGCTGGCAGACTTGTGAGGGAGACACGCCACCTGCTGGTACCCTGTGGAAAGAGCAGACATTACAACAGAAATCGGATAGGTAGCAGCAGCAGCCTAGAATAGCCACCTCAAACACACCTGCAACAAACTCTTCTAGGTGGAGAATGTGAGCAGTGACAGTACAGGCAGAGGTCTGGTAGCCTGCCTGCCGGCTAGGCAGTATTATTATATTATCCCATGCCTCGTTGGAGGATCTCAAAGCACTTTGCAATCTCAGCCCTCCCAACATCCCTGCAAGAGCAGGAGTATGACCCACCTTATCGATGGGGAAACTGAGGCACAGAGTTCAGTGACTTGCCCGGATTCACAGAATAAATGACCCCAGGAGCTGGGAATAGAACCCAGGCTCCTCAGCTCTACAGGACACATCTAAAGATACAAACCGTCTAAAAAAAAAAAAAAGTGGATCCTGTTCATTTTATTTAAAAAAAAAAACCAACCATGCAAAATGCATTTAATTTCTTTTGTATTGCAATGCGACACAAAGCTTCTGAAGGTCTTACGGCCAGTTTGTACAGACAACCTGGCCTGTGATATTTTGGTTCCCCAGGCTGCAGTCAGAAGGAGAAACTCGCTCTATAAATAGCCAGTGTGGTCTAGCTAGGAGCAGAGACAAGAGCCACGCCTCTTGGCGGGGGGTCTGTTCTTGGTATTCTCATTGCTGGCTTGCTCTGTGACTCTGGCCAAGTCTCTGCTCTGTGCCTTGCTTTACCCAGCTCCATTTTACCTTTCTCCGAAGCAAGGCTGAGGCTGAATTCAGCAGAAGCCGGGTAGCTCAGTAGATAGGGGACTGGGATTCAAGAGATGTGGGCTCTATTCCTGCCTCTGTCTTTAGCCTGCTCAGTGACCACGGTCAAGTCACTTCACCTCAACTTTCCCAGCTGTAAAATGGGGATAATGCTACTTGCCATTCAGATCTCTGGCTGGAAAGCGTTACATGGGGCAGATATTCTGGGTGGTGATTTTGTAGCACTTTTTAGCCAAGGATCTGTGAGGTAAGACCTATTATACCCAGAGAACAGAATTCCTATGAACTCTCTTATTGTTCTGTTACACATCATCATTATTTAAATGATGCAAAGGCTCGGGAACTAGCGGCGCGGGGGGTGCTGCAGCACCCCCAGGTTTTACATGAGGCCCTGGCCGCAAGCCCCGTGTGCCTGGGACTCCACGCCCAGCACCCCACTCCCGGCTCCACGCCTGGGGCTCTGCTCCTGTGCCCGCGGCCCACTCCTGGGGTTCCGCTCCCAGGGACCTGCGCCCAGCCCCCCGCTCCCAGGGCTCTGCTCCTGGCCCCGCAGCTGGGACTCCACTCCCAGGATCCAAGTCACCAGCTCTGCACCCGGGGGTCCACTCCTGGCCCTGTGCGGGCGCCCAGCCTCAGCCCCCTTACCAGGTCCCCCCAGAGACACAACCCTGCTCCCGGCCCCAGCTCTGGGGGATGGGGGGGCTCAGACAGGGGTAAGGGGGGGCATGAGGCAAAAAGTTAAAACTGCTTTCAGCACCCCGACTATTAAAAATGTCCCAGCGCCACTGAAACGATGTGAACTCTAATTGTATCTGTCTCTTCTGTACAGCCAGGCCTCCTCCCTCAGCGCTCGTCCTCTCTTTGGCCTTTTATTCCACGTTCTAAATCAAAATGCAGCTCTGCGCCTCAAAGTGACTCTGCAAAAACGCCTCTGGAGTCTCTCAGGGACTCCCAATCACACCCGCTCTGCTTGCAAATAACACAATTCCCCCTCCCCCCCCGGAGAATCAAGCTGGATTCTTTCCTCCTTACTCATCAACACCAGGTCTAGAGATTCTGGCTTCTTTACAGCTGTGCGCACCCTTCACGGACTGCGCAGGTGGAGCGGGTTTGCCCCGTGACCAGAACTTTGTCAGCAATTTGCTTGATGCTGCACAAAAAGGAACAGGCTCCTCCAAGGCCCGGATACTTAGAACCCAAACTCCCACTGATTTCAATGAGAGTGAGGCACCTAAATACTTTTGAGGAGCTGGGTCCCGTTCACTCTCATCTCCCTTTGTTGGCTCCCCAAAGAGCAAGAAACACTCACCATAGTCACTGCTAGCAGGAGATGTGGCTCTGAATCCAGCCAGGTTGCGGGTTTGTTGGGAGGAAGGTACCACATTTGCTTACAACCCCATGTCCAGAGGTGATCGCTGATTCTGGGATGCCCCATTTCAGACACGGGGCCAGATTTTCAAAGAAGCTGGGTGTAGCGGAGCTGGTGGGGGATGAACATCAATGACAGGTGAGGGAACTTGACAATCTGGCCCCTTGCACCTGATACCCACCCTGCCTGGCTGCGGACGGGGAGCCGCAGGTCTTGGGCCGTGCCAAATGTCAGGCACTAGGGTCCAGATCCTCCAAGATGGGAATTAGGCACCTAAATATCTTTGAGGATCAGGGCCCCTAGGTGCCTCAGATTGGATTCCCGAAAGCAGAGGCCCATGCAAGCAGAGAGCGCTCCTGCAAAGTTTAGCCAGGGTGAAGTGGTTGAAGTTAATTCGTGTACTTGGCCACTAGGAGGCGATGCAGGGTAAGAAGCTGCTCACTTCTGGTGCACATTGAGTTCACCAGGAGGTGCTTTGATTTGAATCTTTCCAGGGTTAATGACATGATGAGCCCCTCCCCGCCCCCAACAGCTGCTGAGACGTCCCATCTCCTGCCACGCATGCTGCTTGTCAAGCGCTTCTGTGCCAGGGCTGAGCCCCGGGGGCACCTCTAGGCTTGGCAGTCCACAGCCCCGGCGCTTGCTGCATCAGTTAGGAGTGTAAACGAATTGCTTGAGCCCCGGTGCCTCTTTCATTACAAATTAAGCACTGGGCAGAGTGCTCGTGATGACTATTAATAGGACTCCCCTGCGCAGGCACAAGGCGGGGGGTGATGATGATTTATGATGTGCCTTATTGTACTGCCCAGGACCCCCGGCCAAGGACCAGGACCCCATGGTGCTAGGGGCTGGACAAACATTGATCCAAAAGATGGTCTCTGCCCCAAAGAGTTTACAGTCAAGGCCCTCCCCGAGTTTCATGCAGGAGGTGTGGGAGCTCCCAGGGGGAGCTCTTAACCACAGCATTAGTGTGAAATGTAAGTTGTGCAGAAGAGAGGTGCCCCTGGGGCAGAGAGGCAGGATTTTGTTTACAAACAGAGGCAGGGTGATTAAATTAAGGATCTGGAAGTCTAGCCTGTAAAACAGGAATCCCTGAGGGGAGGGGGGTTGTTTGAGAGAGAAGGCAGGGGACTCAGAAAAAATACAGGCAAGCCCTCTGAGCCAAGTTGCATTTAGAAAAGGGGGAGATTTGGGGGCGTAGGTGAAAAGAAGGGGCCCAAACCAAGGGAAGGGCTAGCAGTGGTATAGAGACGTTCCCACTCTACCTGTGGTACTTATGTGGTCCCATCACCACGTCGTATCTGAGCATCTCACAACGTCTCACCTATTTCTCCCCACAGCCCCTCGATAAGGTAGAGCAGAGCTGTTATCCCCATTGTTCTGGTGGGGCACTGAGGCCTACAGAGCCTAAGGGGCCAGATTTTCAATGGTATTTAGGCACCTCGTGGGATTTTCAAAAGCGCTTAGAAGGTTCAGTGCTTTGTAAATCCCACTAGATGCCCAGCTGCAGCTTTGGGTGCCTACCAGGATTTGAAACTTAAGGCTGAGGTCAGACAGAAAGTCCACGGGGGGAGTAGAACCCAAGTCTCTCAGGGCTAGTTATCTGGAGAAAAAAACACCCTAGAGTTTTCAGGTGCCTAAGCAGCCCCTGGAATCATGGTTAAAGTTGCCCCCTCTCCCCCTACCAAAATCTGAAATGACGTCCCTGATTGAGGTGCTCTCTCTCCTGTTACGGTCAGGGCTATATTTCGAATGGCCTGGGTTTGAAAACCCCCCTCTTGGTGCTTTCGCCACCTCAGTTTAGCCGTGTACAACGAAATCCCCTGGCTGTGGTTAAGGGTAGCCTAGTGGGCTGACCATAAGCGTGGGACCCAGGAGATCCTTAATTCTAATTCTGGCTCCAACCCTGCTGCTCCTTCTGGAGCCTCTAACAAGTTATTTGGGCCCAGATTCTCAAAGAGACTTAGGTGCCTAACTCCCTTTGAAATCAATTCGAGTTAGGCGCCAAAACACCTTTGAGGATCTGGGCCGTAGGCTAAAATTATCAAGTTTCTACCACCTTTGGGTGCCTCAGTTCAGGCCTACACAGCAAACTCTGTTGGCACAGCTGTGTCGGTTGGGGTAGGAAGAGGTGGGGTCCCTGACTGACACAGCTGGGCCAGTAGAAATCCCTAGTGTAGACACAGTTAGACCAGCAAAACTACAATTTTGCCAGTATATCTTATTCCACTGGGAGGGGCTGGAATACTGGCAGAAGCACAGTTTGGCTGGTATAAACTGCGTCCACACTGGTGTACTTGGCCAGTATAATACACCCGTGTGGCTCTGCCAGCAAAGCCTTCCAAGTGTAGAAGTGGCCTCAGATTTTGGGGGGCTCAGCTTGTGACACCTTAGGGAGGCCTGATTTGCAGACGTGCTTTGAGCACCCGCAACTCCAGCTGGCGTCGATGGGAGTGGTGGGTGCTCCGTGCTTCTGAGAACTAGGTCCCTTAAGGGGTCTCAAGATGGGCTCTCAAAAATGGAGGCACTAATGATCAGTGGCCACTCTTGAAAATCTTGGCCCAAACCTCCTTGCCAGATTCCTGCAGGTAAAAGACTCTGTATCACCCCCCGACACACACTAGTAACGAGCACCAGCTTTTCAACATGCAGAAATGATCATTTTAAGTGGCAACAACAGCAATACGGAGCTAGTTTTGAGTTGCTCGAGTTTATCATTTCTGCATTTTTAAGAACGGGCGCTGTACTCTTTACCAGAAGCAATGGCTCGTGTGTGCTGTCAGTAAAGAAGCGGGGATGTTTTAATGCTTTGTAACGCTCCTGTGTGCACTGGTTGTTTGGTTAATACGGAGAGCCCGATAATGGAGGGCTGGATAAACGGGGTTCTACTGTATTTAACTCAAATGCCTAACAAATACTTGGCAGGGAAGCTCTTTGTTAAAGATTCAAAGTCCTGCCCAGCATTTAAGGCCTGTGAAATCTCACGGTCCACTTCTCTAGGTCCTCCGAGGAGAACTTCAGCGAAAACCGACAAAATGCATCCCTGCCTCTGAGAGAGAGATTGAGAGAGAGAGAGAGAAATCTTCAGGCCCTTCTTTATCCACTACAAAGAAGCCTTGAAGAAGAACATAAACCTTGTCTTCCTTTCCTTCCCAGGTCCCCTTTAAATGAACCTTGTGACCATCGCCAGTAGCCGAGAGGCTCTGGCTGAAAGCAAACCCAAGGAGTGGCCATGCAACTTTCCGCAGCCCTGTTTGACCTGCTCCCTGCCCAGCCCTGAAAGGACACGGCGCTGAGCAGGAGCGTGACGCTGTGTGTGCATTCCCTGGGTCAGGCTCTGTGCTGCATGCTTCCCTTGCTGGGACAGGGGCCCGGGGTAAACAAACTCTCCAGGCTCATCCCAGGAGTCCCGTCCCGTCTTTGAAAAAGGAAACAGGTCGGTGGGCGGAGAGCAGCATAACCTTTGGAAAGTTGTGTGATGATGTGTCTGGGGAGATAAGGGGCAATGACACAACAACGCACCACAGGGCCACGTGATCAGAGAAACACAGAGCGAGCCCGCTTAGGGTACCGCTGACTGAAGGCAATGAGCTGCTAATTGTCAACCAGCTGCTATTTTAGGGATCTGTCCAGCAGAATTATCCCAGGCCTAAACTGCACCGGCCACTGGTTACATACAGTCCTGTGATCTGCCTCACCTGGAGCTGGTTCTGCTGAGGAGCCAGACTAGAGATGGGCTCAAATAACACCAGAAGAAAACCTCACCGCTGAACCTTTCCCTGACACTCCAGCCGAACTCAAGCCCAGGTTTAGCGTCCATCCTGCCCCGGCAATGACGTAACCAGCCCCCGACAGCTAAAAGACTTTGCTTAGGTATTAAACACTGGCTCAGAGGGACTGACCGCCCCACGTAGCCAGAGAATGGGATTGATTTTAGAGTCTTCATTGCTTGCATTGCCCTGGACTCAGAGCGTGACCCAACTGTGCTAGGTGCTGCACAGATCCATCAGAAATCATCAGAAGAGACGGGCCCTGCCCTGAAAAGCTGACAGCCCAACTAGCCAGAGAGTGGGAGAAGCGAAGGAACATCCCTATTTGGCCGATGGGGAATAGAAGCCCAGAGAGATTAAGGGATTTGCCCAAGGTCACAGAGTGGCAGAGGCAGGAATTGAACGCAGTTTCCTGACGCCCAGGCCTGGCCTGCACCATACAACCTCCCTCTCTCTCAGCAACGTGCACCCCAAAACCTTCCCCTTGCAGGGGGTTCTAATCCAGCCCAGATCAGTACTAGCAGTGAATGAAAACTGCTCCCCCGAGCAGCCATGAGAGGGTATCAGCCCAGGTGTGGTGTCAATTGGCAGGTGTGCTCATCTCCCCAGTGCCCCCAGAGCAGGGGGGTCAAGGAGCGAATGGGCAACAGAGAGAGAAATATTCCCTCCCCCACTCCCCAGAGGAGGCTGCTGCCCCTCAGTGCTGAGATTCTGCCAGCATCACATGCACTGCACCCGGACAGGAGTTTGGAGTACGTGCTATTTACTTACTCCTGGGTTTGTCTTGTCAATGCCTGTCTAGCACCCCACGGGCTCTGGGCAGAGGCTTTACAAGTGCAATTAATTATTAGCGTTATTGTTGCTAACAGTTCGGCTTCCTTCATCCCCAGCACATCAAACACCTTGGGGACTGGGTGGAATAGTCCTCTGGGATGCCTTCCTCGGGGCGTGTCCCCCAGCCCAGAACTGGGCAGGAGGAGCAGGCGGCTCTCCGCACACTTGTGCCAGGCAGTGGACTGCTTTGAAGGTGCTGAAGCATCCGCCGGGGACAGCAGCTTGCGGATCAAGCAGCCACTTCAAAGGAACCCGCTTGGAACAGCCCGGCCCCTCTCACCCCAGCCTCTCAGAGCTCTGCCAAACCTCAGCCCAGAGAGCCTCCCACCCAGGGCAGTGAGGACAATTTGCCTGTTTGCAGAGCACTCAGCAGGCTTTGCAAACATTGGCTAATTGATCCTCCAGGTGTGATTCGCCCCAGGTCACACAGCAAGCCGGGCTGAGCCGGGCATGGAACCCAGAAGCAGGGCCGGCTCTAGGCACCAGCAAATCAAGCTGGTGCTTGGGGCGGCATGGCCGGCGCCAGAATGCCGCCCCTAAAAATGTGCCCCGGCCGCCCTAGCTCACCTCCGCTTCCGCTGCCGCTCGTGCGCCGCTACTCGCCCTCCCTCCCAGGCTTAAGAGCCTGGGAGGGAGGGGGAGAAGCGGCGCCCGCCGTGGCCACTCGGAGTCTCCCCCTCCCTCCCAGGCTTGAGAGCCTAGGGGGAGGAGGCAGGGCTGGGGATTTGGGGAAGGGGCGGAGTTGAGGCGGGGCCGGGGGTGGGGGTAATTAAAAAACGGGGCGGCAAAAAATTAAAAAACGGCTTTTTGCTTTGGGCGGCAAAAATCCTAGAGCCGGCCCTGCCCAGAAGTCTTCACTCCCAGGAGTGCCAGTCCGGGGCTGGCGGCTGTCCGGCAGGACACCGGCCTAGAGACGATTGGCATGGAGATTCCGAGGGTCCTCGATGCCCGGCTTCTGCCTCTGCTGATTGATCGTCCTGGCAGGATTTGGGAGCAGCTCGATCTGCGCTTCCTCTCCAGCTCGCAGGCCGGGGTAGCTAAGGGCCAGTTCTTGGGACAGGTCTCTCCGCCTTCGATAGCACTAAAGAGCGCAGCTAACACGGGGGTGAGGTCGAGCCATGTGACCCAGGTCAGCCAGGAGAAAGAGCCCCCGGTACGGGCAAGGAAAAGTGCAGGGAGGAGGAAGGAAGGGTCAGTAGCACCGGCCTCCAGGAGGCTCAGCACAAGCTCCCCCAACGCAGCTGAGTCCTGACTTGCCGCGTCCCTTGCTGGTCCCGACTGGGCCTCCCCATGCCCAGCTCTGCCACTGCCCCTGAGCCCTGCCCTGCAACCCTGCTGGCTAGTCCACTCTGAGCCCCTTGCACAGCTCTGCTGGGGCCCCTGGAGCTGCAGCCCCTCCACTCTTCCAGGCCAGGGTGCGCCCAGCCAGCTCTGCCGACACTCCTGTGCTGGGGAAGGGCAGGGAGGCTGGAGGCCGTTAGCCTTGAGGACGCTAGGATAGGACGAGCCCATTAAATCCATTTCATTTGGGGGGGGGGGTTATGCCAGGGTTTGCACAGGAGGCAAGAGGCGGCTTCGTTAGCCCAGTGCCCAGCCAGGCCCCCGAGAGCTTGAACTGTTACACCATACGTCTTCCCTGAGCGCTGAACGTTTCCCGGTGCCCTTTGGAAGGCGGCTGAGAGCCTGGAGGGACTTTGGAGCCCCTGCTTGGTACTGTACAATTCTCCCACTGCTGCCTCCACCCCTTCCCTGACGTGCTGCTTCTCCCTGTGCCCCTCACTCATCCACTCGGCCAGGCCCCGTTTTCTCCCTTTGTCTCATTCACCTGCCCTGCCTGGCGGAGGGGCTCTCTGGCCACTGTCCCTTTCAGGTCCTGTCCCACATCACAGCTGGGATGGGAGTAGGGGCCGCTCCGGGTCCATGCATTGTTCTTCCCACCCTGATCGCAAGACCAGCTCTGGTGTCTCACCACTTTGTTAAGGACGGTGACAGGTGAAGCCAATTTCACAGGCTATGAAACAGTTTCTTTTAGCTCCTGTCTGTCAGATCCACCCCACAGAGCAGCACGAGCTCAGGCCATAAACCGGTTTCACAGCTACCTCACAGACCGCAGCCCTGGTGTGCTTAAAGATAGGCTCAAAGCAGGACTCCAGAGCTGACCTGGGAAGGTTCAGATCCTGATCCAGCTTTATTGGGGGGGGGGGGCACAACTCCCAGCACCCCCAAATATGGGGAAAGCTGGGATCTGTATTGGAACATGGCAGCTAAGGGCTATTTTTAGGTAGATCAGGTAAAATACATGGAGCTGGAGTTGGGGGCAGCTGCCCCCAGCCCTGGTGCTGATTTAAAGCCAGCCCAGCTAGGTCGTGACTGTGGCAGGTATTTGGGGGACAGTGTGGAATCTATCTACATTGCTCGTAGGGGCCCCCCATTGCCACAGTGCCTGAGTGACTCACAAACTTTGATAAATCTGTCACATGGCCCCTGGGAGGTGAGGAACTGTCTGGATCCCCATTCTACAGTGAGGAAACCCAGGCCCGGAGAAGTTTAACTGACTTGCCCAAGGTCACACAGGGAGTCAGTGGCAGAGCCAGGAACTGTGCTCAGATCTCCTGATCCCCAGTCTGGTGCCTTAACAAGACTAGCCAACCGCCCAGACAGGTAGGCCGTTCCAGTCCTATTGCAGAGAGCGAAAGAGGGTGGCCTGCATTCCTTACATACAGCCTCCTCTGCCGGACACCTTGGCACACAGCTCCCCAGGCACAATGACCCAGGCAGCATGTTCCGGGAAGTCCCCCTGGGACTGCCTGGAAATAGCTGGTCCAACAAGCCAGGAGGAGAGAAACTCTTTCAATTGCCATTGGGTGTTAGTGGGGAGGGAGAAGGGGTCCGTGACCGACATGCCCAGGCCCTGGCTGGCAGGAGATGATGCTTTGCCAGAAAAAATTGCTCCACAGACTGAATTATTTACTCTGACTGTAACTGCCCATTCTGACACGATGTCCCAGAGAGGGGTCCTTAGCCAGCAAAACAAACACTGCTCAGGACAAGCGCCAGGAACTCCAGAGGCATCCGGACTTTAACCCTTGGGTTAGGATGACCAAACGTCCCGTTGTTATCCCCCCCACGCCCCCAGTTCTAATTTTTCACACTTGCTCTCCGGTCACCCTACCTTGGGTAGACACGATGGAACCTCCGTACAGCCCACCCAGCGGCATTGTGCTGGCTGCTCCCAGCCTTACCCGGGAGGGTCAGGGACAGCAATCGGCATCAACACTGCTTCCCCCCAACGCACTTTCTACTTCCGTGTGTTGAATCTCGTCCCCCCGCCTCTTTTGGACAGTTTTGGATCTGTTTAGACTGGAAGGGACCTGTGTTTACAGCACCTAGCACCCTGCCAAGGTGCCATAAACGTAACACTTAGAATTAATGTTATTACTAATAACAATGATTCCGTTACCAAGAGCCCCAAGGCACTTCTTTAACTTTTGCTTTCAAGTATCAGAGTCAGACTCTGTTGCCCAACCAGTTCAGCAGGCAGGATGCAGGCGTATCAGCTGGATCACACCATCGATTGCTAGGGAGCAGCCGGCAGTGCTGCTTTCCCAAGCCAAACCGCTGCCTGGCCTAGCTGCCGCCTGTTTTATTTTGCCCCCAGAACCCTTTGCTCGTTAAAGGGGCTGGCTGGGAATTTTCTGATGAAAGATTTTTTTCAATCAGAAAACGCCGATTCGTCGACGCCAGTACGGTTTGCAGGAAAGGGTCGGTTGTGACAAATCTCCTGATTCCAAAAAAAAAAAATAAGACGACGTTTCAAAATTGGCATTTTCTAAGTGAAAAGTTTCATTTTTTTTTCAGTTCAAAACAACTTTGTTTTGAAATTTTAGTTAATTTAGACTAAAAAAAGGATTTTTTTAAAAAAAGGTTGACATTGAAACAAAAAAGTTTTGCTCAGTCGGATGCAATTTTTCATCAGTTTGTGAAAATGTCGAGATTTTTGACTTTTCATCCCTATTGGGGAAAGGAAAATGTTTCAAAATCTTGCACGTTCTCACAGGATAGAAAACCCATTTCCTGCCCAGCTCTACTCATTATTCACTTCCCCTGGCCTGGGCACCACCCAGCCCTCCAGGGCTGCCAACAGATCTGTCTGGTTTCATGTACAGCCACAGCTGCCTCACCTCTGCTTGTGTGCTGGACTGAGACTTCCTGAAACCAGCCTCCTTGACATAATCTGGAAGCAGAGGAAAGGCGCCACAGGCAAGGGGATGAATGAAATAGACACAAATACATGTGGGAGGCACAGGGTCTTCAGACAGCAAATACTGCATAGACCCTCCGCCCTGCAATTCCGGATGTGCCCAAATGGGGTCTGGCCACTAGCAGAGCTCCTGAGTGCTGGTACGCTCATCTGTCTCAGACTACCAGCAGGCTAAACACCAGTCACAGATGCAGTTTGGTCCGGTGGTTAGCGCATAGGGCAGTGATCCAGCAAACCTGGGTTCTACACCCCGCTCTGCTCTGGTGTGACGTTGGGCAAGCTGCTTTGCCTCTATGCAGCAGCTTCCCGGGCGGCACGGCTCAGCGGTCACGTCGCACTCCCTGTCAGTACCCAGGTGAGGGAAGCTAATGATCCAATCAGCGGATCAAATTCAGTGATGAATCCTGGTCACGGGCCACCTGAGGCACGTTGCACATACGCGAAGCAGCAGCAGGTTCCCCATCTGTGAGCTGGAGTTAATAACAGCAGGGTTCGGAGCTTCTCGGGTGAAAGCTACCCTGTGGTCCTGATTCAGGACAGCGCTTAGAGTTCAGCATGTGCGTAAGTGCTTTCCCCGATCTAAGATACAGTGCTAGTCATTCATCCTGCCTGAAGTGCTACAAGACTTTCCGTGCTAAAGACTTAGGAGACCAGGCTGTGCCTAACCCTAGGGGATGCGAGAAAGATGCCCCAGAGGGTCTCACCTGCTGCTGGATCAGACTTGGACAGTGTTAACAAATGGAGACGGGGGCATATACCGCATCTGCCTCTGACAGGTACCTGCGGTTCCTGCCCAATCCATGCTTGGCAAGCCAATAAGGTACCCTCAAACCGAGCTGTGTGCAATGGCAGCTCGGCCTTGGGACACGGGGTTGGGCAGGGTAGGGTGACCAGATAGCAACTGTGAAAAAACGGGACAGGGGATGGGGGGGGGGGGGGGTCATAGGCGCCTATATAAGAAAGTCCCAAGAAACGGTACTGTCCCTTTAAAAACAGGACATCTGGTCACCCTAAGGCAGAGGAGTGATTGGTTGTGCACAGATTTCACAAGGGTAGCAGGGCTCCGTCAGCTGGTCCATTAGGGTTGCTTTGCACGGTGCTGACGGTGCGAAACAGCCTTAGAAGGCCGGGGGAGGATTCTCCCACCATACAGGAACCTTCCAGGGGTGTAGGGCGTGCGGCTGGAGGAAAGACAGGTGTCCCTGCCTCTGATGATCCCCAGCTCCTAGAACGGCCCCTTGCGGGCAAAGGCAGCCGAGTGTTGAACAGAGGAGTCCTGAGGCAGCTCTGCTTTGTGCCAGGGAGCAGCCTGGCACCCCAAGGTGCTAGGATTGGCCTAGAGGAGCTACCTTTGCACCCTCTCTGCTCCCTGCATCAAGTGCAGCCTGCCCCTGGGCTCGGCTCTGCTGTGGATAATGGGGCCCACCAAGAAACAGGCCCCCAGGGCAGGTAAACATGCCCCCACTTCCACTGCAGAAAACAGAATCAATGTCCACAGTGTGCGGAGCTGGGGAGGAGGGAGCCAGTGGAATTGCATTTGGCATTTCCCCATCACCCGGGCAAAGAGCCGCAGCCCAAACCCAGCCCAGCAGCACTTTCCCTGGCCTCTGAGCCCCTGCCCTGTCTGTGTTTGGTATGGAGCGGATCCCCTCAGGGGAGCCAATCCCAGTCCGCCCCGTCTCCCTGGGTGGAGTCAGGAGGGTGGGGAAGCATCTAACAACAGGGCTGTAAAAAGACTAGAAGGGATCTTAACCCTTCCACGGCCACACTGTGCTGTGAACAAGTCTCATGCACCAAGCCACCTCCTCCTCTTTCTCCAAATCCTCCCTTGCAGCACCGCAACTTCCTCCTCTGCGAGTTCCTTCACCAGCTCATACCAATCCCCTGTGTCCTGGCTGCCTTGGGCCTGGGCAGAAAGAGCACCCCTCCCCCAGTGTTGCCATCTCTCACGGTATTTGGGGTTTGTTTTCAAGCCCCAGCTCCTGGAGGCATGTGATCGGATGGGACTCTCCGCTTTCAGTTCAAACCAAAAAGTTTCTAGGCTTCGTAGTTGCAAAGAAAAGCTTGAAAATGGGACCCGAGTGTGACCCTAACTGTTCAGAAAGTAAAAGGAACCCACCATATATTATTTGTGAGTCATGATTTTTGTCTCATGATTTTTGATTTCTTGGGATCGGCAAAACTGAGCCTTTGACTTATGGGGATAGTCAGATCAGGGTTTGAATCCAAACTAAGTGACTGTCACCTGGCTTCATAATGGCTCAGGACCCCCAGCTCCTCTGAACTACAGGGGAAATTTTGGCTCCAGATCTGAACATGGGCCTATTGTTGGGCCTATTCCTGCTCTGTTTGTTCTCCTGGAAACATGGGAAGGACCAGACCAGATCAGACCAGGGAACCATTAAGTTCAGTCTCTGAAGGAGCATCAGCACCAGCTGCTTCAGATTCAGGTGTGAAACCCCTTCAATAGGCATTTATGCAATAGCAGGCCCAAGAGAGAAGTTATTTTCTAATCCCAGGCATTTAGTGGTTGTTTTATTTCCTGAAGCAGGGACGTTTCTATCCCTTTATACATTAGATCTGATGCAGTTGCAAATACATTAACCTAAGGGGCTGCTTCTTTGCACGGTTGGTGCTCAATATTAATAAACGAAGCTAAGAGCACTATCAGGAGCTGCCGAGTCTATGTGACGCAAGAATCGCAGGGGTAATAAGGAGTGCAAATAAAATGAGTACCTTAACACAACGGATATTTGGTCTTTCTGCAGCACCTTCCATCCAGTGCTCACAAAGTGCTGTGCAAACACTAACCGGTCAGTCCCTCACTGCTCTCCAGTCTCATTATCACTGCTTTATAGATGGGGAAACTGAGGCACAAATCGGTTACGGGACTTGTCCAAGGACACAAATCAAGATCTGTGCTAGAGCCAGGATTGGAACTAAGGAGAGAAAGAGATGAGCCGCGGAGGTTAAGTGATTTGACCAAGGTCAGTACCAGAGCCAGGAAAAGAACCCAGGAGTTCTGTCCCCCACTCACTAGTTCTAATCACACACCTTTTCAGTCCCATTTCCCATATTTACATAGTGCCGACAGTGCCCTAGGCACTTAATAGACAGGAATGAAGACCAGGTCCCTGCCCTGAAGACCTTGCAATCTAAACACATTCCTTACAAAAACAGATTTCTACTTATGTGGAAATTAAGAGAGCTTTAAGCAAAGGTTGCTGATTGAAGTCTGTTCAGCAGTAACAGATCATGTCAGTAATGTGATTTTGGGGTGACACAGGACCATGGGTATGTACAGGGGTGCAGACATATAGGTGCTCGTACAGCAGCTGTATCGATCTGATCATGTGTGGGTCTGTGGGTGCATAGACTCAAGGTGCAGCAATTGCACCTTTGTCTGTGATCCTTTGAGATCTCGCCCACTAAGCAGGGTTGAGCAGGCTCATGACCTCTTTGGGAGCCCTCCAAGGAACACTCAGGTGTGGCCAAGAGGGATGCTCATGGTTCGGAAGCTGGGGCTCTTCCCCCAGGCTATATTCAAGGGATATTTATTGGTTATTTGCTTGGTGTTGTTCTGGGTCAATTTCAAACCCACCATGATACCAGAGTGCGCTGTGTGAACAGAGGCATGAGGATCTTTCGGATCAGATGAAAAGCCAAGGTTCTGAACACATGGTCATTAAAGACCATGTGGCACTAGAAGAGGGGTGTGTGAGATCAGGTGCACTGACCGAATGCTGCTGCATGTGCCCTACATGCTTGAGCTGGTGAATGAAATGTCTTTCATTGGGAACATTCTGATTTGTCACAACTGAAACTTGGTGGGAAAGGGTCAGTTTTGACAAATTTTTTCACTCTTAATTTTTGGGGAATTTTTGAATTTGTCAAAATGGGACATTTTTACAATGAAAAATCCCAGTTTTCTGGTTCACGATGACTTTTTGTTTCAAAGTATAAACTAATTATGGTCAAAATAAACAAACAAACAATGGCTGAAATCAAAATGAAATGTTTCAAAATGATTGAAGCAAAACTTTTTGCTTGACCCAAACCATTTTTTTTCTGATCACCGGTTCATGAAAATTTTTGAGATTTCAACTTTTCATCCCAAATCGCGCCTGGAAAATATTTTGATATCTCAACAAATATTGTGGAACAGGAAAACTATTTCCCACCCAGCTCTATTACATACTTCAAATTCACTCTTTTGTTTCAATTGGATAAGATATCCCTCTCCACTTCCTGTTCTAAACAGCTGCTGAGTGTGCTGTTAGACAACTGCTTTGCTTCACTCAGGAAGCAGCGAGTGAAGAAATCTGTAATACTTGCTCATAGACATCAAGGGATTAACGGGACACTGCCAGTATCAACCCCAGCACTCACAGGCAGGACTAAAACTCCTTATTAACCCTCTCCCCCCACCAGACACAACAACATCATATTGAAACAAGGTAACAACTTAGTACTGAGAGAAAGGTACAACACTTCCTATTGGTGGAGGTGCTGTCTACACTGATCATTAAAGACCTTAGTGCTTTGGGATCCCTTGGGATGAAAGTGATAGAACTGGGAGCAGCTGCTGCTGGTCACATGTGTAAGTTTGTAGATGCAGAGATCTGGGGTTTTGTGGTTGCTGTCAAATGTTCCAGCCACTTGGGTGTCACTAATGAATGGTGCAATCCAAGCCCGGTGAAGGTCACAAGAGGCAGTTCAACTTCTTACACTTGTTTATGGTCTAATTATTAAACATACAAAATGAGGTTTCCAACTGGGTGTTAATTTCATCCATTGTTCGGCTTGGGCCTCTCTAGTCATTCAGCCAGCTCCTCAGAGGTGCTTTCCCTATTCAAACACTGGGAGCTTGGAGGCCATGAGCTAAGTCTGCTTCCCGGGCAATGAGAGGGATGCAGAATTCTAACCTTGACCTCTTGCAGGAACGGTACAACCTCGTTGATACCTCTCCGGCCTATTGCACCATCCATCAGCAGATCTCAGAGCAACGTTGATGAGTTAAGTTTCATAACCCCCCATGTATTGGATCATCCTCTTTTCGCAGCCAGTGCCACTGAAGCGCTAAGCAGATAAACCACTTGCTCAAGGTCACACAGGAAATCTGTAGCTGGGCCGAGACTGGAGTTGAAAGCTGCTGACTTGTGCTTTAACAGCCAACACATGCTTCCTCTATTAACACAGCGCATGGAACCACAAGAGCGGAGGAGGTGGCGTCAGCAGAGGGTTCAGAAGAAAGTTCTGAAGAATAAAGCAATTTACTTTTAACAGCACGTTCTAGTCCCTGGACATTAGGATGGGACCCTAGAATGCCTGACTTCTCGTCCTGATTCCTTTTGCACGCCGTGCCTCGGTTTCCCCATCTGTAAAGTAGGGATGCTATCTACCTAACCAGGCAGGACGGTGCCGCGAGGGTTAATTGCTCGGTGTTTGCAAAGTGCTCTGTACCAAGGATTGGTCTAGTGCGCCTGACTCTGGAGCCAAGACTGGATGCTCTTTGGGGCAGGGACTGTCTCTGTGTGTCTCGATAGCACCCAGCACAACGGGGCCCTGCTCTTGGCTGGAGCTTGTAAATGCTACTGCAGTACAAAGCGCCTTGAGTCGGGCACGCAAAATCAGTGGCTGCTTCTGAAAAGGTTGGCCGTGGTGTATGAAGCCCCCTGGGCATCCACCCATGGGGAGGAGCAAGCCTTAGTCTCGCCTGGCATACTCTTGAGTTAGGGCAAGGGCGAGACGTTGCCTATGCCCATGGCTAATGCCAGGGAGAGCTTTTGGCCTATGCCCATGGTTAAGGGTGCGGACGAGCACACAAGGCATACACCTAAGGCATGGGCGTAGTTTGGGAGGGGTATGAGAGGGGGTGTTGCTCCCCCCAAAGTGCAAGCCTTGGGCAGGTGCGGAATTTGCCTCACACACACACAACCCCATTGCCTGGCTGGAGCTGCCCCCCCAAATCTAGAAGTCAAACTACCCCATGACCTCCGGCTTAGGCCACAGGGAATCCCACCCTCACCCACCCATCCTACTGCTGGGGTGAGAGTCTTCATAGCACTCTGCAAGCCGGCCACATCTCAACACGCTTCCATTCCTACTCATCACCCAACCAGCCCCAGAGCGTTGCCTTCCCCTCCACTCGACCCTCGGCCTCTCCAGGGCTCCAGCACATTACTAGAGGGTATTTTAGATCCCACAGGGAGGTCCTGAGGTCCCTTCCAACCTTGATATTCTATTATCTGAGCCTTCAGGAGCTTGGCTTTGACCTACTCTGCATCTTTGACACACAAAGCCCAGGCTGTTCTTTGTCCCCACGCCCCCTCCAGCGCTACACTAACAAATCTTCAGCAAATCAGAAGCTGGGATCTTTGGACTCCGGTGGCCTGAGCTGAGCAGAGTTTGATTATCATGGTTCAGCGTGGCAAAGCTTTTACCTCCTGACACAGGGTTAGGACGCAGCAGGAGCGGCCACACAAATACCTGGCGGGTTGATAAACAAACCGTAGCCCAATCTCAGCGGAGATAAACAGTGCGGTTCACTGCACACATGGGCATCTGGGACAGGTGGAAGGACAAAGGGCAGCGTCCCCAAGCAGCAGGAGGTCAGTGTGATAAGGTGGGCTCTGAAGTGGGTTCCCAGCAACTCTCTGCTGCCCCTCCCCAGCCCCCTTTGTCCGAACCATCAGCCATTCAGAACCAGCTAAACCTAAGCAAATTCTCCAGTGACAGGGGTCAGCATTGCATCTTCTCGCTCCCAGAGCCAGCACCACTCGGGAACGGCTCAGGGGCAGAAGGAGCTTTATGCCTCTGGACATCAGGCCAGGGGGCTTCCAAATGCAGCCCGGGTACCACAGGAAGGGGGCACTAGAAATGCTTCCTATGAATGGGGCCCAATCTCAGGCCAGGCCTGCAGGTGCTACCGCATACAAATAATAACCATGCTTGGCTAGTCCAGCAACAAGCATCCCAGACCCTTCAGCCTAGGCAAGAGATCCTGCGGGGCTGTCAGCTGCCAGCACTACGGGGCCGACAGTGGGACAGGTGCTGGAAAAAGGGCTTCCATGCTCCGAGCCTGCAGGCTGGGGGGTCCTATCAGGAGGAGAAAGGAGGACATGGCCGGGTGGAGAGACAACATTCCCAGGTACAAAACGCAGCAGTGAAAAGGAAGGCGCTTGGAATCCTGTCCCAGCTATAGGGTGACCAGATAGCAAGTGTGAAAAATCAGGACACTTTTTTTTCGGGGTGTGGGCTATAGTTGCGTATAGAAGACAAAGCCCCTAATATTGGGACATCCGGGTCACCCCAGACAGCGACTACCATGCCCGGCACCAGCCCATCCCAACCTGTGCCCCGCACCACCCCAGTCTATCTTGGGGTCCTTTTTCTACATTCACATGGTCCGTACGCACAAGCACACACAAGCTCCAGACCCACACGTGCACCCACCCGGTCACACGTATTTGCACACACACACACACCTGATCCTTCCAGACAGAAGGCTCCAAAGAGCCTTTTTACCTCAAGCCCTTACCCTCTGATGGCAGTGGGGGCCTGTGTGACCTGAGTTTGGTGGGTCTCAGCCCGGTTCTGAGAGGCCAAGCCCACCTCCCAGATTGCACCACACCAGTTAGCATTCATGGCTCCCCTTGTTGCATAACTCAGCAGAGAGGGTCAATGTGCCACGGAGACAGAACTCCCCTCTCAGCCCTAGAGGGGTCGCTGCAGAGCAGGGATGATGCACAAGAGGGGCAGTGTGAAGGCGTCTGCAATGCCACTGCCTGTGCCATCCCCGCTCTAGGGATGAAATGGAGACGTCAACCAATCTGGCACAGTCAGTATTAATATCACATCATTTCTACTACAGTAGCGCCCAGAGCCCTAGACCAGAACAGGGACCCATTATACTAGACTCTGTACACGCACAAGGGAAGATGCAGCCCTTGCCCTGCTGAGATTACAGTCTAAGGCCCTGATCCTGCAATGTGATGGGCCCACTTGGATCCCCCATGGACCAGGGTCTGCTGGCAGCCATCACAGTGCAGACACGGGTTCTAAGGCAGGACTGCCACTGGTGCCTTTCACAAGCACAGGAATTCTACCATCACCCTCCTGGAACATCCAACAAGCTGGGGATTTCCCCCCGGCCTACTTCAGAGGGGCCCCTGGACACACGGGCACCCTCGCTGGTCAGTCAGTCCGTTGGAAATGAGATCAGCATGGAAACCGAGCCCAGCTGGGTTTAAACCCTGGGAAATCACCATGATAAGAGAGGGGACGTAATCCCCAGTTGACTTGAAAAAAAATAAATCCTTGAGCCTCATTGAAACAAAAGCACCATGTGTGCCCGGGGGACGGGAGGGGGGGTAAGTTTTCTTCCCAGCTGCATGCTTTCTATCAGCTGAGTTCTCACAACTCAGAAACTGTATCCGCGCTGGAATGCCGGGGCAGAGCTACGGCCGCTGTGCTAAAAAAAGGCCCAGTTGTTCCCTGGCATGGCCGCAACAATACGTGACGACAGCACAGAGAGCAGCAAGTTGTTAGGACCCAGGCAGGTTCTGGAAAGGAGCAGGGGGTGGGTGTAAAAACTCCCCTCCCGCCCCCCCCAGCCTTACATTTTGCTGAAAGGAAGTTTGATCCTGGTGCTACGGATGTCAATGGCCAAACGCCAGCAATGGCTGGGTGGGCAGGTGTTCCCATCAGGTGTGCTGATGAGTCTCTTTGGCCGTTGATTGCCTGTAGGGACAGGGGATGTGAGTCTAGAGGAAGGGTGCTGAGAAGGAGGAAGAACTGGAAGCTAGAGGGAGCACGTCTCTTTGTTACAGACTGCATGATGAGCGTCACCATCTTCTTCTTCTGTCACTGAGGCAAACCTTGGACCTTCTTGTGGACTATAAAAGGGCTATTTTCTAAACACACCAGAGTCTCCAGTTGAAGCTTTGAGGGCCCCTGCTGCAGCAGGACAGCTGAGTGAGTTCGGGAGCTGCTTGCTGTAGGATCTGAGGAAGTTCCCAATGCAACGTGGCCAGATCTCAGCCCGAGGGAGTGAACAGGTTTTATTTGCTCTTGTCACTGGGCGCCTGTCACAGTGATTTCCGTTCTAGCATATTTACTTTGGCGCCTCAGCAACAGGAATGAAGCTGATGGTTCCTAGATATGATTGGTGACTCTAAGCCTCATGATCTGCTGTGTGCACTAGTGACAAAGGGTGACGCTCACCAGACTTGTGTTGGCTCCAGTAAGCTTAGTGGACAAAAGTTTGGCTGTGGCTCTAAAGCTCGACCCTTATTCCTCATTAAGCACCTGGGCCCCTTTCCTTTCCTTCTCTACCAGACCCCCCAGATCCCTCCTCGGGTGTGATCCTCCAATATGCCTTCAGTTTCCTTCCCATCCCTCAAATAAGGCCCAGCTATTCCCAATGCACAACCTATCAACAGGCCCATAGATCTTTCCTTCCCTTCCACACAGGCCACTCCTACCTTTAATTAGCTCTCTGCAGGGCATGGTAGTTCTGGCAGACTCCCAGCTAGCCCAGAACTGAAGCTTTGTGAACCCCTATGTGCAATGCACCCTTCAGAGGCCACTAGAGGTGGGATCTTCACCTGAAAGTAGGCTTGAAGGAACATGAGACTCACTGGGGGGATGAGGGGGGCGGGTCTTATGCTGGGAAGGGCGTGAGAGGGTCCAGGGAAAGCCAGAAGCTTGCTGAACAGGTCTAGGGAAGGGTCAGAGCCCCATGAAAAGTCAGGGAGAAGAGAGTCTTTCTTCAAACTAATCTGAACATTGTAAACATTTCAGGTTTTCCTGGCTTCAGTTCAGGGTCTGGGCAGAAGTTTGGGCTGGTTATGTTTCCTGAATTAGGTCAGATGGACGCACACGGTACCAACAAATGAAGAAGGCAATATTTCCATGAGGTTTGATCTCACTGAGGCCTAGGCTGTCATGACCCACCCAGCCCACAGGACGACATTTCCACACTGTGGGACATCAGCTGAAGCCATGTGAAAGCATCTGCCTGCAGACCAGCCCTTCGAGATGAGCGGAAATGAGGTTAAACTCAGGTATACGTACCAAATGCCCCCACTGCCCAGGGTCTGCAGGGAAATCGGCATAAAAACAGGTTTCAGGCAGTGTGGCCTACTGGGTAAAGCACTGGACCTGGATTCAGGAGACCTAGGTTTTATTCTTGGCTCTGCCACTGGCCTGCTGGGTGACCTTAGGCAACTCATTTCAGCTCTGTGCCTCAGTTTCCCCATATGTAAAATATAGATAATGATATCGCCTTTGTAAGATCTACTGAGGAAAAGTGCTCTATAAAAAGCTAGGTATTATTATTACAGCCATTTTCACTTCCCTCTGAAATGGGCTGGCATTTCCTAAATTGCTAAATAGAACCCAGCCCACGTCATCCTGCGACGTCCCGGGTGACTGAAATCTCATTGTCATTCATGGCTGTCACAGGGTGATGTGTTCTGAACTAGGAAGTAGCAGGAGCATTTCATAGCAGAGAATAAAGAATTTGAACTCAAGTATGTTCAGAACCCGTCCCATTCCTGCCCTGTCTCTCCTTCTCCCATCACCTCCCCGCAAAAGAATCCCACTTCTGCACGACGCCCACAATAAAAGAAGCATTTGGCACAAAAATCTAGGCTTCACTGCAGTTAAAAGGAGAACTGCAAGTGAAACTAACAGGCTTTTTGAGGAAACTGTCCATGTTTTCTGGTAGAATATTCCGGTCAGGTCTTGCAATTAGCAAAAATTCAATAGAACTGCCGGGGAGGAAGGCACAGTCATCGGCTGACGTCAAGTGGAAATTCTAGCTTTGTAGAACTAAAAGACAGAAAGATGAACCTCCCAGGAGACACCTGCTAACCCCTGACAGGTGCTCAGAGCACGGAATGTGATCAGCGGTGGCAGAGCAGTAATGCCCGGGGATGTTACAAAGTCACGTTCTCCCCCTTTCCCAGAAATGGTTCTCCAAATTCCTACGTACAATCGGGCTGCAGCCTCACTGAGTAGGAAAGAAGCGGAAACCAGATGTCATGGGTATTTCAGGGGAAATATTCCTAAAGGAGTTAATGCTTAAAATCCCTAGTTTATGACACTGGGATTCTTCTGAGTAAAAAAGAAAGCCATGTAGACATAGTCAATGCCTTTGTGAGATCTAGTATGAGTGTGTTGGCTGGAGGTTAGAGAAGGGGACTAGAATCCAGGACTCCAGGGTTTTAGTCCCAGTTTGTGGGAGGAGGCGTGGATCTGGTGGTTAGAGAAGGGGATAGACTGGGAGTCAGGAACTGCTAGGTTCTATTCCTGATTCTGCCACACGGATTCCATGTGAAAGTCACTTAATGCCTCATTTGACTCACCCGCAAAATGGGAATAATCCATTCCAAGCTCACATGGGAGGAAGAGGGAGCAGCCATTAGGGTTGAGGATTGCAGAACACTTGGACCAATCAGAGGATCTCGCCCTAGGCATTTTTCAAGTACCATCCGTGTGACATCTAAGCACCAAGGTCAGAAAGGAGAATTGCATTATTCCCCATGCAAAGGTCACCCACTCTCTAGCATGTCTTGTTTTAGCCTGATGAAGTGGGCTTTAGCCCACAAAAGCTTATGCCCAAATAAATTTGTTAGTCTCTAAGGTGCCACGAGGACTCCTCGTTGTTTTTGCTGACACAGACTAACACGGCTACACTCTGAAACTTGTTTTAGCCCGTTACTTACTTTGCTTCTGTTGGTCTATTGGGAACCTCTCCAGACCTTGTGCTTCTGCCATGGTCACTGAAGGGAGGCTTGTGCAAAAGGGTGGATCATACATCAGGCCTTAAAGAAGGACTGGCTCATCTGACATGTGAAAAAGCTCTCAAATGCAACATGTGATTGCAGTGCTCGGTTGTCCATGGACGCAGTAAACTTGCTAAGACAGATAAGACAGGTAAGCAGAACGGGAGCAGAGCAGATAGACCCCAACAGATGCTGCCTTGTCCCAGGAATTCCCTGTTTGCTGCTATTCTACCTTCCACAGCCAGAAAGCATTTATCATGGGGGCTGGAAAAAGCTGGCAGATTGGCAATAGGGTAAGAAAATCCTTAACTAGGTCACAGGTTTCAATCTGGCCAGGGTGAGCTGTGTTTGAAAGTCACTCTGCATGACAAGAGAAAGCTACAGGCAGGGAGAACCTGCAAACTCTGAGCATTTAGGGTAGCCTGACCAGATAGCAAGTGTGAAAAATCCGGACAGGGAGTGGGGGGTAATAGGAGCCTATAGAAGAAAAAGCCCCAAATATCAGGACTGTCCCTATAAAATCAGGACATCTGGTCACCCTAATTTAGGGGCCTCTTCTCTGTATCCTTGAGGACTTTAAGGTTTCTCTAAAATCTACAGTTTCATGTAGAGTGATCGTCCTCAGAATCTGCACTAATGCAAATTGTCCATCGGAATCAGACAGTACAGCACCAAAAGAAAGCTTTCCTTAAAATTTCCCACCCATCTTTGTTCCCTATGTCATATCATCTTACAGGTGTGGGCTCACCAGTACTTCCTGGTACAGGCATGAAACCCCTACCTAGCCCTGACCAGAGCAACTGCAGGTGAGACAACTATCACTGATAATAAATCAAACCACTCCAAACCAATCCACTATCATTGCTTCTGTTCCACCTGGGATCACTAATACCCACCCAAACAATTGCACCTGGGCCTTTCCATTGAGCCAAACCATTACAGCAGATGCACAATGTGGAAAGAGCAGCTCTGGAGAGAAAACAAATAAATAAAAATATTCAAAGCCAAAGAGTCTTAGTAAAATGTGACACTTCATAGCAGTGCCCTGTCTTCAGAAAGTAACTAGCTCCTTGGAGACAGGTAAGTATTAATATCCCCATTGTACAGATAAAAGGGAACAGTTAAGTGATATGCCCAAGGCTACCCACTGTATCAGTGGTAGAGAAGGGATTAGAACTCAGGACTGCCTAGCATTCAGTGCCATACTCAATCCTTTATATATAGGTACTTATGTGGCCCCATCATTGAGGCATCTGACTTTGTGGAACATGCTGCAGTTGTGATATCGTTTGTTAGATGCCCAGAGGCCTTTCCCTTTGGTTTGCCTAGAAATGTTAATCATCCATTTAAGATTAAGTCTGAGTTTCTGAATTTATCCAAACATTCAATTCCATAGGATGCAACAGTGGTTAGAAGAACTGAAGGAATTTTCATTTGCTTTCTGTATCAGAAAGAAACACCCACCCCCCCAAAAAGAAGAAAGTTTGGAAGTTTTCAGAACTGCCTCCCCCCATCCTAGGTTCTCCTACCTGGATGATTCCCTGTTCTGTTCATTCCCTCTGAAGCACCTGGGAGGACAGGACACTGGGCTACGTGGACCATTAGTCTGACCCAGTCCGGCCTTTCTTATGTCAACTGGCTGCAGATCCTGCTTCTCCTCTCACTTAGGTGCAAAGTGGGAGAACCCCGGCTGAAGTGACAGTGGTGTAAATGAAAGAAGAGTCAGTCTCTGGGCCTGTATGTATATTACAACTTACAAGCAGAGTTGTACTGATGTTATGGCACTTCTAAGACGAGCCTGTCCTCAGCTGCTCATTTACCAAACAATCTGGGCTGGAATTTCCCACGCCGACTACCTGCCTGGGGCTGACTATTTTGAGGGGGGTTGTGTTGCATTGAGTCTGTTTTATGTGGGTCTCGCCAAGGGGAACGTGGGTTGGCTGGGCCAGGGAGGCCGGGCAGGGGGTGTGTCTCTAGAAAAGGGGAGGTGATAGGGAGAGAAATTAAATGCAACCAACCCAGCATAGAAACGTCCCATTCATTCATCCCGCTGCTGCCTGGCTCCAGCTCCGCCCAGGCCCCAGGGCTGCGCGCTCCACGCTTGGAAGCTCGCTGGCTCCCTCGCACCCTCCGCAGTAACTTTCGCGGCACCATGGCCAAAGGCAGAGGGGCGGAAAGCGCTTCGTCCACCGGGCTGCTACAACCTAGCCTCCTGCAGCAGGACGAGCTGCGGCATGCCAAGGTGCAGGGCAGCGCTCCGGGCTGGGACGCGTGGTCCGGGGAGAGCGGGGTGGATGCGGCGGGAGGGAGAGGTTCCCTGGGGGCGGGGCGGCTCCAGGGGAAGGGGATTGAGGCTGATGAGGGGGGGGGTGCTGATTGGGGGCGGGGGTATAAACTTCCTCTCCGGGAGGAAAAGCCCCGGGGCAGGCGCGAGCCGGAGTGGGGGAGACACCGAGCCGGCCATGGGGGGAGAGCGGGCCGGGAGGATGCGGCTAGACGGACCGGTGTGTACCCCCCCAGGCTGGGCTGGGAGCGCCGGGTCTGAACCGTGCGGGAGGAGCCGGGCAGGAGCCGGCGGCTGCTCGCTCGCGGCGGGTCCGGGGTGCAGGGAAGTCCCGCTCGCCCTTGGCCGCACCCGGCTGGCTGGAGCTCGGGGGTCGGGCGCGCCGCTGGCTCCAACCCAAGTTCATTCATCAGAAGCAAGGGCAAACTTTTCTTAAAGGAGCCGCGTCCTTCCTCCGCCGCCGGATCCCCCCTGGCTGGAGGCGGGCGGGGGTCCTGGGGGAGGCACAAGGCGATCTGAGACTTGCCCAGCCAAACCCCCTCGTGGGGAGGGGGGCTTCAAAAAGCTGCTTGAAAACGAATTTTCTCTCTTCTTCCCCCCCCCCCCGCCTGCTCACACACCTGGCCCGGCTCGGCTCGGCTTCAGAGCCCCTTTGGGCTTGGGGACGGGATCGGGGCTGCGCTGGGGCTCGAGGCTCTGGTCGCTGTTGGCCCGAACTCTGGGGCTTTGTTTGCATTAAGTTTCAGTCTCTGGACAAACTCCCGGAGGGGGGAGTGTTTGTGTGTGTGTGTGGGGGGTGTTATCACTTAGCCTCTGGGTGCACCAGGGAATGGTCTGATGGGCCCCTTATAA